>NC_138153.1:10145564-10503064 GCF_964199315.1 Orbicella franksi
AGAAAAGGGCCTTTGAACGATCAATCAATAACGTACAATATAGTTAATTAAATCCTCTCCTATATTGTACATATATTTGATTATCCAGGTATTTGCAAAAGGACGTTTTCGACAGTGTCAGGAACCATTATGTCTCCAAATCATCCTGACAAATATCCAAACAGTGTGATGTGTGAGTGGATCATTGATCTGGGCCCAGGATATGACATTACTCTGACTTTCCATAAGTTTAATTTGGAAAAGAAAGATGACTGTTCGTGGGACTGGCTGACGGTACAGGCGGGAAAAACTTCAGATGCACCGGAATTAGTCAAGGTGTGTGGTGATGTACTCCCTCCTGATATAGCCACCAGCGGACCAATGAGGATCTACTTCCAGACAGACAATGACAACGAGTTTGAAGGGTTCCAAATGACGTGGATGGCATATGGTAGGGGCCGCTCGACGTGATTATTGCGTATTGTAATTATATCTTCGAATTTCTTGGCCGTTGGTCGTTCAAATTTGGCATTTGCGGATTTAGTTTGATAAATTTAAAAAAGGAAGAATAGTTATTTACATCAGCTGCAGGAGATATGGAATCGAGAAACTGTGATGGTAGGCTCGGAACTTAAATCAAAAGAAATTATTCGATCTGCCATATTTGCGGATCACCAAGGTCCGGCTCTAAATCGGCCATCTCGAAATTAACACCGGAATTTTTGGTCGAATGGAAAGCACCCAGCTTGTGAGCCAAACCGAAATTTTCGGACATTTTTTACCGTAAATTACCGTTGTATTTGATTTTCCTTCAAGGATTTCCAAAATTTTCAGTTAAATGGTTCACTTTTCCGAAATTCAAAAATTTCCGGATTTTCTGGAAACTTTCCCAGGAAATTTCCGTATCATTTGTCTCCGTTTCCAAATTTCCGGAACTTTTGGTTCAATGGAAAGCGCCCCATTTCAGCCTTTTTTTAATCAAGATAGGCTAAATTAGGGTCGGTTGAGTGATTAACCAAAATGCGCGCATGTACAAGACTAATTGCTTGCGAGTAGTCATTACGACGACCATGTGCTGCAACTCTGCGAAATAAGAAGAATGATTTCTTATTCAAAATAAACATCTGTTTAAAATGCTCGTTTGCAGCGTGATTCCTATTTCAATTACAATAACAGATCTTTGAGACTTAAAGACCATTTTGCAGGAGGTTAGACCCACCAGTAACGTTTTCTGGATCAATTTTGGGGAGAATGATCGCGGCGTCAAAGGTCAAAATGTAGTCTTCGAGACGCTCTCAATTTTTCTTGTTTTTTGGTTTTATCTAAACTTGGGATAAAAACCTAGATTAAGGGTCACTTTTAACCAGAAAAATAGTTTTGACAGGTAAATCTATGAGCCAATAAATTTATGGCCCGCCAAATTGACTTACATTATGACAGCAAACAACATCGTCGAAACGTATAATTTTGAAAATTTGCTAAAAATTCCAGTTTAAATTACATGCAGATCTGACAACGCTAAATAACTGCTAAAAGATGATATTTTTGTAACATGGGTTAGCTTTTCCAGCCACGTGAATTATTTTGGCCTGATGGCGTGCGTAAAAAGTGTAATTTTAGGGTCGATTTTGCTTTTTTCGTGGCAAAATACATAAGGTGGTCTCGACAAGAAGATAAAAATCCAAGCAACCTCAAAGTTACAGTTTTGAAATAAGGTAGTAAAAACCTTCTTCCTGACAAAGTTTGAGAAAATCGAATTTTTCTATCCTGCATAGGTATAGGTGACCGTTAGACGAAGGCAATCTTATCAAAGATTAGCGATGTTGAGTTGCGAAGAGAAAAAATTCAGAATAGGAAAGGTAAAGGAAGAAAATATAAAATCAGTTACTGGATCTTCTATAAATTTAATGACTAACTTGACATTGGAAAAGGTCGTTGATTACAACATCTTTCGTTTATAAGTTAAGGGTGGCTGGAGCAACTGGAGCAAATGGAGTCCATGCACGAAGAATATCAGTGGAATACAAACTAGGACACGAGAATGCCTAAATCCAGGGCCATCGACTGATAGAAAACAATGTGTTGGACCCAGCGCGGTTGTAAGAGAGTGTAGCGATAAGTCAAGCTGTCAAGGAGGTACGTGGACACAATTCTCCGTAAGAAAAAAGATGGCGACTGGTACATTTACCCATAATTCTTAGCCCACGCATACTTTAACAATGCTCATAAAAACGTACAGAAAAGTTCTAAAATCTTCAAACCTAGCATAAACAATGTCGTTAGCACAGAGACAAATATCGCAAAAATATGGCTTTCCTGGTTTTTTTATGGGCTGTGTAAGGTTCGCATGGTATTGCGGTAAAATGTACAGCCGCCATCTTTTTTCCTACGGCGGCAGATTATTAACTGATTGTATTGTGGATGTAACGTGGTGGTTCGTGATTTAGCTCTTACTAACCGAGCTTAGTCGGTCTGTATGGGAGAATCTTGACCGAGGCCGTGAGTACAGACCGAACGCAGTGAGGTCTGAACACACGACCGAGGTCAAGATTCTCCCATACAGACCGACTAAGCTCGATTGATAAGATGCTTATTATATGGCAAACAAGAACAGTTTAATTCGTTTAATGTGACTGGTTTGTACTAACTGACATTTTGCTTGCTAACGGCGATGAGCTGAATTTAATTCTGCGAAAGTTTGCTCGTCATCTTTACTTTTGTTTTGTTGTTGTTGTTGTTGTTTTTTTTTTCTCTTCAGGCTTTTTGGCACTTCTATGAATAAATATTGTTAGATGAAAATAGCCAATGATTTTGCATTTTAATTTGCAACTTTTTCACTGCAAAACGTTACCGATCTAGATGCCGGCCTAGATGGGAAAATCAGACCGCTTTCAATATCGATTTGAGCCAATCAAATTCGTGAATTTGAATTTGGCGTGAAGTGTCCGTGAAGATGATTTAGTTAAAGTTTTGAACGACTGGTAGATTTATACTAAAACAATTAGATTATTCGCTCTCGATTTCTATGCGTGATAGTTGACAAAGCTGTGGAAACACTCGCCCGCGGCTCGTGTTCCTACAGCATTTCTCGTTCTCCAAAACTATCACTCTTGTTTCTATTAAACAATTACATTGTGAGCTCGAGATTTCTATCGCGAGATAGTTGACTCGGGCTGCGCCCTCGTCAACTATCACGCATAGAAATCGAGAGCGAATAATCTAAATGTTTTAGTATAAATCTACTGGTCGCTCAAAACTTTCATCTAAGTCCTCTTCACAGACACTTCAAAAACACAAAGAAGCGGCCCCCAGCGTACACTGCTACGCTACTCACTATCTATCACAGAATAGAACGTGAGTAGCGTAGCCAATCAGAGGACGGCATTCGTGATAGAACGCTAATAGATTTATACCAAAACTCGATAGAAACATGGTTCATGTTATCTATTTCTATAAATAATGACTTCCACTACATGCGTACCGTAGTGTAGGCTTTTTGACTGTATCGTCCGTGTGTACAGTTCGGTACGTTCTTTCTTCCCTCATTTTGATGCCTATTTTTGTAGCAATTTCACATCCCTATGTCTGGATTAACTCTTCTCGAACAGTAATTGCACGGTTTAACCCTTAAACGTAGATGGAGAATACATATCGTAAATTGTTTATTTTACAATAACTGCCTAATTTCTCGCGCGCTGATTGGCTATTTTTTATTATCAATAAGCGCACGGACGGATAAAATTTTAATTTATGTAAGCTTTCAAGTTCAACTCTCAGCTGTCAAACTGTCAACTTTTTAACCAATGAGATTTTATGGACTTTTTTAAGTAGCCAATCAAAAAGCGAGAAAAGCTATTGACGATGTTCGCGTCATTTTGAATAAAATTCACTTATCTTTGTTTGCGGCAAGTTTACGGCGTCTTTTCCCCTCATTTATTCCCGGCATTTGACCATTTTGGGGTCTTGTTATTGTAAACAAACAAATTGACGTCAGTTTTTTGTGCGTCTGTCCTCTTATTGATGATAAATTTCGTCATAACATTGTCAAAGTTTACTGCGGAACCACTCGCCTGGGGCTCGTGGTTCCATGTTATGACACAATTTATCATCAATAAGAGGACAGACGCATAAAAAACTGACGTCAATTTGTTAATTTCATGCTCTAATACCCCCTCCCCTTTCCCCGTTGATATCTGACTTCAAAGTGAAAACACAATACTAACCACTAGCTATTTGTTTAAGCGATTTTTTTTTTCGCTTATTATGTTTGCAATCATTCCAGCTAAGTTTTACTCTAGCTTTACGATGTGTCAGAGTCAAGTGACCATTGGATGTAAAATGTTAGTTACGTAGAGTCAGAAATTAAATCCAAGGAAATCATTTGAGAATCCGCAAAAGTTGTATTATTATTATTATTATTATTATTATTATTATTATTTTAAGTCCTTAAAGTCTTGCCGATTTTAACTTATGGTGCCGAGTTCAATCTGTGAGCCTAGGGCAGTCATAAGTCTGCTGGATTACTTGATGGATAGAGTCCTTTATGTGAGCAGTTCCGAGGAGGACGGTCTCTTATTATTATTATCATTATTATTATTATTATTATTACTATTATTATTATTATTATTATTATTATTATTATTATTATTCGTTTGTAAGTTAGTATTTTCCTGACATATATATTGTCCTAAGAATTTTTACAGTTGTAATTTTTTATAAGCCACTAATAAACATTATTATTATTGTTAAAAAAAATTATTGTTATTATTATTTTTATTTTTATTAACGCCACAGCCTCGATATAATCTTCGTATAGAGGACCTTTTACATCAAATGAGTTTGGATTTACACATTGCGCTTTCAAAATAAAAACACTGTAATATCTGTTTGACTAATCATATAACTGTATTATTAAGGCTTCGTAACAGCACGAAGTAAGATATGACTTTGATGAACCACACGATGTTTTTTAAGTTCATTATTTAATGAAGACAATACATCTTTCGGATGAGACATCATCCATCGTCAGTTGTACAGTGAGAAATAAAATAAAAATATGCAATAAATACTAGAACAAAGTGAGATATTAACAAGAATAATTAATTTTTTTTTTTTCCCATCAGATTTTCCACTGCGCTTTCAAACAGGACAGATACCATCCCTTGGCACTATGGAAATCTATAACAATAACACTTGGAATAAACTTTGCACATCAAGTTGGGACAAAGACGAAAGAATTTTGACCTGCAAGGCAATGGGTAACACCGAAAACGATGTTTTTGATATTGACGCATGGTACAATGACAGCAACGCCTTGAATGTGACTATCGGCCATAATTGTACATCATTAACTAATTGCCTGAACAAGAGCAACGGCGAATTACAATTATGCAAAGGTATTATGATATCAATACTACAAGATGTGTAGTCGATGTTTCTTCAGTAACCCCCATCCTTTTACTTCTCTTTGGTATTAAGCCGATCCCTATTAAAGTATGTTGTAGGTAATAGACGAATGTATTCGATATCTCGCATATGACGCACGAAACAAAAGGACCTTACCAGACAACCATAACGATGTTAACGACGGTTGCATAAAAGTTTCTCTTTCTCATAGAGGGAAACGTAACTGAATCTTCCCTGCATTAGAACAACAAAAATAATCACAACAAAAATAATCACAATAAAAAGCAGTCTGTAGACTGACAAGGACGCACGAATAGATAAAAGCTCAAACTGCATTAAGCTTTTACAGAAATTATACCACGCACATACGGACTCTGTTATGGAATAGTTAGAACATGCTTTGGGCTTTCTTTTGTAAAGTTTAATAAAATATGCTTTGTGATTTCATAAGTTCCAGTGCGTTTAAATGGTGCCAGCTTAAACTACAGTGGAAGAGTAGAAGTATTTTACCGCGGGAGGTGGGGAAAGATCTGCAGTAATAAATTTGATATTAAGGATGCACAAGTCATTTGCCGTCAACTTGGCTTTAAAGAAGCCCTAGCTGAATTCACTGGGTCAGCTGTTGAGAATAGCAAACTTCCATTTCTAATGTCTGAGGTGAGCTGCACTGGACAGGAATCTGAACTTGCATTCTGTGTGCGTACTGATGGAGAAGTAGACTGCCAAGGTGACATAGGTGCTCAGGCATTGTGTGAACCGTGTAAGTATTAATCTAATGTGTGTGAATATAGGTAACATTTAACCACACAGATGATTTTCCTGATTGCCTAGAGAAACGAGGCTAAAGACGACACGAGTCACAGCAAATCTCAATGAAAAGAACACAACAAATCTCAAATAGACCATTTTACAGTTGTCTGCTCAGTGACCTGGCCTTTGAATGGCAGCGAGGCTGGAGGTGACCTTGTTTTGACCTAACTGTTTTTGTTGTGTAAATCAAGTTGTTCTTATGCTAACTAGTTGGTATTTACATGAGAAAAAAAGAGAAGTCTGTAACAAAGCAAAGTTATCTCCAGCCTCGCTTGCAGTCATAAGCCAGGTAACTAAGCACATAACTGTAAAATGGCCTATTTGTTAAGGGTAACAAGAACGGCGAACGGTGGAGATAACGCTGCTGATGAAGATGACATTGATGAACTTTTGGAGGCAGCGTGGCCGAGTGGTTTAGGGCGCTGGATTTGAAATCTGGAGGTCCCTGGTTCAAATCCTCCACCCTACTGCTATCTGGATTTGTTCTCGGTAGTCCCGAGTTCAACTCCTCGATCGCGTTGTGTAAATAGCCAACCAGCCTCCCATCAGTTGGGATTCTTAATAGTTTATGTCCTATTTGCAATATTTGGTTATTTATTTACAGTGTCCCCAATTAGCACAACAGTGCTAAATACATTCGACACAGACCGGACGTACCTGGAAATCGGATCTTAGTCGATTTTCCAAAAATCAACACAAATTTCTTATGTAGACTTACGTAATATGCTAAACGTTCAGCTTCTTTAATTGTTTTCCACTCAAGTTCAGCCCCATAAGGGTCCCGTGAGGTTAATTTTCAGCCACATTTTGAGCACTTTTCAACAACTCCCTCACAGGGTAAGAAATAATGTCAAGCAAAACAAAATTAAAGTTATTGATGTAAAGCCCTGTGATTAAGCTTTTGTAGGTGGAGATATTGGCTCGCAAGAATTCTTCTGCTCTCGGTACTGGTAATCGGAATGTAGTCTTCTTATAAAGAAATCGGGAGTAATCGAAGAAGACCCATTATTTTTAAAGCCCACATATTTTATTACAAAATTTTAGCATATCTGAAAAGTTTAACCCTTAATTTAGTAATCTCAAGAACAAAATTACTAGGCATGAAGCTTTTTGAATTCGTGGAAACTTCCTCAAAGATACCATCCAGCCCACTTATGGCAAAAGTCCCAAGAAGGTGTCTAGAAAAACGTCCCATCGATTTTCATTTTAAAGATAATTCCTATTTTAAGTTCTCAAATAGAAGTCTAAATACTGTTCATCATTGAAGTGCATGAGTTTAATTTAATTTATATTTAAAATTTGAATTAATTTTTCTAGTCCAGCTAGCATTTACCAATTTTAACGGGAGTTTAACGCCCTTGAATTTTCTCAGTAATTGATATTTTAAAAAGGATTAAAACTTAAAACCTTCGTCAACTGAGAGTTCCTCGGGTCTGAGTCAAATCTTTTCTGTTAAAGTGGGAGACAGAGAAGTTTTACCCAACGAAAGAACAATTGTGGATATTGGTAACAAAGAAAACTTTCGCTGTACGTTACAAAATGAGAATTTGGTCCGGTGGTATGACAGCAAAGGCCAGGAACTCAAATCTTCAGCTGGAGGAAGGATCAAGGCGTTTAGAAATGGTACATTTATCATAGAAAGCGTTCAGCTATCTGACGGTGGAACATATCAATGCAAAGGATTAAAATACACTCAGTACTACACCATTTATGTTGACGGTAGGTAAAATAAATTGTTTTAATATGAAAAAGTCCAGGATCCCCTCTAAATTTTAATAATTTAGGGCAGCCCGACGGTCTGTAACACTTTTTTGTCACGCTTTTTGACATCAGATAGGTTTTTTCTCATGTAGCACCATAAACAAAGGACTCTAAGGAAATGCCATTATTGTCAGAATAAAAGCGATCGAGATATCATCTGATATGTAAAGAGCCTCGGACACTCGAAGATTAGAGAGAGTACAGGAGCGAGGACTGCGTGCTGTTTTTAGAGATAAGTTGTCTAACTGCCAGCCGCTCCCGGCAGCCGCTGTTAGAGAAAGCCAATCTACCAACATTGCATAATAGGAGACTACAAGACATATGTATTTTAATGTATAAGGTTAAACAATTTGTGACCGTGGACTATTTGTAACATATTTCATACTAATAGCCACACTTGTAGTTTACAGCAGAGAGATTTTCATTTACCTAGATTTAACACTGTTACGTATGGAAAACATTCAATTCGATATCTATAGGCCCAAGACTATGGAGCAAACTAACAAATAAAGAAAGATCGACGATAAATCTCAAGCAGTTTAAGACCCACGTACGGAGGCTAGATCTAGGCAACATCCTAGATGGATGTAGTAGCTGCCATCTTTGTAACTCATAAATTTAATTTTTCTCATAGGACATTTCTGCATATTATTTTTACAAAGTTCTAGTAAGGTATCCCCTATTAGCAGTGGGGATTCTCCACTACTATGATTATGACTATGAATTATGATTATGATTATGAAGATGATGATGATGATGATGATGATGATGATGACGATTATTATGATTGATTATATGAAAGATAATATATTTGAACCGCGGAGGAAGAAGTAAAGATATGAAAAATCAGCGCAGCGCAAACTTTCAGGCTTTATTTTCACAGCTCTTTAAGTGGTGTATGTAACTGTGATGATTATTCATGTCTTTACATATCAGCATATCTTTACTAACTTATTTTGCATCAAATAACTATAATATGGAAATTAAACCTGGAAAAAGAGTTAGTTGGTTTTCCCCGTTAAGTAAGCCTTAGGGTTCTGAAGTGTTTTGTTGGCGAGTTCCACGAAAATCGTGAACAAACGAGAAAAAATATTTCTGGACTTGAATGCTCACGAATAACAAACAACATTAGACCAGATAACATCCCTTGCATTAAATAGATCTTGAAGCATGTATGTAACGTTAGACATTTAGCGAAAAAACAAAACGAACTAATGTTAGGTGTATTTATTTCTCTTAACAGCAAGTTTTACCAACAAGGATCCCCGTCAAACCCTTTTTGTTGGCAAGTCTGGCATCCTTAACTGTAGTGCTGAGGGAAATCCAGCTCCTCGGTTCACGTGGATAAGGACAGATGGAAAAACACTGGATAAAAACAGATTCAAGCAACTATCTAACGGGAATATACATGTCATTCAAGTCCAGCAAATTGACGAAGG
Source organism: Orbicella franksi (assembly GCF_964199315.1). Taxonomy (NCBI): domain Eukaryota; kingdom Metazoa; phylum Cnidaria; class Anthozoa; order Scleractinia; family Merulinidae; genus Orbicella; species Orbicella franksi. Next base: position 10,154,960 of record NC_138153.1, read on the forward strand.
AGAATACATTTGTACCATAGAGCAGAGTAAAGGAACCAAGCAGATGACCACCAAACGTCAAAGCATCGACGTTACTCTTATAGGTAGGACATGCTAACTCCAGTTGTTCCGTCTAAGCATGCAAACGACATTAAAGGAAACTATGAAAGAGTCATGGATACATTGCTTACAAAATAAAGAAGGTCTCCTGCGATCGGCTGCTATATGCTTGACCGGGTTTTGAAGATAAGAAGGTCATGAAAAAAGTCAATATAACTCTGTCCTTGAAGCACAATATATCTAGGATTTTGTTTGTACAATTTTAACGTTTTTCCAACTCCGAGAACTAAGATAATTAATAAAATTCATCTTAACACCTGTACCTTGACCCCGGGGGGGGGGGGGGGGGGACTCCGATATGAAATGGACGGGGATGCTCGTCGTCTCGCTTAGGGGTGTAAATTTCGGATTTTGGTCTCGCTTAGGGTGTTCTGGGCAAAATTTTATTATTTTTAGCCGTCAAGGTCTCGTTTAGGGTTGCACGCGAAGAAATAACAAAAAAGAAAGAATTTTGATTCTTTATATTTACTCGGTTCGTATAAACAATAAAGTACACTGTAACAAAATGTCTTTGTCTATTGTTTTACAAGAGTGTAATACGAAACTCGGCGGCTTACACAGAACGGTTATTTGATCACTGCTAAAAATATCCACATGCTTTGCTTGCTATACGATTCTTCTACAGCTTTTTCCCTTCATATATGGAATACAATGTATGGTGTATATATTGTTCAAGGATATTCTGCAGTTACAGTTCTTTTTAACAATTTTTACATTTTAAAGTTTGCTGTTCCACCAAATGATCGAATATGATGCGCTGAAGACTTATGACAACACTTTTATAAACTACTTGTAGGCAAAAGTATTCGATGATAAGGTCTTTGCCATCATTAAAAGTCATTGTACTTTTTATTTGTCTGTATTCTAAACTGGTCTCTTTTAGGGGTCTGTATAAGCTTCGGCCACGCCCAGATTGGTCTCTTTTAGGGGTTAAATTCAAAATTTCCGACGAGCATCCCCGTCCATTTTATATGGGAGTCCCCCCCCCCCCCCGGGACCTTGACCTCCGGATTTTTGCTTTACCATAGATAATTTTGTCTATATCTAGTTTTCTAACTGCTTTTCTTATTGTTGACCACAAGAAAGTTTTGGTTAGATATATTATGGACTTATAGGTTGTCCTACTTATGTTTCCAATTGTTTTGTTTATGTTTGATTCATAATTTTGTTGATATAGTGCTAGCCCGAGAGTGCTAGTAGGTTCGCTCATAGTTTCGCTCATAAGATTCACTCACAAATTCAAGGCTCGCTATCGAACCAGCTGGAACTTATAAACTCTCTGTGAGCTCAGAGGATTGGCGAGCCAATGTCTTAGGAAGTTCAAAGACTCTTCGCAGTCAATATCTACGCACAAAGTTCAACTTTTAGTCTTTCAAACAGCTACTGCAACGAATATCAATCGAAGAAAAGCCGAAGCATTATTGAATGTATTACGTTGCGGCATTACTTCGTAAATTCGGTACGTCGGAAAATCGATATTGGTCGTTGACACATCAATTTGCTTACATCTGAGTGAGTAACAAATTTCCATATTCTGGCCCGAGCGATAGTCGTTTCTACGCTTTGCGTATCCACGACTTAAAAAAACAATCAAATCTCGAGGAGCAGGTCGGAAACCTCCCGGATTGATATCGATTTTGCGTTGATTTTGCTTTTGTTGAAGGTTGTGCGGACTCTTAAAAAGGATTTGGGAAAAGTGTTCCTTGTAATTGGAGCAAATATGCTGATATCGCAGTTTTTATTTTGTTATTGCTAAACTAAACATTTTTGATATTTTCTCGGCGATTGAGCGTTGTTTGTTTGTTTGTTTGTTTGTTTGTTTGTTTGTTTATTGGTAATAAGTTGGACGTCAGGTAGAGACTTCAATGAGAAGACGTCCACAAACGTCCTTAGATACGAACTATGATTGACAGCCATCTGTGGTTCCGTCGATGTAGTATGGCATATTTCTGGTAGATATTTGATAACTCTTTAAGGTAATAATTTGAAGTAGTGAAAACATTGAAAGTTCCATCCCAACATGCTTGAAAGACATTTCTTATTATCTTTGTTTTCAGTTCGCCCACAAGTCAAATTGTTTGGGCCAGCCCAAACTCTACTAGAGGGTGACACGCTCAATCTGACCTGCGTCATCATATCAGTTTTACCCAAACCACAGGTGTCCTGGTATAAAGATGAAGCACTATTAGTAGACGAGAAGGGCACGGATTTGATCGTGGCAGAAGTATCAGATAACGATGAGGGATTATACAAGTGTGAGGCACGAGATACTGGTGGTGTTGCCTCTGGCGTCGTAAATGTTTCTATTGATGGTAAGGCCATAGAAGAAATATTTTCCCTTTTTGCCTCAGCACATTTATGTCGGGACTCAAAAAAAGGAGTCTTTCTTGTAAATAATTTGTTTTGTCTTTTCGTAGTACTGGGCAAGCGTTGTTCCTCGGCGTTACATGGTCTCAAGAATATATTTATCTTACTCAATGCTGTTGACACCAGCCATTTAATCATTTATGTTTGCAGTTGCGTTTACCCAAGAATAATCCCCATTAGACCTTATTCCCAAAGTGATCCCTCCTTGAGGGTTATTTTTTAGATTACTTTCGTTGGCGGAAATCCCTGAGGGGTCTGGAAATAGCAATTCTATTCTATTTCGCTTCGCTCACCCCAATAGAAAATATTTCTATTATAAGTAAAGGAGACAAGCAATATGACAAATAGAGGAGAGAGCCGCCAGCAATAATCGAGTTTATTCACAAGATATCTGAGACACGCTGAATATACGTTTCAAGCCAGAGAATGCAGTATAAAAAATGTCACACGCTATTTTAAACAGCGTTATTTACAATAAGGAAAAAACAACCTCGAATAAACTGGTCGGCGTCAAGTCATGTGATATTTACAAGGAGTGCGGCGTCAAGTCATGTGATATTTACAAGGGCTGGTGTATAAAGGTCTAATTATCCCAATGAGAACTAATATAAAGCAGCCTAATTAAACACATGAAAGAAATACATATCTTGTGATTACCATGTCTACAAATACCTTGAAAGTAGCTTGGATGGGATTACTTTAAGGACAAGCCCTCCCCCGCTCCCCTCTCCATCACAGAAGGAAAAAAATCAGGCAGGGCAAGCAAGACAAACCCATCCCCCCCACCCCCACCCCCACCACCCCCACCACCCCCACCACCTCCACCACCCCCACCACCACCACCACCACCACCACCACCACCACCACCACCACCACTTCCCTTAGCCCAAGGTCTGGATCCGCCACTTACCTTTCATCTTCTCTTGGTTTATCCAAATACTAACATTTTGTTAACTTTAACTGATCCGAAAACTGAGAACAAGGAAGGCAATTTGAACTTTTAGGTGCCGGCATGTTGAAGTGCTATTTTTACAGCACTGTTGTGTTGAATAAAACTCAGCAAGTTTCACTGTCAGGAATAAAAACGCACATCAAGTTATTCTATTTTTTTGTCACGGTGAAGAAAGTATTATCTCAAGCAAAACGTCTTATTTTTTTTTAAAACACTGGCAAACACACACTTTCTAATAAGCCTTTTGTTGCAAAAGTTAGTCACGTGACCGACAATTTCTAAACTTTAATAACAGATAAAAGAACTGGATAGAGCACGTTTTAAAAATAGCCAGAAGACCAACTTTCGAACCAATGCCGTGTAAGGTTGAGAGTTGAGTTACTGACGATTTTGAAAATTGCATGAATTAGAAGGTTTTGCATGAAAGCGAGGAAGCTTTGCCCTCCAGAAACCTTTTCCGTAAAGGAAGCTGCTGGCATATAAACATTGGAGATAGAAGAAGGGGTGAAATAATATTTGGAATAATGGAAAATTCTAGGCTCTTAAACCGAAAGGTAAGATTTCATGGCAGCTTGAAAACGTGTAAAAATTATAAACCACTGGAGTGTGACTGGAGGGCAAAGCGACTTCTTCCCATACAATATATAATTATATATAATTAATATAATAATATAATATAATATATAAAAATATATAATACATATATAATACATATATAATTTCTAATGTCTATAAAAATTCCCTCTTAAAGAATATCAACCTCAAAATTTGCCTGTAAGCTTATTTGTAAATGTTCTTTCCATTTCTAATAACATTATGCATTGCCAATGACTAAATCAGTGTGTTCTTGAAAAGCACGTCACGTGGCCAACTACTGGAAAAAGACTATTCGGGGTAAATTTCCTCTCGTTGCTACCACATGATTCGTATCACTAACTAAAAGGACAAAAACAATTTTCATCAGTAATTAAATGTATGAAAATTCACTTCTTTTTTTAAGTTATTCTACCTGAACTGAATCTTTTGTTCAGTAATCAATCTGTTCCATTAAACTCTACATGTGCAATCAAATGTTATGCGAAGGAAGATTCTCCACCAAAGGTCAACTGGAGTAAAGATGGATTGGACGCGTTTAATTTCTATATCGGTGCTTTCAACGAAGAATAAGCAGAACCTTAATCGAAATGAGTGAAGAAGAGCTAGACGAAAGTCTCCGCCGGTTTTATGCAGAGGCTCGGACCAAAACAGGCGAAGGATACAGCGAGTTGTCCCTTCTCGGCTTCCGTAACTCGGTTGAAAGATACTTCAACAGCAACAACCGGTTGCTTTAGTTAACGCGTAATCCAGCTTTCAGCCGTAGCAACAAAATTTTTGAGAGTAAATTAAAAGCCTTGAGACGAGAGGGAAAAGAGAACGTCCAGCATAAGCCAGTAATTAAATCTGCAGATCTCATCAAGATTAACAATAGTCCTTTCATGAGTCCACACACTCCTGACGGACTTCTTCGCAAAGTTTGGTTTTACGTAACCCTTTACTGGTGTCGCCGTGGTTGTGAAGGCCAACGTTCACTTCGCCGCCAGAGCTTTAAAAGGACGCTGATGAAAACGATTTCATCATAATGTCCCATGATGAAGTAACAAAGAACCACCAGGGTGGATTCTGCGAGAAGTCCAGCGAGGAAAGGCAAACTCGCCTGTACAGCATTGGCCACGATGGCGATGCATATTCACTTATTCACTTGTACATAACCAAGCTGAATCCGAAGCAAGAAGCTTTCTTCCAAAAGCCCAGGTCGGATGCCAAATTTCAGTTTTCTGATGCAGTGTGGTATGAAAACAAGCCACTCGGTGTCAACCGCATTTCAAAGATCTATGGAGAAATTTCGCTTGGGGCCAACTTATCAAAGACGTACACAAATCACTTTATACGAGCAACTGCTATTACGCTGTGGTCGGATTCGTGCATTCCGGCTCGTCACATAATGAGTATTTCGAGCCATGTTAACGAGTAAAGTTTGGCTAGCTACAATCGACGACCATCTACAAGCCAGCACAAGAATTGCTCCGATATTCTGTCGACAGCCCTAGAGAACGGTCGAGCTCCAGTTTCACGTGCCACCACTCAACTAGCTGCTGGGCCTTACACTGCCTCGACGACTTCGGTCTCTCTCTGATGCCTTCAAATTCATCCCTCGGTAGAATTTACAGTTCATGCCACATCGGACAAGCCCAAGTGTTCAGGTTGCCACAAAACGGATCAGTCTTTTCGAATCAGTAAACGCGTTTTCGCAGTTTGATTTTGATTCAACTTTATCAGTGCCAAGTGACAGTTCTCATTTATGCAAGCCTTCAAGTTCAACTTTCAGCTGTCAAACTGTCAACTTTTTAACCAAAGAGATTTTATGGACTTTTTTAAGTAGCCAATCAAAAGGGAAGAAAAGCTATTGACAAAGTTCGCGTCATTTTGAATAAAATTCACTTGACTTTGTTTACGGCAAGTTTACGGCGTCTTTTCCCCTCATTCAGTTTATTTCCGGAGTTTGACCAGTGTGGGGTCTTGTTATTGTAAAAAACAAATTGAAGTCAGTTTTTTATGCGCTCTCCTCTTATTAATGATAAATTTCGTCATAACATTGTCAAGGTTTACTGCGGAACCACTCCCTAGCCTGCGGCTCGTAGTTGCACAGCCACTTTGACAATGTTATGACGCAATTTATCATCAATAAGAGGACAGACGCATAAAAAACTGACGTCAATTTGTTAACTTTACATTGAAAGCGTTGTCCCGGATGACAGTGGTGATTACTCTCGTGAAGCACACAACAGGGCAGGCATTTTGTCCTCTATGCGCGCCAACGTAGCAGACACGTTTTCGAAAGTCGGGCGTTTATGTTATCTTGCTTTCGTACTTTTCGTTTCAATTCATCTATTTAATTTTTACAGAATCCGAATGTTTTCATCACCTGAGTAATACCTACTTTTGGTCTAAAGGCTGGTTTCCATATGATCGCAGACGATCGCTGATCGCAAATCGCAGATCGCAGACGATCGCAAAGAGAGTTGTTTCCATGTAATCGCAAGCGATCGCAGAGCCGACTGTTGCATACATTTCGGACAGCGGAACTGTCAAAATTACACGCGCGTTGTGCTGGCGGGAAAATCGCAGCAAACAATATGGTGGACGTCGAGGAGGAAATTTTGCTGCAAGCGAATTTATTTCTTCTTTTAGTCAACCTATTTTGAAATTCCCTTGGCACTGCATCTCGCCCCGATTCAGAAGGTAGCGTTTTCAATCGCTTCAGATAACGACCATACGCAGTTCTTATGCTGCTATGAATTTGACATCCGCCTCAGCCGGCGATAAATTAAATTTCTCCCCGATTTTTTCCCAGTAGTTAGCCTTTTTGTTTTTGTCTTTGAAATATTTACTATTACGGTGGTAAACGCACTGATATTGCGCAACTTCCTCCATAAATTTCTCTTTACTAACGTTACCTTGTTCAACGCCAGCCATGTTTACAACAAACAAGCAGTTGCTTTGTTGCACAGGAGCGTTGAATCATGGGTCGGAATTCAAAATATTATGGGATACGTTTCGATCGCAGATCGCAGAACTTTGGTTTCCATGTGATCGCACGATCGCAATTGATCGCAGACGATCGCAATTGATCGCAGACCATCGCAGACGATCGCAGAAGTGTGTTTCCATATGATCGCAGACGATCTCAGAACTTTTTGCGATCTGCGATCCGCGATCCGCCATCGTCTGCGATCATATGGAAACCAGCCTTAATAGTTAAACCAAATTCACGTTCCGTGAACGCTCCATATCGGCCCCTAACAACATGGCTGAAACATGGCTTCGTGTGTGTGTTTCTTCCGAGAAGTGATCTCACTACATTCATTTACATCGAGCTCAATCCTTGTACATATCACCTTGGATCATCGTCTTTTCAACTCAACAGAGCTTTGCCCATCTCGTTATCTCCCATCTATTCCACAGAATGGCTCAGGACCTGTTTCAATCGGCAACGATAAATCTGCTCGTTATGTCTACACAAGAGATGATCTCATCGACATTCGCCGAATGGGAACCTGCAAACTGGGTAACTCAGCTTTTCTTAATGTGAAATCGAGTGGAATTTTCAGATATCGTGGAGTACGATCAGGGAAAGCTGTCAAGACCAGGCGACAAATAAATCAATCGATGGTTCCAACTATTATCACAGCGAACCGACCGCGCACAATCAACACAAGATCAGTTAATGCGGCAAATTTTATTTATCCGTCCACAGTTGAATCACCCTAGACCAATTTCCCAGGGCTGTCTTTTGCTGTAAGGAATGCTCAATCGATAACTAGAAAAGCCGCCATGATCTGCGATATCATTATATCTAATCAACTTGACATCTTTGCTATTACAGAAACTTGGCTTCACTCTGAAACGAACAACGTCGCCATTGTGGAAATACTGAATACATTACCTGATTTTACAGTGTTTCACATTCCACGCCCCGACAAGAAAGGAGGTGGCACTGCACTTTTTGTACGCACGAGTTTTAACATAACAAAGAACCAGACTCCTACCTTCACATCATTTGAACATATAGATATTACGCCGACATATAAGAATTTCAACTTTCGTTTGGTAGTTATCTACAGGCCGCAGCCTTCGACGAAGAACAAACTTACTACCGCTAAATTTTTCATTGAGTTTGCTAGACTTACTGAGAATCTAAAAAATTGTAATAGTCCACTACCTATTACAGGTGATTTCAACTTTCACCGCGACAACAATGACAAAGCAGACGCTGGTAATTTTCTTGACTTCCTCAGTTGAATCAGCAAATATGACTCAACATGTCACTGGCTCAACCCACTCTAAAGGACATACACTTGATCTCGAAATGAGTGAAGACTGAAGAGCTAGACGAAAGTCTCCGCCGGAGAGGTGACGAAAACGTAGTCCACGATGTTATTATACTGCCTGATTTTTTCTCCAATCACAAGGTCGTAACCTGCGAGCTAGATTGCCCAGAGCCGCCTGCCTCTAAAATTTATGTCACAAACCGATCAACTAAGTCTTTGACCGCTAATGTTCTTGATGACGTTATACCGAAACTGCCTTATGTGGGAGACCCGAACTTCCTTGTCACAGTTGACCTGACAACATTGGTAAGTAAATCTAATACAGCCCTGGAAAGGATCTACGACGTCCTCGCCTCCATGAAATCGTGATGGATAACTCATCGACCACATGCACCGTGGTATAACGATGATCTCCGTTTAGCAAAATGCATAAAACGGAGAACAGAGCGCATGTTCAGGAAAACTGGTCTGGAAGTTCACAAACAAATATTTGCAGAGGCATGTAACAAATACCACAAGCAACTGGAATTTCACAAATCATCGTCTTACAAATCTAAGATCGAACGACCTGGAAGAAACAAGTTTTGTCGAATGGTCGACAAACTGTCTCAACCTGGCAGCTCAGCTCTTCCTTGCTCAGTATACATCTTTGGAAGTACTGGTTGACGATTTTAACGAATTCTTCATCGGGAAAATCCAATTCTTTAGACACGAACTTCAGGATGCAGTCGACCATTCAATGTAACCTCAACGTTGGACTTTAACTCACGAATTTACGATGACGCCTGTGTCCTGCTCTACTGTTAAGAACACTATTCAGTCTCTTTCAACTAAAACATGTTCTCTCGACCCACTTCCCACCTTTGTAATAAAGAATTACGCTGATCTTTTATCTCCTATGATAACTAACATAGTCAATCAGTCACTGACAACGGGGGAGTTTCCTTCACTCTTGAAGTTATTACACCTACGCCCACGTCTGAAGAAGGATAACCTCGATAAGGAGATTCTTAAGAACTAGAAACTTGTTGCTAATATTCCGTTTCTAAGCAAAGTGATCGAAAAGGTTGTCGCAACACAAACGTACCACTACATTGAAGCTTTCAATTTGATGCCAACTATGCAGTCTCCATATAGGAAACACCACTCTACGGAAACGACCTTGCTACGTGTAACAAACGACATTCTTAGAGCAATTGACCGTCGCCAAGATGTTGTATTAGTACTACTCGATTTATTAGCGGCCTTTGATGCTACTGATCATACGATCTCGGTGGAAAGACTCGAGTCTTACCTTGGTTTTTCAAGACAGACACTGTGCTGGTTCGGATCTTACCTTGAAAACCGTTGGCAATCAACAGGAGCCCATTAGTTATTGGAGATCACGTGTTCACATCTTGTGCCCTACGTTATGGTGTCCCACAAGGGTCTATACTTGGACCATTACTTTTCACCCTGTATATCGCCCCTTTTATTATGGAACAAAACAGAAACTGGATAAACTTCAGAGAATTCAAAACACTTCCACACGCCTTATCACCGTGGAGCTAAACGGCACGAGCACGTCAAACCTGCCCTTCGAGAACTACACTGGCCACCTGTTGAGTCCCGGATTATATTCAAAGTTCTGCTTGTCACATTCAAGATTATCCATGGACTTCGTCCAGCCTACTTGTCGCCCCTCCTACAACAATACAACCCGCAGCGAAGCCTACGCTCATCCTCTAAACTACTTTTTACTGTCCCTACTGTGAACTCTGTGACATACGTTGAAGTTACCTTTTCTTTCTTCGCATCTATATCATGGAACAATCTACCGGATACTATTAAAAATACAACATCTCTTTCATCTTTTAAATCTGCCTTCGAGACGTTCTTGTTTGGGAAATTTTATATTTAATTTATTGTACGAGGAACTGTATCTAGCTTCATTTTTACATTTCACCTCATTTTTAAATTAACTATTTCATTTATTTTATTTATTGCTGTTATAAGAAACATTGTGTAGGTTTTGACTCACTGATTTTTCTATATAGTAATGTAAGCGCATTGAGTTTTTAAATGCGCCCAAAAAACTTTATTATTATTATTATTTTTATTATCATTATTGTTATTATTATTATTATTATTATTATTATTATTATTCTCGTGAAGATCACTGTTAGAAGTAAGCAATATCTGAATGATGACAGTTGTATGGCGACTTTGCAGGCAGACAGGCTAATTGTCACATGAGAAGCTACAGGAAATTAATTTCTGTTTTTGTATGAGCGCCTCCAAGTGAAAAAACAAAGGCAAATGGGCTTCGTTATTTGTAGGAGATTACGCAGTACGATTTTCGACACATGTAAAGCAAAATGATAAGATATTGAACTCAAGAACAAGCCAAAAAATGAAAACAACTTACCTTGAAAACTAAAAGCAGGAGCAAAGAATGAAACTAGGCACGCCACTGTGAAAATAAGTCTGACGGGCGTAACTCGGAATCCAATCTTCCCAGCGGACCAAGTAACAAGCACTTCATGACAAAGTGTGGTCCACATGAAGTGTAAGCCACTCAAAAAGCTACATTGTACTCGGCAGAGTTTCTTGATATAGTATTGCATATTATGGCAACTGTTTGATAGCTGTTTGAAATCAATTCTGCGCCGACAGCAAGTCTGTATTGCTTGTTTTGACAGCTACTCCTGGGTCTGGTGGTTCTCTTGAGTGGTATTACATTGTTGGACCTATATCCGCCTTCATTCTCCTGATCTGTGTTGTTTGTGTCGGCTGCTACATTTGCAAACGTCGAAACCCAGGTGAGTGAGACAGAGAAATCGAGTGCGGAAGCTATGTAACATGTTGTATTAAACTGAAGAAAAAAGCCATCTGAAGAAACGTTTCGGGATTCATGTCGTAGGATATTCCGACACAAGAAGAAACCTGACAGAAATCTGCAGGACACTTTGTTGGTATATATTGCATAATTTGTGTTAAAGCACCTTGTTATTGGTACTTTTAGTTGTTACTAGTCAGACTACAAGGCTGCTCGCGCTCCGAATGTTTGATAAAAAATCAAGAGAAGCCACATTTCCCAAGAAAATTGGTTCAACACGTCTTGAACGCATATGGAACAGTAAATGCTAATTTGCTGTTTTCTAACCCCATGCCTGGGCTTAAACTCCGTTGGCCCGTTTTGTTTTATTTTGCATATGATTCAGACTTTACCTCTGGGAGTACAACTATGGCCAAGTAAGTCAAAAATAAACTGCTTTATAACAGCTTTTGTTCGACTTCTTCTTCAAAGGTGTGGATCCATCAACCACACCGCGTCGATATTAAATTGAAAGGTTCTTGCCAGTTGCTTGCAAACTTTTTTCCAAACATAATTGGTAGTTAGAAAACAATCTGCAAATATTATGAAGTACACAAAACTGTACATAGATTAAGTAAATAACAACTCGTTGTTACTTAATTCAACTTTGCTTTATCCCTACGTACGTGGGTAATGTCTGTTGTGTCGCTCAACAAAGATAAAGATACCTTTTTACTGAAATGAAATCACAGTCCTTGAAAATTTCTACGCGCAAACCTACCTAGCGGTACTCGTAGTACTTTCATTTTACTGCATTGAACTATATTTTTATTATTGATATTAAAATGGGTGAACTTGTTCAATTATTTAGCAAAGGTGAAGTAAAGGCAGTTGAGCTAAAAATAAGGAATGAGGACGTGGATAAATGGGAGATTGTACGTGAGCGTCTAGTTCTCAAGGGGTCCATTGGCCATGGAGCATTTGGAGCAGTTTGGAGAGCACGTTTGAGTCACCCAGGTGGAGAACTTGGAATTCAGACGGTCGCTGTAAAGTGCTTTACACGTAAGATGCACTGAATCTGTCTTAAATTGTTTCATGTGCATGAAACAAACAGCAATATATCGATTTTCCAACTGGTGCTTTCATATTTTGCAGCCACTTCTGGTGAGGAAGGAAGGAAAGCTTTGATGAGAGAGATTGAATTGGGAAAGCTTTTTGGAGAAACTGAGCAGCCAAACATTATTAAGTTTATTGGTTGTGTTACAACTGAAGGTAAATACAGTAAAGTGCCAGGCATTTAATCAAAAATGACTAATTTTATGTGCCAAAATTGTGTCATGATCACTTGACGTTACCTGAGCAAAATGTGTCAAAATGTGTCATTCCCTTAGTGTGCGCTTTAAAGATTTTGCAGGTTTTTCCAGTTTGAATCAGTTGTGGCGGAGGTCGCAGACAGTAGTGATATTTTCTCCGGCTTCTACTCAGAGATACTTAAGGTCTAAGCATCATTTATCCTTTGCCATCGTCGAACCAAACACAGCGATAATCGTAGAATGTTTTGTTTCCACTCACTACAAGCGTCTGAGGTGGAACAAAGATTCTATCGATAGTAATTGTGTCTTTATTTTTTCCACTAGAAATAAGACACTTATCTACTGGGAAAACTCTTCAACTGCCTTAAGATTTTACTAAATAAGTTGAGTGATATATAATTACAAGAACATCAGTTGTTTCTTTTGTTAATCATGGCTTGCATGCATGTAATTTTTCCATTTTTGAAATATTTTTATCTTGGGATCATAGATTTTGAACTTTTAGTCTTGTTAATCATGGCTTGCATGCATTTAATTTTTCCATTTCTGAAATATTTTTATCTTGGGATCATAGATTTTGAACTTTTAGTCTTGAGCACATTTAAACATGACGTAAATATCATGTTAATTGTCAGCTATTCTGAAAAGAAATTCTACACAGTGGTAAAGTATATTTTGAACCTTTAGTTTACATTATACCTCTGTTCAAAGGGTATCCAATTATGGTCATGGAGTACTGTGCGCTCGGAGATTTGCTTGGTTTGCTGAGAAAAAGCAGGGGAGTTCATGATAAATACCATCTTGGAGAGGGAAGTATTGAAGAGCTGGGAATATACGACCTTGTATCATTTGCCAAACAGATTGCGACAGGCATGGTATTCCTTGGATCAAGAGGGGTAAGAGTACATCTACTACACTTAAAAAGGACACTGTCACGATGTATTCAGTTGCCTAACACTGTTACAAATTCACGAAATTGGTCCCTAAATTTATGTAACACGGAACTTAATTAGCTCTAGCTAACTAAATGATTAAAAGCAATTTCTTGCAGAAAGTCTACACTGCAGCAGCATTTTTGCAACATTTTAATGATTTTCGAGCCAAACTTGAACCTTTGAAAAATTGACATCCTGACGCTTTTCAAAAATCCATATCACAATCCATTTCCATCCTCGCCATCCTCGCCATCCTCGCTTCCTAATGGCTTCTAGTCAAATGTCGAGTACTGCTCTACAAAATGAAACCATTATTGTTAAGCTTCCAAAGATCGATGTATGTTTCTGGGATTTCCAACATCATGTTAAAAATGGTGACAATTTCCCTTTAAGGATAGCGTGCATGTCTCAAATTCTAATTTACTTGATTGTATAAGAGCCTATAAGGAGCTGTTTTCCCCAAAGTGTATATTTCGAAGTGTTAGTAGGCCGGCGAGCTTGCCGTAAATATTTCTACGATGATTTATGCCATGTTTTGATGTTGTAGATAATCCATCGTGACCTCGCAGCTCGAAATGTGCTAGTTGATAAAAACTACATATGTAAGGTGACTGACTTTGGACTGGCATATCAGACCTTCAAATACGGGCATGGCAATGCCAAAAAGGTACATTAGTTATAAACAAGCATAACGTGGATGAACAATTACTGATGTCAGGTTACTGAACCTATCATTAACTTCTACTATAACAATAACGTCGTTGTTGTTATGGTTTTACTTAGCTACTTAGCGGCACCGCACTTCGGATGCGTGCGTTACTTATGCTTATGCCTCAGTGAAAACCAGCACTGATGCAAAGACAAAGTTTACTACTTTACTACAGATCTTTTCTGTATCCATCGTGGTGTACGACAAGGTGACCCTCTATCACCTTTATTATTCATCTTAGCTTTGGAAGTTCTCGCATGTCAAATCAGGCAGGATAAAACCATACAAGGAATAATGGTCAAAAACGTGGAGATCAAACTCACGCTTTTTGCAGATGACATGACTTGCTTTCTAAAAGACATAAATGCATATTCGCGACTTTGTACAACTTTAAAGGTTTTTTCATTGCATTCTGGTCTCCGAATTAACGACGATAAAACAGACGTTTTTGGTATCGGCCCACATAAACTAGTACAAAATGACTTTACTCACAAAGTGCGAAAATCAATCAAGATATTAGGTACCGTTTTTGACTATCACAAACCATCACGAGACAAAGCAAACTTCGACTCAATATTCAAATCTATCAAAAAAACGCTGAGTATGTGGAAGTGGAGGGGTCTTACCCTGATTGGTAAGATTCAAATAGTTAAGACCTTCATTATTCCAAAATTTTTGAGTAAAGCGACTGCAATCTCAATATCAAACGATCTTGTCAAGGAGATAAACAGACTGATTTTCGGTTTCATTTGGAAAGGTAACGATAAAATTAAACGGACCGCGCTTATCAATGATATTGAAAATGGAGGACTAAAAATGCTTGATATTGAATCCATGATATCGGCTCAAAGAGTGATGACCTTAAAAAGTATCTAGGAGAGAGCAACAGCACTTGGAAAACTATTTTAGATGATTTCTTTTTTGGAAATATAGGTGGAAAACTCATCCTGTTCTGTGATTTTGAAACTAGTAAACTACCGGTTCATCTTCCAATATTCTACAAAGAGTGTCTAGAGGCATTTCGTAATTTAAAGAAATCCAAGGTAGCCACCTATGAGGATGTTGTAGACCAAATTATTTGGAATAATAGGAATATTGTGATACACGGAAAATCTCTTTTTGAAAAACATTTGTTTACTAAAGGAATTGTTAAAATTGGTGACTTGTTATCCGATACGGGTAAATTTCTTGAAAGCCCTAAAGTGTTGGAAGCGAATCTATCTCCAATCCAGTACTTCAAATTAATAGGAATTGTAGATGCCATACCAAAAGAATGGAGATTAATTATCAAAGAATCACATATTCAACGTCAGCAACTATATCCTCGACAGCATTTGGATACAGTGTATATTTATATCGACGAAACCAAATCGGATCTGTTAAAAGCCTCTTCAAAACTTTTGTATAAAGGATTTAAAACAAAGAAACAAACTCCTCCAACCGCCAAAAGGAAGTTGAAGGACAAATATCCAGAGGTTATAGAAGACTGGAAAAAAATTTATTCTTTACCATTCACTGTCACACTTGAAACAAAAATTAGAGAGTTCCAATATAAATTATTAAACGATATAATTTTCACAAATGAGAGGTTATTCCGTTTTAAAATGATTGAATCACCAATGTGCACCTTTTGTTTGACAGAGGTCGAGTCCCTCGAACATTTGCTCTTTTATTGTGATACAACAAAAGACTTCTGGCGGGCTTTTTCTTCTTGGCTTTCAAACCAGAATGTATCTTTGGACACTTTGACATTTGAAAATATATTGTTTGGAGTGTTCAACAACAACGAAGACTTTATTATCCTGAATCATTTGATACTGCTAGGAAAGTTTTTTATTTATAAATGTAAATTAAATAAAATTAAACCAACATTAACAATATTTTTAGCAAAGACAAAAACCGTTTATTACATTGAAAAAAAAATAGCTACCAAAAATAACCAACTTTATAAACATTACAAAAAGTGGGAAAAACTAATGCCATCTCTTAATAATAGTTGAGCTTAATTTGTAATTTCTCCTTCTCAGCATGTCACTAACTTATTTTCTTTTTCTTCTTTTTTTTTTTTTTTTTTTTCTGTATTTGGGTAGCTGCACTATTGTAAACAACGCATTGTATATTCTTTAGGTATAATTAGGCTACGATTAGTAATTATAATTTGTTGTATGTAATCTATTGTAGTTATGACGTATTGTAAGTATTGTAACTAGTGTTATGTCTTGTGTTGTATTGTATGTATTATAACCCAAAATGTTGAAAAAAAATAAAAATTACAAAAAAAAAAGACAAAGTTTATGCGAAATACTTTAGACATTCAGTGAAAACTACTCCATAATGTGTCTCTAAACAAGTTGTGTACTACTGTTTTATTTCACAGGGCTGCATCCCAGTAAAATGGACAGCACCTGAAATTCTGTTTGGAAATGTTGCAGATCTCTCACCATTAAGTGATGTGTATGTACAAATAAATAGCGCTTAGACTTTACTACCCCTCGCCCAGGTTTTCGAACTCATTAGTAATTTCACAAGTTAATACACAGGAAATCATAACAGTGATGGAGTTTAGAAATCTCATCATAAATCAACGTAAATTTTTCCGGTTTTATCTCTCCGTTTTCTCCTATATTTGATTGAGAAGATATATCAAACAATCAAGACCTTGTTTTATCACGTTTCCAAATACCTCGAAGTTCCTCAAAAATACTCCGCTGTGCTTCGTATTTTCAACTCTCTTATCGGTGTTTTAAAATGTGGCAGAAACTATTTCTCGTAATTGATATGTTACATAGCCAATAAATGTAGTGATTCAATAGATTTACCAGTGACAAGAATTCACGACGACTTTCAAACCTCAAGATTAGAACTTCAAGTATGCTTTTAGAGTCTGTAAAGTATGAACCGCGTTTGCGTGCTTTTCGCAGTCACGGTGTTCATTTAACACAGAGGACACCGACAATGAATCATTTTCAGTTTGCCACTAAGTTTGTCACGTTTGGCTACGCTTACAGACGGTTGCCATGAAAGAATTGCAAGTACTCCTATGGAGTGGAAGTAAGGTAAAATTGAACTGGTTTCAACTGGTCAGAAGCAAGTAATTTAGTGTAATAGCCAAACCTAATTAACTTCTAAATCACATTTTTTATCATTCTTCAATAACTGCTATACCCACATCTTAACAGGTGGTCTTATGGCATTGTCCTATACGAAATATTCACCATTGGTACGTTATTCTTCATTATTTCTAGGCAGTGTAATGATTTTGATTTTACAGTCTTAGCACACGTCAAGTTGGGCCCATTATTTAGATCAAGACTAGCATAACAGGTTTTAAACTCCCTGAAGCTCAAACAGGAAAATATTACAGCTAATTATTCGAGACAAAAAGTCGTCCACTCTTTTGATCAAATAGTGAACTTCTAAACTCAATATTACAACAAGAAGCAAAATCATATCCATGTTTTAGACCAAAATACTCCTTGGTGTGTCGCGTATATATGCCCACATAACGTAGTGTGTGTGTAATCAGGCCCCTAACAAGTCTCCGTACTAATCCACAACAGGAGGCATTCCGTATCCCGATTGGTCAGAAGCCAAGACAATAGTGGAAATTAAACAAGGTTACAAGATGCCAAAGCCCCAACACGTCGACAAATCTTTGTAAGTTTTGGTTCTTAGACCATTATATTATTTGTGATCGAAGGCAAAGAAGGCGACTTGAAACTATTAATAATCATAGCTGCAAACCTCCAGTGGGACTCCCGTATAAAAGGGACGGGGGTTGCTCGCTGTACCCTTTAGTGTTTAAAAAAGCGGTTTTAGTACCTCTTAGGGTGCTAAACCTCAAAAGGTCCACAGCGGAAGCTTTTCAGGTACCTTTAGGGTATTGAGCGGAAAGAATATGACAGGAGATGATGTGTTGTTTTAGAATTGGTACTTCTTAGGGGTGAGAAAAATTCAACCCATGCCCATAAAACAGGATCTTGGTAATTCTTAGGGGTTCTTTTGAAAAGTTCCGTCGAGCACCCCCCTTCCATGTTATATGGAGTCCTCCCGGCCGGGATGCAAACACGTTTAATAATGCTTCCTGTTGAGATTTGTTTAAATATTTAAATCTTATATTATTTCGCTAAAACTGTCGCCGGAAAAGTCCCGAGAACTTTAAAAATCCAAGGACTGCTCAGCTTGTCTTAAAACCAAGGGACTGTACTGCCTCTGAGAGAAGAAAGTAATTTAAACATTGAGAATTTGTGGGAAGATCAGTAAATGGTTTTATCGCCTGCTCTGTTGTTTGGTCACTGTGATTTTTGAAATCTTTTCTTCCACTGACTTGATGATAAGGCATCAAAGTCTTAAAAACATCAAGACGACGTTCAAGGTTGATTTGGTGTTTGACCAATGTGTTCAATGTGTTACGAGACTTACATGTACACAAGAAAATGCCTTCCTTTGCCTGAATTTGTTCTGAAATTATGTAATTTTAATTAAATAGCTGGTTGCGTGACAGCTAACACTTTGAAATTTTGCTAGAAACGTTTTGAGAAACCCTGCGACTACAATCAGGTCATTTCAAGCCAAGTTAAAAATTGTAATCATAGGATTCCCTCTGTTATGGGTCGCCTTTGTTGAAATCTTTTCTGATTTTCAACAGCACCAAACATCGCAACAAGCATTTTTGGTGCTCTTAATTGATCAAAGCTCTGTTGAATCGTATATAATTGGCTAACATTTTTTGCCTTCAGTTAAATACCATAACTTACCAGGGATGTAATTAAAACTATTTTTTTTCCTCAGGTATGACATTATGGTGAGGTGCTGGAACGTCAACCCAGACTTCCGTCCTCCCTTTGAAAATCTGCGAAAGAGAATGGAGTCTTATATTCGTGACACGGTTTGTAATATATATAACGGTTTTGATAACAAAATTCTCGAATCTGATTTGTCCTTCCATAGATCTTACACGGTCGCTTCATCTGATTCTCCTTTCTTTATTATATTCTCTCAATGAAACGAGCCCTCCTCTAGTATATAAATTGTCAGAAATTTAAGACAGTTTATGAATATGAATGATTATTCTACAGTAAGTATTTTATTTATGTACCAACTAAACTTACTTTTCACGGCCGCTTTCCTATATTAATTATAGGAGAGGATATTAATCGGTCTCCCACATATATGGTCATTTTCAAGCATGTTATTTCCCCGTTTCCAGTACGCTCTCCTCTCTTTTGACCACTTCTTTAAGGTCATGCATCGAATGGGATCTTCCAGCTACTTCTAACCCCTAACACATTCGCTTTGAGCACGTCAAAAGCTGCCAATGTCACTAAGATAAATGTTCATTACTTATACTGTTATCTCAGACATACCTGGAACTGATCAACATGGACGAGTACGATTCAAGTAAATATGCAAAAGTGGAAGACGAGGGAGGAGAAAACATTAGGGAACATTCGCAAGAAGCTAAGTCAAGTGGAAAGAAACGTGGAGCAAGAAGATGTGCAAGCGTGCGCCAGTAGAGATCGTGCATTGATTCGAATCACGAGAGTATCATGTTAATGGCAAAAAAAACATAAATAACAGAAAATTGTCAGTTAAATAGCTGGCCATGTAGATTTGATTAAAAGAGATTTACTCATAATTTGCATGTTTAGCTGAAATAAAATTTTAAATCTGATCCGGAAGATGATAGCTATAGCAGAAATGGACTAGGGTAGTTTCTAGGGCCATGGTTCCCCATTTTGACAAAGGTACCCATTGTTATACGTTTGTCCAACTAATGAGACGGCTGTGTTAATGAAGTGGCTGTGATAATAGTATTCAGTACTATTAATGAAGTCGTCGCACTAGTAAGAGACTTATAATAATAAGGTGCCCGTGCTTCTGACGTGATCATGCTTATTTTATACTAATGAGGTGCCGTTCAAATGAGTTGCTGTGCTGCCAAGGTTGTCGCGTTAACGAGGTAGCTGAGCTGATGATATTTTCCGCCAATGAGGTGGCGCACCAAGGAAGTGATGTGCTAATGAGGCGGCTGTGAAAAAGACGCATTAACGAGCTGGATGTTGATAATGCGGCTGCTGTGCTAATGAGATAGTTGTGCTCATAAATTAAAGCGGCTGTGTAAAAAATAAAACTGAATGTGACTATCTGAAGAAACGATTTGAAGAGACAATAACTCAGAGAAAAGGGCAAGGAACAAGTAGCTTTACTAGTTGAACTTTCTTGTTGGCTGTATGCCGTCATGGAGTATCTCTGCTCGTTAGGCCACTTTCCTTCTAAAAGGCACTTTACAGAGAGGTACTACCCCTGCATGTTATGAGGTGGTTGTGTCAGTGACGTGGCGCTACTAATTAAGTGAACGTAAGAACGAGCTGGATGTTGTTTATTAGCCTGCTCTGCTAAAAAGGTGGTTGTGTCTATGAAACAGCTGTGTAGATGTTGTTGATTAACTATCTAGTGAGGTGCCTGTCTTAATTAGGAACAAGAACAATTTGGCTCCAATCAGGAAAATACAAATGACATGTTTAAGTCATTATCAGTATGTAACTAGCCCAGAAACCACAGGTAAAAATTCCATAGTTTAGTTCACACTGTATAATCATCATTTTATTACATTACCTAGTAATTACGAGTTCGTTTGTTCTTTGCTGGTATTTAAAAATTGTTAACAGAGAGTTGATGAAAGCGAAAACAGTCACTTCATTAATCATGTCTGAAGAGCTGTTTGTTTAAAGCAGACTTTAAAACTAACTCTAGAATAATATGTTGCTTGGCAATAAGCTAGCCCCTTGAATTGACTCTCAATCGTTTAAGCTACGTATGTTTGAGTAGTGCCAGTGTAAAGCGGCCTTCACACGACAAACTTAAGTTGGCAAACTCGTGTTGGCAAACTTCAAAAGGTTGGCAAACTCGCTCCTTCACACGTCAAACTCGCGTCAAATCACAACACAAGGTAATTTTCAAAAATTTAAGGGTCGGCTGCTCCTCCGCTACCTCCCTGCCCTTCTCTCTGGTCAAAAATTGGATCATAGGCTCACCTTTGAGTCACGCGCACGAGCGGCGAAGAGCAAAGCGATCCGGCGGAAAGGAGTTTGGCATCGCCGCTCGATTTCGCGCTCGCGGTTACGCCGTGCGCCCTTGTGCTCCAACGTCTGCAATGTGAGCCTGCTCGCAGACTAGACATTCCAAACAAACATTCTATGGCCCTTCGTTGTCTGCGGGCTCATTAAGCGCCCAGCGGTATAGCTTCGTTGGCGTGATCTCTTGTCTCGCTGACGATCTGGTTGATTCTCCGGTTGTGTCAGCTCAGCTCAGCTGTGTTTCACCTGGGGTAACTTCATTTGATCAGCGTAGTTATGGATTCTGCTGTTTTACCAGCCGTTGAGGCTGCTAAGCAGCAATTTTGTGTTGAATTGATGAAAGGCCTTGATACTCGGCGAAAGAACGACCAGTTTTGTGATGTGATTCTAGAAGTTAGCTCCGGTGACGATCAATCTTGTTTGAAAGCTCACAAGATCGTGTTATGTGCAGCAAGTCCGTTCTTTGACAACGCTCTTAACAGTGACATGAAAGAAAAGAAAGAAGGAGTGATCCGATTAGAAGAGACGAGCAAAGCTGTGATGGAAGAAGTGTTGGAGTATCTGTATACGGGACATGTTGTCATCAATGAAAACAATGCACACGAACTCCTGGCCAAAGCAGATTATTTCTTGCTTCCAAGTCTAAAAGTTTTGTCGAGCAAGTTCATCATGCAAACACTGTCCCTTTCCAACTGCATCGTAGCTTATTATCTGGCCTTGAAATATCGGTGTGAAGAACTTCTGAAAGGTGCTAAGGATTTCATTCATGCCAACTTTGTTGCTGTAGCAGAAACTGAAGAGTTTCTTAATATGAGCAGTAAAGAAGTCCAGGAATGGATCTCAAGTGATGAAATCATCATCAAAGGAGAAGAAGTGGTCTTTGAGGTGGTCGTAAAATGGATCGAGACAAACGGTTATAGAAAAAATCTTCAATGTTTCTATGACTTGTTTCAACATGTTCGTTTGGTTTACGTGCCGCTCAATTATTTGTCCAAAGTGATTCTCCCGCATCGCTTTGTAAAAGCCAGAAAGAAATGTTTGGATTTGGCCCTAGATGCAATAAATTGTATTTCTGAGGGTACAGAGGAGCACTTTTTCAGTCAGGCCCCTAGAAAATGCCTCAAAACTCACGAAGATGCCATTGTTGCTTGTGGACAAAGGAAAACATTGTGTTACCTTCCCTCTGAAGATAAGTGGTATCAGTTAGCTGACATGCTGTCCCCTCATAACTCATACTGTCACACACTTTCCACTTGCCATAGTAAATTGTATCTCATTGGTGGGAATGTGTCCAGCGGCACCTCTGAACGCTATGAGCCCTCACTTGACTTGTGGACCTCTGGAAAAGCCCCTGAAGGTGATGTTTCAGAAGTCAGAGGGTGCGCTGCGGCTGCTACACTCCAGGGTTTCTTGTACGTAGTTGGAGGCAAAAGCAAAAGCAATGATGGCAAGCGATTGAGCACTGTGCAGAAATACAATCCTGACACCAACATATGGCAGGACGTTTCTCCTCTGAGCAGCCCTAGATCAAGCATATGTGCAGTGGCTGACGGAACTTATCTGTATGCTATTGGAGGCATGAGTGATACTGGTAAATTCATGAACATTGTTGAAAGGTTTGATCCCACTAATAACACGTGGGATAAATGCTGTTCTACTCTTGCAAGAAGAAGACATGCTGCCGGTGCAGCCATTAAGCAAAGGGTGTTTGTATTTGGAGGCCTCTCTGAGCAGTCAGCTGCAGATTCCTGTGAGGTGTATGATCCAGCTACCAACATCTGGACAGGAATTCCAAGTGCAGTTGCGCCAAGAGGCTATGCAAGTGCTGTAAGTTTCAAAGAGCATATCTATGTCTTTGGTTGTTTTCAAAGTGAAGATGGCGGCAGGCAAGAAATGTCATTGCAAGCTTACGATGTGGACAGCAATGAATGGGTACCGTTAATTCGGTCATTTGGCTCAAGATTTTTCAAAATCTCTCGTCTTAGAATACTAAGAGATGTCTTGCTTACTTGCCAGGTACTTGAATCATGATTCTTGCATCTTGTAAGTTTCAAATGGCAATCTATATGTAAAGCTAGCCTGTGACAAACAGTTGACACTACTGGTAGACTGAAATGTCCATCAAGTGACTGTATTGGAAACCATGGGACGGTGCTTTTCATTATGCTTAACAGACCGGTCAGAGACCAGTGGAACAAACCAATGGAAAATGTTACCACATTTTCCAATCAAACCAGACCAAGTGAGAGGAATGGCTCTTACCTTTTTCTATTCCCATCCCCAATCTCCCACATAAGTGAAATCTAAAGCTGAAGAGAGGTAGGAAATTAAGGTGGAACTTGCCAAAATGGAACAGCAAATTGCGATCCAAACAGACCAACTGATTAAAGGGGACCACCTTTGAAGGTGGTCCTGTATATTCTGGTCAGATCAAACTGAAACATCGTTCCATTTGATCCTTAGTACTGAAATTTCAAGAATCTTGGCATAATGGAAAGCACCCTATTTTATAGATGCTATATGTTAACATGTCAGCCAAGAAATGGTCTTTATTCAATGCCAATCTGTACATCAACTGATTGTCTTATTTTGGCCACTGTACAGCAGAACTGATGCGCAGCCAGAATATTTTTCTCTAATTCTTCAGTCTATATCATGCATGCAAGGGCATAACTGGGATTTTTCAAAGGGGGGATCACGCTGTGTCAAAATGAGGGTACTCACCCAAATGTCATGTCATTTTTGCCACCTGTTGTGGCTTGTTTGCTTAAAAAAGGCTTACAAAAGGGGGTTCACGGACACCCCAGGATTCCCCCTAGCTACACCCCTGCACATGAAGTTAGGTGCATTGCTTAAACTGTGTCTGCGATGCATATCTGACACTGTTTTCTAATGTTATTGAGGCTATTCAATGTGGCGTAAACTCTAGTTGATCAAAGTGTTTGTGGACTACTCATAGCATCTTTTAGGTCAATCCAGTGTAATATTTTACTTTTTTCTAATTTTAATTCTTAGATCATGATTATATTTTTTAACTTTCATTTTTATTCATTTGTTTTATGCTTTGTAAACTACGGCTGTGTACAACACATTGAGATTATGCAATTAATAAGAATGATAATATACGTGAAAAAATTACTCGATTGTGATTGGCTGAGAGCAATGGAGTTCAAGTGTAACACCAGTGCAAAAAGTGTAACACCGGTGCAAAAAGTGTAACACCAGTGAAATTACACATCATAATTCTGGATTATGATTGGCTGAAAGACAATAGGAAATTTTTGAAGCCAATGATATTACGTAAAATGATGACGAGAATTTTGTGCGGAAACATTGAAAAAAGTTTTCTCAAATGAGAAAAAGTGGCTTCAAGAAAGGTCTTCTGGCACTTCCTCCACGCAAATTTTTTCATGCCTATATTATTAATAAGTAATCATATGGTTTTTCTCATTACATTTGGAATTAATTTGCACTTGTGAGTTTTTCAAAAAGCTGAAATTGCACTCGCCAAAGCGGCTCATGCAATTTTAGCTTTTTGAAAAACTCATTCGTGCAAATTAATTCCAAATTGAACTCGAAACTGTATGATTACCTATACTAATTTTTACCATTAGCACTATTCCTATATATATGTATATAGGGTAGTTTTTATTTCTTGTTGCTCAAAAAATTGATTCAAAACAGGGGTTTGACATGCCTGGTTTGACCAATGATCTAGAGGATAGTTTTCCTTATATAGAAGTTTAGTTGAAAGAGTTTTCCTGCCTGTAAAAACCAGTTGCCCCTCCTGCTGAATACTTAAATGAAATCCCTGTGTCAGTGTGTGTTTCATTGGAGAAGCCGAACGAATTTTGAGCAAAAGTTTCTAGTCAGGCTGGTTTATCCAGCAAAAGTGATCAACAGCTGATTTCCTCCTTACAACAGCATGAGCATGACACCGCCAAGTAGTGGACCAAAGGGAATAAGATTGAACAAGGAATATGGTTAAGAATTAGCCAAGGTTGGTTCGTTTTGGCCAAGACACCTGTAGCTGACAAGAGATGAAGCCGCACCACTATATTAAATAGAAGTAAAGAGTGAACCATTAAACTACAAGTTCAGGCATAATTTTGTTTTTATCATAATTTTTATAAACAACTTCAATCAATACAAATTAATAAAATACAAAAAAATAATAATGCACTAACCAATCATTTCATTCCAGACATTTCACTAATTAGTTTTAAATGTTTTGAGTTGAAAACAGTTTTAAAGATTGAGTTTGTTTATTGATTGTTAGTCAGACACTGAGTAGCCAATCAGATTGCATGTTTACCTGATAGTAGGTCACTCACTGTTATGCTAATGCCTGATACCCACTAGTGTGACTCTAGTGTGTACCCTGGTACAGTAGGTTCTGTTTTAGCTTGTTACATTTTTTATTATTTTTCAGGAGGACAGGGTGGTTGATTTGGTTATCATAATTATGAAAATATGTATCTTGTCAGTTGATGTGATTCTTTCTGTATTCAACGAAGAACCACTATATTACATGGTGTTTTTTATACTGTAACTGGATTTCCATTTTATATTATTAATGTTTTTACTTAAGAATTCAATCATACTTTTAAGTTTTTAGATGTTAGGTAGATAGTCTTTACCCTTCTGATGTAATTAGTAATAATTAAAAATAGTCATCAAGTCTCTCTTGTTTACACTTTCTGCCTCTGAAACAATCTTACCTTCAGGAACCTTTTTTAGGAAGGCACCTCGACTACAGTGCAATAATAATATAAAATAGAAATATTGGAATACAAATGGTTAGAGTTAGGAGTAGCTTCCCTTTCTCAAGAGAAAGTTCCCAGTCATAGATATGGTTAAGTTACCAGCTTCTCTTTATCTTAACATCCACAAAGAGATTTCAATTTAATCAATAGCTTGCAGTTAGTTTTTTTTTAAAATCCCCTTGAACACCTAATGTTACCTGGTGATGAATGCTTGATGGCTTAAATTGATTAGCGGTTTGGCCCTTACCGTGCCCCCCCCCCCCCCCCCTGCGGATTCAGCTAGGGAATAAACTGTCACAGGGGCAATAGATAGCTGTAGTAACCCTCCCAGTCGCTTACGACACTTCTCCGGGAAACCAGAGTTATTGAAGCCTCGGCTGTTGTGGGAAACTGATCGTGAAGCTTTGCAAGATAACTGAGTTAAAGAGAAAATGTGCGCATGGTCTGCGTCTCTATCATTTCCTGACTTACGTGGCTCCCGACAACAAAGTCACAAATCCTCTTTCCCTTGTGCGCAAAACGGATATGAGTACAGATCTGCTGTAAATATATCTCTCTATACCTTCCTAATTTGAAAGGCGTTCATCTTCACAGAGAAAATGAGCAATGACAGCCGTAATTATATTTTTTTTCGTCATAAAGACAATTTCATTAATGACGTAATAAGGTCACGCGCACGTGCGCACGGATTTGAAGGAAGCATGGTATCATTGTCGTCCCCAGAGGCCGCGCTTCCTTTGGTCAGCACTAAGAATCGCGACCTCTGGCCTGACCCGATTTTTTGAGCATGCGCAGTGTATTTGTTTCGTATTCTTAGCCAGTCAGATTTGCCGGATTTGAAGGGAAGTCCGTGAATCGCGTACCTCCAGTGTCTCTGCGCATGCTCAGAAAATCGGGTCCGGCCAGAGGTCGCGATTCTTTACCTTTATTAGTTTGCACTTTTAATATGCAAATTTTTCTCAGCTTCTGTCATTGTTATTGTTAATTAGTTACTTACCTTAAATTTAAAATTTAGTTGTTACTTTTATTCTAAACGGTCACTTCTGAAAATGTATGTCGAAACATACGAAACGTCAAGTTTAATGAATTTTGTTTTCCAACGTGCGTTTTATTGTCATGTTTGTCACTGCAGTTTGTGTTTACAGTTCTTATAAAGCTACGATGACCAAAGAAAAAGAATATTTGCGATTCTTGGCGCCGACCAAAAGGAGCGCGACAGTCTGGGGACGAGAATGCCATGGTATGTGGTTTGTAAATGGTCATTTATTATACGACCAACTCCCTGAGCGGGCACTGTGATTGGCTACCCGAGCGGGCAAAATGTGATTACGCGCTCTGTCCCCGCAAGAAAAACTTTCCTGAAAAAAATAAATCCTTTATTGACTAAACTTGTTCGGTCAAGATAAGATGGCTGGATGTAGACAATTTCGATGTATCAAAGTTCAGCCTAAAACAGTGAGCTCTGGGGAATAACTACAGAGTTTGTGTGTTCTATTGTGTTAGGTCTTTTGACCTCGTTCCTTATATTTGAGTGTTTATGGACCTACATTTTGTACTCTACCCAGTGTGGCGGTGGGGTTAATAGCGTGGGGCTGACGGGGCGGATAAAATAAAAAAAAAAAGATAATTTTTTTTCCGCCTGCCGTGCCCTCCACCATCCCTACCCACGGGCATTTTGTACTCTCTCCAGTTTCGCTCGCATCAAGAGACCAAGATGGCGGCCCGTCGAGCTCAAAGATCGACATCTACGATCTCACGGAAAAATAGGGGACTGTGAACAGTCTACATGAAAGTAAATTTGTAGGGGAACGCATTCCCATCTGAATTGTTTTGCACTGGCTCGTTTTGACATAGAGGCAAGAGGCAACTCGGATATGCTTATTAAAATAAGTCATGGAGGACAAATTTATGTGGACCATCGGTGCTATTTTTAGTTATAAAATAACTGAGCTACTACGCGCGCTCTCATTGGTCGATAGGTGTGTTTAGGATAGAGTAGGTAAACACGGTTGTGACGTTTTAGATTCGCGCGTATTTTTGACAATTATTTAATAAAAGCAATAGAACACTTTTTCCGTGTTTACATAGCCTCATCTAAACACTCGGGGGGGCGGGGAGGGGGGGGGGGGGTTTGGGAGATTTCTCCAACTGCTATGCAAACCCGAGACGTAGTCGAGGGTTTGCATAACTGTCTCGGATTCTCCGCACCCTCCTCGTATTAAGATGAGGCTATGTAAACACGGAAAAAGTGTTCTATTGCTTAAATGCTACCAAACAATTTTTGAATGTAATTCCAGGCGGAATACGATGACATAGGCGGAAACGTATTGCGTTTAAGTTACGTCTTCAATCGCGCACTTGAGGCAGGGGCGGATCCAGGATTTTTCTTAGGGGCGTGACTGACTTATGAGGTAAACAAATTTTACAAGCGAATACAAAGGTTTCATTTCAGGGGGGTATGCACCCCCTGCACCCTCCCCCTAGACCCGCCCTCGTGAGGCCTGCTAAAATGGTCCTATCTGCCACACTCATTGTTTTGCTTTGCTCCTTGTTTGGGCTTGTGAGGAGATTCACATTTGAAACCTAGTGTTTACTTGAAAATGTATTTTTACAGAGAAACTAAATTTGGTTTTCCGACGTTTTTAAGACTGATCAAGAAATCCAAGACGGCAGCTCGAAGATGACAGCTGCTTGTGTAACACGCGCGAAGTATTTAGCACATGATATGACGTCATCACTTCATTGCATACCTTATGGAAACATTTACCTCTCTACGCTCGTCAATTCGAAACATTAACATCCCCAACCGGCAAACCCCCGAGACATTTTGAATTTTCAGTTGGTCAAACTCCCATCCCCCAGGGACAGAATGGTGTTCAAGTGGTGTGTAAACCTTTTGAGGGAATTGTTTTTGATCAACAATATATACAAAGCACAGTGTTGTCTCTTGATACTTTCTGCAAGTCTTCACCATGAACGTGAGGCAACGCCTTCAAATCCCCCCTACCCCTCCCAAATGGTGTCAAATTCCCCAGCCCAATATCATCCACTGATGTAGCCTGTTCCAGGATCTTATTTTTCTCAGTGGGGACGATCGAAAAAGCGCGGGGGGGGGGGGGGTTTGTAAGAGGGGCGAGTTCTGGGAGAGAAAAGGTCCCGCTCGTCGTCCGCTTGCTTTTTCGATCGTCCCCACTGACTGAGATCCTGGAACAGGCTACCACTGATGTCGAAGGTTCAATAGTTCGTACAAATTACGAAAAACCTCTCTTCGCAAAGTCGACATTTACGATTAACCTTCCTAACTGTAGAGATTGTTCTTGCAACTTTTGTTCTTCTCTACAACTAGAGATTCATTCAAAAAGCATAACTACACCCTACAAAGACTATAGCAAAGTACCCACCCGGAGATGAAAAATAGAAAGATTTCCACAAATCCTTCTTCAGCACTGAAAATAATTCTTCTTAGGTTTATATTATCATTTTTATTCATCAACAAAACTCATTGCGAAATGCACTTACATAAAAACTGAATGATAAATTGCACAAAAAAAACCTTCTGTACTGTTTGTTACCTTCTGACATTTTGGGGTTTTTCTTTCTTTTTTTTTTTCTTTTCCAGACATTTGTCTATCTTATTGTGCTTGAACTGGCTTTCCTAATGCCTGCACAAAAGTAAGCCAGGTTAGACTTAGATGCACAAACGTCAAAGTGCAGAGCGCACCAATATAAGGCACAACCAGATGCTAGGATATGAGCAGACCCTCCTTTTACTTAGTTTTATCACAAGAGGATTTCACGCAGAAAGTTCTTCTTGTGTGCTTTCTTTTCCACTGCCTCCACAGACTAAGAAAACAGAAGGGAGACCAAAGGATTTCACGTCGTCATTTTTTTGTACACTTTCTTTTCCATCCTGCTCAACAGACTCGGGTGATTAGGCTGAGCTCAGGAGATGACTGACATTCCAGGATACAGACTTAGAAAAAAGAGAGGATGCTAATGGCCTAGCAGTTGGTTGTATTTTGATAAGCCAAGATTATATTTAAAAACCTTCAAAAATGTCAAAACCTACAGTCACAAAATCAAACACCTCCCATCTCTCATATGACGCTCTTACAACTGAGCTTAATATACCAAGAGTAGTGCAGTAAGCTTCAAATCTGAATCCAACTTCCATGGGAAGTAATAAGAAAACACCAAAATGTGTCCATTAGTAACTAAGAAAATTGTCTGTCTCCTCTTGCAATTTAAAATATATTACATCTTTTGCAAAACAAAAAAAGATTCTCTCATGTGAAACGTCAACAGCCCCACCCAATGTCAACTCTTATAATCACAGGGGCATCCCACGCTCATTGTGTGACTCTTTTATAGGTGGAAATAATGTAGAAAAATGTACAATTGTATTTAGCAGCTAAACATATGAAATAGTATCAACTTCCCTTAACTTCCATTTATGTTAATTGCGTCATTCTCCGTGATTTTAGTTTTGGAAACAATTTAAAATGGTCTAAAACACCACAGAAAGACAATACACAAACAATGCCAGAGAAGGTACAGTACTACTTAGTACTAAAATTCCCTAAAGTGTTCATGGCATTCCTGTGTGAGTCTTCTTGAGTTTTATAACAGTGAGAACTGTGCCCTTTAAACCTTAAAAACCTTCTACAAAGTATCTCCCCCGCAAAGGTATCTTACACATCTATTTCTGACAAAATATTGTTTTGAACTACCAGTAACTAAAATAATTTTAAAGATGTCTCTACAGTGGTAGAGGAAAGAAAAAAAGTTAACTAAGTCAGTTAGTATACATAAATCACCACTGGAATAATCAAACACACCTATTGCTTACATGTACCTCATCCAAATTTACAAAATATGTCTTCTTCTTTTTGTTGCTGTTGTTGTTATAATTGAACTCTCAGCAATATGAACATCATGGTAAAAGAAAACAAAATCTTCATTTGCAAATGAAAAACATGTTACAACCTATCACAGCAGTTTCATTCAAGAGGAAAATAGTGCAACAATATGCTACAATTGAACAATATACTGCTAAGACCTGCTTCTTGCCACTAAACAGTTAACAGCTCAACAATAAGAAAACAAACAAGTAGTGACAATTGTACAATTTACACTTCACAGAATAGACCGCAGTTGTGAGAAGATATATGCTTACGAAGCCAATCATGTGCAAAAGCATCATTTCGGTACCTTGGAAAGAAAGGCAATGAGCCTGCAAGAAAATGAGGTTGTGCGGTTAATCACTAAAAAGGATTGGAATGAATTTGATTCATAATTATTGAGACTTTACACCTTCCCTGTCTAAAGCTACTGGTCATACATGTACATACATATCCCAAAATTTGCTGCCTGCAGAGTTTCCCACTGGTCAACCACGACTTTTCTTAGGTAAACCCGCTGACCAGGGATTCATGCGCTCGGCCAAATGTGTCGGCCATGTTTGTGTTTCGAACACTGCCAACAATCTGAAGGACTTGCTTGTTATTTCTCATCTTACGGAGTTCTTGTAAGCGTCTTCACTTCGCTAGCTAAGTTTAGTTGCACTGCATTGTCATCTTTGTGTTCCTGTTCGATTGTAGAATGGTTCCTTCATCGTTGGCATTAAAGTGAATTTTGCTCATCGAGAAGGCTGTTTCTTCACTGCGCACCCACTCATACTCCAGCATAGAGTGAGGTACTTGTACGTAAGGGTAAGACACCTGGCCCAGGAATATACCATTAAGACCCTGGCCTGGGATTGACCCCGATTGCTTCAACTAGTCCCAATGCAATTATTACAACATTACACAGTATTAAGTGGCCAAATCTCCCACAAACTGGTTAGGTGGGTAAAGTCTGCATACGAGCCAAGTGGCCCATCAAGCTAGAACTCATCCCAGTTTCTGTAGCATAAAGTGACTAGAAGTATTACTATTCCACCCCCCGGCCCTCAAATTATGGGATTCTAGTCCATCACAGGGTTACCCCCAGCATTAAATATGCCAGTAACCATTTATACACCTAGGTGGAGAGAGGCACTGTGAGAGTTAAGTGTCTTGCCCAAAAACACAAAACAATGGCCCTGGCCAGAGCTTGAACCCAGACCGCTTGCTCCAGAGATGAGCGCACTAACCATGAGGCCACCACACCTACCACAAACTGACCAGAAAATAATTCTGATGTTTTAAAGAAACTGTATGATCAGAAACTAGAAGAAGATGCCCTGCTGTTTAAAGAATGGAAACCGCTACCCCTGAAGAAAATATAACCACTGTTATTTTGGTAATGTACATGTACACAGTCGGGTGATGATAATATTGGTGCGTTCCTTTGGGGTGATCTGGATCTGGATCCCATTCAGTTATCCAAGACCACAGAGATCATGGAACCTCAAAGGAACTGATTAATCAACTCTGGTCATGGATTCATTGGTTCCTTTGATGCACCATGATCTAAATGATCTAGGATTGCTGATCTTGTTCTGATCATCCCAAAGAAATACACCCATTATTTACTTATAGCACTTTTGACCACTTGAACACTTAGGACCATGTACAGTAAATATTCATCCACATGCAGAACATTCACCTTCATCATGCCTTTTCTGGTGTCGTTTTAGTTTCCATGGAGCATCAAAGGTTGCTAAACAACCTCGCTCTTTACACCTACAATATAACAATGATTTGAACACAAAATTTCAAAAACAAGATAACACAAAAGAACTAAAATCTCCTCACTATGCCTTTCAGTAACACATAGACTCTGCTCAATCAAACGTTTTGTGTTTTGCTGCCATCATTCATCTTAGTGGACCTCCCAGGAAACAGAAGTTTACTTCAAAAGGTTCAAAAGGATAAGTCTATAGGTTGTGATTGGTAGGTAATGCATTTTGTTTGTTTCTGTTATTCAAGGTTCACTGGCTGTCATCTTAATAAAACAATAGTTGAAGGCAGCCAAAAATGCAACGTACTACTAGTTGCATTTTGAGTTTTGAGTTCACATGTTATTGAAAGGCATAGTTATGTAGCTGATTGATTGGTTACACTGGACCACTGTGACAGTGGATATTAACATGCAACATTCAATAATGACAGTGGTAACTTTTTCAAGTCTATTAATAGTAATTAAAAACATTATTTCTAAAAGCTGAAGTTACATTTATGTGAATAATGTTCAATATCAAAAGTTCAGTCTGGAGAACATATATAATTCTAATTCTAATTGCATATTGACCCACAAAATGAAACATGCCACCTTGTGTAGTGGTATTAGAGACATCATAAGATACATGACAGTGCTCAATGGATTGCTTTTCATTTGGTTAATAATGAGGACTGGCAAAGTGATTAAACCTGGTTTGTTGTACAGATTACAACAGCTATGACAATAATGAACATACATAATAAAACAAATCAAAACTGTGGAGCTCGAGGCAGTGATGCCAAGAGGGAAGGGTACCGAACTCAAAATCCAGAGGTTGCAGGTTCAAGTAACTTCTGTTCTGACCATGAAGTCGTTTCTTGGTAGACCTTGATCAACTCCTTGGTCATGTTTGTACATGTATATGGCCAACTGGTCTGTCTCCTGCAAGCTGGGATTTTTCAAGCCTCTTATGTTTAGTTGATATATTTGTTTCTTTCAGTATAAGTGACATGCCTGTAAGCTACATGTAGTTAGGTGTAGCTAAGCGCACTGACCACTACAAACAACAAAATTTGAACATTTTTCAACATTTGGATACAATTATTATGACTACTGACCTAAAGGGCTTCTCACTGGTGTGTACAAACTGATGAATCCTGAGTAGTTTAGACTTGCTGAACTGTTGATTGCATCCATCAAAGCTACACTGCAAATATACATGGTGACAGAGGATTAAAATAGAGTGAACACATAACATGATTCAACGTCAGGCATATAACACAACATGGATAGCTAGCCAAGATGCTTGTCTTTGGTATGTAAGGTACCCCCAACATATTTACCACTTCTTGGCTCTAAACAAGTGGAATCAAGGGTGGTCCCATTTATACACCTAGCTGAATGATCACAAGCATTGGTACACTGGAAACTAATTTAAGGTATACAAGATAATGTAGTCTGGTTTTTAATAGTTAGTGCAAGCAAAAATATAGATGATGCAGGCACTTAGTATTGCATGTAAGCAGAAATGCACACAGTAGATTTTCCATTTTCAATTCACATTTTCTTTTACTTGAATATCCTACGCATTTATATGCTTTATGTCAGGATCTAAATTCACAGCAAAGGCCAAAAGGACAGTCAGCATCTTCATAATTCTTATGCTAATTAAAGCTTGTATACTCAGGCCTCAGCATCACATGTACAGGCCATTTTCAATTGAAAGGCTCTTTGCTATATATAATAATGAATATCAGAGCCACTTGTGTCCCAGTTATTGAAAACTAGTCTAGCTTAACAAAAGCTTTCCAAGGCAAGAACTCTTGAAAACCCAGGCTCAAGCCAAAAGGACTACAGTCCATTAGTTTATATTAAATATAAATCTCCCATGGCATACATAAAATAACTTGGTAGCTTACCTTGAAGGGCCTGTTGTGTGCCCTCTGTTCATGACGCTTGGAATTGTGCTTAGTCATAAATAACATATCACATTGGCTGCATCTAATATTCAAAGCATGAAAAAAAAAATTATTGGCATCACACTACTGTATGTCTTAAAAATACTCGCAACTGATGTTTGAAACAGAAAGGTTTTGAGGTTAACGACTTGATCTCATGACTAGATAAACAGCCCTCTAGCAATTACAGTGATTTCATCACTCGGGTTACAGAATCCCATTGAAAAGGCTGGCTACCCTAAAAAAAAGCAACTTCAAGAAACCTGGATATTCTTGCAAGTAGCATATTGAATAGTGAAAAGTAACACTGACTTGAATATTTTCTCGCCATCGTGCGACAGTAAATGCCTCTTCAAATGAACGGCTCTAACAAACGATTTTTCACATCCCTCATGAGGACACACACAGGGTCTCTGAAAATAAAAAAAAATGCAAAACATGTAATATATATATATATATTTTTAATGACTGCTTACACACAGCTGATCAATAAAGCTATATGTATGGCAACCTCTACTGACATTGTTGTTTACATCTGGTATTTATGAATGTATCTGATGAACAAACTGTTATTATTTCAAAATAATAAACAAGTGGTGAGGTAGATATCTATTTAGTAAATCTTAAAATTCATTTGCCTGGTTGGAATTACTTAATACAGGGATACATTGCAATTTAGATTTATGCTCATTTAGGGAAATCAAACACTTTCAATGGAACACAGTTGTTGGGTTGCAAAACCAGAGATTTGTGTCACAACAAGGTTGAGCAACCTGGCACCAACTCTGCACACAAGTGTCTACAGTACCACTAACCCCTTCTCCCCGGCCGTTCAAATTGTTTAGGATGGATCCTAAGCCACCTTCATAAAGTGTATATTTATGGTGGGAATGGAATTGGAAACACTTCCTGTTTCACACAATGGGTCGTTGCCAAAAAATTGAATGTTCAGAGACTTTCCTAAGGTACCGAGGGCAAGGAACCGGGAATGAGCGATCGCTTTCAAAAACAAACTAAGCAATGAACGCGATCGAAGACATGGTTTGTTGTTGTGCGCCTCTGCCGAAACTAAATGTAAACCCCGTAAAAATAAAACCCGACGAGAATTTAAAATAAGCCAGTCAAATAAAACATAAAGATCACAAATAAACGGACAAGAATTCCCTAAACGCAGTTCGCATGTTTTAATTGATTCTCGCGCGCAAAAACGTACCCTAAACGTTTTCATTGTTCATGCCGGTATTTACACCCATCATTTGTGTCATGCAGGCAAGAAGCGTGTCTCTAAACATTAACAAACCAAGAAAATGCAATTTACCTCCCCAGTGTGCATCCGCTTGTGTTCGATCAGTCGGATTTCCTTGCTAAACGCTTTCCCACACCCTCTGAAATCACACACGTGTCGACTTTGTTGAGCGGCCATTTTGTTTGTGTTTGTTTTTACCGCTGACCACCAAACAGTGCACTGAATCTACCCACAAAGCCACAGAAGACTGGCCTTGTCAAAATGGCGGATGTGTAATGGTTTGAAGCAAATTAAACTTTCAAGATACCCATCTAAGACACTAAGCTAGCTTGGTAGATGGCAGATTCACGGGATAACCAGCACAATCAGGAAAACCAGTACGGCAAAGACCATCATTGGACAAGAGAAGATTTTGCTGCGTGTGCTTCAGCCAATGCAAATTACTATTATCAAATGTCGTTGTGGTGGTGGAACACATACTTGCACAATTTGCACGCCGGAACTCATCCTTGGGCCAGTCAGTTTACAGATCAAAGCTGCGAGTGTACAGAAAGAAGTTTGATCGAAGAAGACGCTTGCGAATGCTGCCAGAATGACGAAGGCACCTTTGAGTCGCAGAGACATCAAATGAATCAATGCAAGGACTGTCCACAGCAGTATCCAGGCCCTCCCTGGCAGAGATTGCCGGAGGAGTATTCCAGTAGTAGTGGAAATCACCGTGATTTTCGTTTGAGGCAGAACAATGATTCTGATAAAGATAATGTTGATGATAATGATAGTGACGATTGCGCAGGTGGTGATGAGGATTGCAATGATCGCATTGATGATGATGATGATGATGATTGTGATGATAACAGAAACGACAATGATGATGATGAGGACAGTGATATCCATATGGAAGTTGATGACAATTTTAGAAAATTCTTAGAACAGTCAGAGAAACACAGACAGGAACGCGAGCAGAGTAAGTTGACATCTATTACACCATTTAGGGCTAAAAAGTGAACAGCTTTGGGTCTCTCATAGTCTCCTTCGCAGACATTATTAGGGTCTTCATGCCACGCTTCTTCCCCCCTAAGTGGGAGAGAGGCATTGTGTGACAACCCTAATAACAGTTGCGAAGGAGGCTAAGTTTCTCCCTGTGATATTAATGTATATTTGTCAAAATGCAGGTGATGAGAGTTAAGAACAGGGACATTCCCTAACACCAAATGCTCAGAATTATCATATTATCTGGTATACAAAATTAATGTAACTAATAAGGACCTCTGGACCATGGAATTAGTTCCTTGGATATGCCAAAAAAAATTCCTTTCCTGTTTTGGAAGGAAGATAATTTATTTTAAAAGCTTAAAGGTGACCAAAGTAATAAGAATAAGATATTTCCCTTGGTAACAGCCATTATTAGCCAATTTGTGGGTACATCTCAGGAAAGCACTCATAGTATTTACATGTAATTGACTTTGCAGTTTAAGCTGAACAGATAACGCTACAGTGTGAAGTTCAAATGCTATCTGTGTGAAACCTTATTCTCTGTCTCTGAGGTTGTCATTTTAAGTATGTTCCACATGTATCAGAATACTGTTCAGTAGTAATAAATAACATTTTTCCTGGCTCTGTTTACATCAGATGTAGCCTAAATTCAGCAAAAGAATGGTCACACAGTTCTTTACGCAGAAATCAAGCTTATTGATTTATTTCCTTTCTCTTCCTTTTACATTTGTCAGGAAAGCAAGAAATATTACAAGCCAAAGATGAGTACATTGAAGGTGAGTAGCAGTACTTTTGAGAACTGACAGTAGTGTTACATGCATCGACATCCTGCTGAATCATAAATTTGATAATGTTAAAGTTACTTTCACATTAGAAATTAATTTCCTAACCAGATTTGTCTTTGTTTTGTCTAAACAGTTGGTTCAATTCATCTGAACACAACAACACGTGCTCCATCAGAACAACCTGGTGCAAAGAGGAAAGCAGAAATGCAAGAACTCTATGGCAAACATGCCTCAGCCATTATGTCTCTTGAGGCATCACTTCAACTCAACTATGACAAAAACTGTGATTTGAGACAGCCAATCTTTTGGCCCAGTATTCCTCTGAAGTTTTGATTTTATTATTGTAGGACATTTTTTTTCTTTATTAAAATTGAGCAATTTTGGTCTCTACAGAGCCTTTGTTTTAAGTGGTAAAAGTCTGTCTTCCTAACTTGTTTCGCATTCCCATTGTCCCTGGGAGATTTGGTGACCCTTACTGGAGACCATGAAGTTTGGTCTGTATTCAAGAGAATCCTGGGTAATCCAGGAGAGTTGGCATAGATGTTGCGCAGTAACAGGTTTATAACTGATGCAGAGATAATAATAAAAGCATTTTTCGTTAATGAAAACAAAAACTGTCAATGAAACTGCAAGGAATTAAGAGGCCTGTATTTAGCAGGGTATCCGTGAGGCCTCAGTTCCCTTTCTCCCATCCCCAGAGATGCCAACCTAAAAAATTCAAAATCCAGGACATCACCATTTTTACCTTGTATGACCCTAAAAAAAGTTGCTTAAAGCAGAGCTGTGCAAATTAAACCTCAAAAATGCATCAAATATCAAAAACTTTCCCCCCAAAAATGCCAAAAGTTTGCCAAAATATGCCTGAAAAATGTATTTTATGCGTTTTCATGTGTGTTGTCCAGAACATTTGGTGATCTGTATGGGAAACCGGGAGACTCAGTATGTATCCGGGAAATTTGCAGATAATCCAGGAGAGTTGGCATAGATGCATCCCTTGTTTTTTCCCTTATCCCCTCTCCATTACATCCATCCCTCCCCACTCCCCCAAGAGAGAGTATGTCTACGAAAGGTACCTATTCATCCAGGAATACATGTCCATGCTATTGCTTCATTACATAAGTTGTGGATTTCACATGTGAAGACCCCAAAGACAAGGTGAGAATGCGCCCGCGGTAACTTCAACCAGCGGTATGTCAAAAACTATTACAAATTCCAAAATGGCGGACGCGAGTTCGGATATTTTGTTCGATTCTGTTCGGTTTGTTTTAAGCAATTGGACAGTCATACAACTAGCCGTAGAACATGGATTCGGAGGAAGGGACACTGCCGAAAAAGCAGAATGGATGGTGAATGTTATAAACCAAGTGCTAAGAGAAAATGGTCAGTATTCATATTTTTGAAGCTTCTCAAACCGTTCACGTGTTCTGTACCTTTTTACAGCAGTGCCGGTCGAACCGTGAAATGCCTTACCCATTTAAATACTTATCCATACTTTTCCATTATTTAAAATGATTGTTAACAAGATCATAATCAGAGTTGTTGTTTTAATGATCGTGATGGTTAGACTGTAAACGTTTAGTACACATTTTTTACTTTCGGGCTTACATTTTTATCATTTTATTTCACAAATACATGTATGTCGATCATACAAGTAGAAGCTTTATAGTTATACGTGATGTTGACATAGCCTAGCAGTATCATTCTTCCAATGACTTTTGGTGTCTCGGAAATTTGGTTGCCACTAGATTCACAAAAGAGTAATATAGTTGATTTGATCGGTAGTGTAGCAGCCCTCGTAAGCTGTTATTGTTTTATTACTGCTGCAGCTGTTATTGTTAGGGGCATTGTTTCTGTTGTTTGTTCTATTGTCCTCTCAAAGGCTTTCAAGCCATTCATGTGAGACCTTACGAGAGCTGCAACATGGCCTGATTTGATTGCATGTGAAATACCCAGTGCCTAGTTGGTCACAGGTCTTTGATTAACCTTATTAATTAATATGTATCAATAATTAGTATGGGTTATCGCATGAGAATGAGTAAAAGTAAGGATAAATATCATGTGTGTTTTGGGAAGTTGCAGAAGAGTGGCTTGGAAGTTTCTGCAACTTCCGAAAACATAGTCAAATGATATTTATTAAAGTTAATTTTACAAGGAGTAACATAGTATCAGCTGTAACCACCAAACTCATCCACCGTTTAATACAACTTCTGTTACTTCTTGGGCTCCTGGCCCTATTGACACTGCAATATTCAGCTGAGAAAAGTCCACCAAGCTTCAGTGTCTACATCTTTACAGCTGATACTTAGTTTTGAAAGATTGTCCACAAGATTGTCCAAAAGAGTAATTATTGGAACTTTTCACAGGCTTTCTGTAGAAGCGTTGTTACCTCTTCATGTGTTGCTAATCCCTGT
Source organism: Orbicella franksi (assembly GCF_964199315.1). NCBI lineage: Eukaryota > Metazoa > Cnidaria > Anthozoa > Scleractinia > Merulinidae > Orbicella > Orbicella franksi. The sequence goes on from NC_138153.1 coordinate 10,194,880, forward strand.
GTCACTAACATTACATTTTAATTGGCACATATATTATATACATATAGTACATGTGCATGCTTGTGCCGATTTATGTTACTCTTTTTCAGAAACCATAGAAAATTATGAATTAGAAGATTATATTGAGGAAATTTTATTCAATGAATTCCACACTGTGGCTGAAGATGGAAGCTTACCAAAGGTTAGCTAAATTCATAGTTACTGTAATTTATTTTCTAAATCTGCATTTTGTCTGAAATGAAAGGTTATCAGTTTAAGATTCCTTTGAAGACTGGTAAACTGCAAATCTCATTAGTCAAATGTCATTTTTGAACTCTTGATTAATAGTTTAAAAGTTATCTGACCGGCAATTTAAGAATGTAGGGTAGGTTAAGTACACAATGTAGTTTTTCAGTTAGGAAAGAAGAATTTTTGTCAGCAAAATTTCTCAAAGAAAAACTTGACTATTGTTGACCATATTACACAAAATACAGAGTGCTTGTATGTGACATATTCCCATGGCCATTTTGTCATTCAAAACAGAAAAGTTGCAGTAATAGACCATATGTGTATTCATGGCATTGGACTAGAACTAGCTTGCAACTGAGGTTAATGCAGGGAGTGTTTTCAAATCCAAATCACATTTATCTCTTTTTGATGATATTCCCTTGCGTAAGCCTCCATTGCAAGGTAGTTCCAGTCTAATACCGAGAATACAAATATGGCCTATAATTTGTTGTTAACTAATGTTTTTTAATTAGCTGCATACATGTCCCTGTGTTAAAAGAAAGTTAATTACTTTTGTGCTCTTTAGGTTGTTCAGAAACTGTGTGCATTTCAAAGACTATGGAAGGAAGGAAACACAAAGCAGATCCAACAAGAAATTAGTTCAGCTCCAAGACAAAAACTTACACCGTGTGTCAAAAGCAAAGCAGTGACAAGTGACAGTGATAGTGATGATGATGATGACAATAATGAGGCAGGTGCACGAGCTCTATGTAATGGACATCAGGAGGTAATAGAAAGCATTGTTCCTTTTTAGGTCTCTGTGGGACAGTGGTTCATTACATTGTGCACGCACCAAGATTGCTGCTCTCAAGTGCAGGGGTTTCATTAATGTTTTCAGCAGGAGGACAACTAGTTTTCACAGGCAGACAAAACTATTTGTACCCTGGTCCCAGAGAGTTTTCTTGATTTTTCTTCCTTTTGCGAAGCGGCGACCACAAGTCACGAAGCGGCGAGAAAGAAAAACCTCTGGTTACCTTGGACTTGAATCTCACTTTCATGCAGATGCCAGCTGTCAAACATGTCAAATTGATAATTACTTATCAGCTGCTAATGGTTTCCACACGGATGGTGGAGAGTGGTATCACTTGACCTACTTGGCCGGGGTCAACACGCGTGTTTGCAAGAATTAATGTTTTTATCTGCAACGATCGCGAAGGCTCTGTCTTGTTAAACATTACTACGGAGCATGTTTCTCCACATACTCATTTTGTAAGAGGGACTCAGGACTTCCAAATAGCAAGGCATAAACTTCTTGTCTCCGCTGCTCAAACTGGCCACTGAAATGGCACGGTTTCGCAGTTCGCGGATACGAGAGTCCACAAAAGATTTAGAGGATACACAACCAGAATTGTGGCATGATGAGGGTATGAATAACCTGACAGGTACAGGTATTTGCAGACATCAGGGAACAACTGAAATATAATTGATTTTCCATGTCTGGTTGGCAGTATGGTAAACAATACATCTTTGCAATTTATGACTGCGAGCAAGGCTTTCTTTTGATTTTTTGTGAGACTTTCAATCTCTGGAAAACGCTCCTCGAGTACCGAAGTCAAAATTCTTCAAAGACACTGTCAGAAACATAATTCATATCAAACACAGGCGAATCTTGAACGTATATAAACTGAGAACTGAAGTATTTTGCAAACAAATTCCTTCCCTGGTAGAGAAGCAAAATTTACCTCAAGAAGTGCAGTGACAGATATCCCCACCGTCCCCTCGGTATTACCAATCAAACGAACCAGTCATATTGATTTGCGTGTTTGTAGAAATATCAACCAATCTGAGCCCTAGGGTCAGATCCTGACCCTGGCGTCTGCATGAAAGTGAGATTCAAGTCCAAAGTAACCAGAGATTTTTCTTTCTCGCCGCTTCGCAACTCGTGTTTTCACCGCTTCACAACTCTCTTGTAGCTCTCTCGTAGAAAAATCAAGAAAAACCTCTTGGACCAGGGTAGACTATTTGTCAAGAACTGAACTTCTTTATTAGAAAAACTTTCCCCTAGATGGTCAAACCAGCTGAGCAAAATCGCCCTCACAGCTGGTCACATTGTGCGGTGCCTTGCCCTTAATGAAACCCCTGTAAATGTCTGAATGCTCTGAAATCCTCTTCCTTCAAGCCTAAAAATAAAGCAGTTACTGAAGAGATACATGTAAGCTTTGTATACTTCCTATGGGCAGAGTATTGAATAGGTTTCATCCACTCAGTGTATACATGTAGTCCAGTAATTTGGTTTGCCGAAGTGCTACTCTTCAAATAACGTTCTCGCGCAAAAGGTTTTTTACATTTGACCATTTTGAATTTTATCATGGTGCATAAGCCTCCAGAGGACACTGTTGGTACATGAAGTTGGCTTGGTCTTGTTAAATGTCACAAATACCGGTAGTTAATTTTTTTTTTTTTTTTTAAACTAAAACTTATTATTCCTTCACTCATATCTTCTATATTAATATATTATTTGGCCTGGAACTTCATTAACCCCCAATTCTTACCTCTCACTATTACTAACATAAACACAAAAAATGGGAAGATGACAAGGACACAGGTATGGTGTAGATTAACACTTCTTTATTCGTGTTTTAGGACGACAGGACAAACAATTCTTCAGTAAGTCAACAACTCGACGATCTTCACATCTCCGACAAAAACACTCAACCTGAGCCAGACTGCTCACAGACAGAAACAAGAGGAAATGGTGAGTACTGCAAAAACAAAGCATCCTTTGTTCCTGTCAATCAGTGGCTCATCAATCACAGCACATAGGCTAACTGTGCTTTTCTGTCCCTGAGATACGGGTGGCAAGACGAAAAATAATGCGGTCTAACGTTGAACCTAACGGGACTAGGTCACGCTCTTTTTGAGGATTGTGTTACATACAGCCCTGCTTTGCAGTGAAAGTAGCGTTGCAACGCCCCAAATAATGACTGCAAACGAGACTTGTTGCTAACTATTACAAAGATGGAATGAAGCGTCTTATCATTGAATAAAAGTCATTGTGTAGTTTGGCTTTTTGTGGACGTCTATTTTATTTATTCATGGCTGACTAGTCGGACTAAACACATCTTTCATACAGTAATTATTTATTTATTTATTTATTTATTTATTTATTTATTTATTTATTTATTTATTTATTTATTTACTTTTAATGCAACTTAGCCTTTTATGGAAATTTAAAATCGATCATTCCAAGTTATTAGGAATAGCAAGTGCCTTGGTTTGCCTGTCCCTAGCTACGGCCCTGCTGTTTCCTGATTTATTAGTTTCATAACAACATGAGGAAAATCTAACAAAATCAGTGGCAAAACGCCGTTTGTCGTAAAACATAACTATTATTTTTTTGGTATTGCGTGTAGCTTGGTTTAAATTAATCAAATAGAAATCGTCTTTGTTCCAGTTTGCATGAAAACATTTCATGATTTGAAAAAATCAGTTTGCACCAAGTCAAATCACCAAATCACTAAGTTAGCAGCTAAGAAAACAGAAAGACAAAACAAAACAAAACAAAAACCTTAAAGTTACCTCTGTTAAGAACAGTGGCCAGGGAATGGATGTCGTCTAGGTCACCATGCTTCTCAGTTTGATTGAAAAAAAAAGTGTGAGCTCTCACCGATTTTTGTTTTTCTCTATGGCTAACGGAGTGGGAAAGATGTGCTGTTTTTTGCATGAAATTCTACTTTTGTACTCAGCGCTGTTTTTAACACTGATGCTAACCGCTTTGACGGTAGTGCAGCAGAGCTTGCAAGGAGTCTGAATTTCTTGTAAAAGTATGGACATCTGCAAACTAGTTTACCACACCTGGAGAAAGACTATGGAAAATAAGAATAGGGTTTTTCCAAACTGCATCAAAGCTCAAGCAAGTCGGTTTAATTGACGAAATCTTTCAGCCAAGTAGTCGGATTTCATGTAAATTTCACCTAAGCCAAAATATTCAATTGCAGAATCTCCAGAACTTTATCTACCCTAGCTCCTGACGTTACTGTTGTGTGGCCGCTTGCGTCGCAAATACTGTGCGTTCACATTTATTTAGTACTTCGTGGTTACATTTTAGCTAGGAATGTGCTTGGTTTATGTGGGTATCCGGTCGCTTCGCTCCATGGTTGGATCGCTCCAAGCTTGTCGAAGTCAGTTCGCTCCAATGCGCATAAAGATTATTCCTCGTTCTTTTATCCACTGCCAAGCCAAGCTCGGTTACCTGTGTGGAGCGATCTAACCATGGAGCGAAATGACTGTAAATCTTTTTGTGTCTGGGTAAAGAAAATTATGGTTCGGGAAACGTATAGCAAAAGTCTTGAATTCAACATCTAAAAGTTTGTTCGAATCCTGTACAATACATGTATGTATTTGTAATTCTCCTTATCTTTGTATTGCTCTTTTGTAGAACGTTCATCCATTCAGTCGCAAACGCAAGATCAAGACGAGGAAGGATGGGAAGTCGTGCGGAGATCGAAAAAACGTTAAATGATTGCCTCGAGCAAATGAACTTACATTTGAATTTTAGAAAAATGTAGAGTGTTTTTACGGCGGCCATATTAGTCCCAAACAAGAGAACTTTTTTTCAAAAGAAAAGAAGTCATTTCCCAAAGGAGGGAAATGTTATTGTTTCGGAACAATAACATGGCCGCCTTGACGTCATGTGAATACTCTCCAAACCTTGCTGTAAAAATAAATGCTGAATAATAACAAACACGGTGAACCTTGTTTGATTTCGCGCCCATTTTCCAGAGCCTAACAGGTCAAAAGTAGCTGTACCATGGCCAGGATTTTCTACTGCCTCTTTCAAAATATATTGCGCTGGTAGTTGAAATATAAACCAGGTTGGCACTAATAATTTCTATGTGCCACATTCGAGTTATAACTTTTTGTGTCCTCCTCTCGATATGGCTTCAGGCTAGCTTTAAAACGTTAGCGGACAACAACCATTTCATTTCATGTTGCGAATCTTTAACTTTTAAGAAATAGAAAACATTTTTCGTGTTCTATCAAGCTCGAGATTTCTATCACGCATAGAAATCGAGGGCGAATAATCTAATTGTTTAGTATAGATCTACTAGTTGTTCAAAACTACGATCTAAGTCCTCTTCACAGACACTTCGAAAACGCAAAGAAGTGGCCGTCATTTTGTTAACAAGCGCACACTGCTAGGCTGCTCCCTATAATATTATAGTAAGTAGCGTAGCCAATCAGAGAACGGCATTCGTGATAGAACGCGGGTAGATTTACAATTAAACTCGATGGAAACACTGAAAACAATAGTTTCTAATGAAAACACCACGAGGAAAAGAAAGTAAAATGAAACGTAAATTTCGTTTATCAAAATGTAAATTCTCTTTGCCCTCTTCTCTTTGCATTATCACGTCAACAAATCGTGCTGCACAGCTTTTTAGTGCGTTGTTTCACTGCTCTCTAACAGGGTGTTTCTAAAACAACGCAAAGGCAAGTGACCCAGATGCAGAAAAAGGCTCACGTCCACTACGGTGAACAATCGTGACATCGTAAGAACGCAAAAACCCGCTAAGCATAGCGACAAGGGAAAAACATTGGTTCTTTTTGTAAGTTGAGTCGTTTTGTTCGAGTGTTTGTTTGCTTTTTAAAGTTCACCTACGTAAACTATAATTGAAAGGATTAAGAAAAAACACAAACCTGCTGGCGAGCGTCAAAGCACTTTTATAGTTTGAACAAAAGAAGATGATTGGAAGTCTTTATGTTGACGACCATCAAACATGGCAGCGATGACGTCACATGAAAACCGAAAATTCATGACGTATCAGTGAACGCTTGAAACTAGCTTATCGTTAAATTGCCTCAAATAATAGATTTCCACAACAGCAAACTGAAGTAAAAACTTTTTTGTACAAATTATTACAAACCTAGTACAGTAACTTCTTTTTCTCGTGAGTAATGTATGGACTAAATGTACTCTTGTGGTTGTCAGGAAACCTACTTGGTCCTATATGACTTGCGTAAATAAACCGCACAAATGAACTGAACACTTGATCAAAAACACGGAACACAAAGTCAAGTTTCTGACTCTTTACAAAATGTTACCGCTTTCTACCAGTGCATGTATGTTGCTTAGCCGCCAAGCCTTTGTCATTTCGGTCTCTCGGGATTGGTTGTAATTACCATCTAAAGCACTCTCCTTGTCTTAACTCACTCAGGAGGAAAATGATAACAATGAATAGACAAAATTTATTTAAGCGACACACGAAACAGTAATAACCCAGTGGAATGATAAACTATCCCTTCGAAATCTAAAGTAGAGAACTTTTCGCCCTGCTATCTTTGGATGTGACAAACGCAGAGACCATGGGCACGAGTTTGTTGCGGTGCGGCTGTGTCATGAATAAATTTAACAAATTGACGTTAGTTTTTCATACGTCTGTCCTGTTATTGATCATGGATTTCATCATAACATTGTCAAAGTAGCTGTGGATCCACGAGTCGATAGCCGAGTGGATCTGCAGACTACTTTGACATTGTTATGACGAAATGCATTGTCAATAACTGGACAGACTCATGAATAACCAACCTCAATTTGTTTTTTTGAGATAACAAATTGTCAAATTGGCCCCTCTCGCTGGTTGACGCGTTCCATAAATTATAAATTCATGTGTCTGTCCGCTTTTTGACAATGAAAATTGGCCAGTGAGCGAGTGAGAATTTCTGCAGTTATCATAAGAAAGACCTTCGCAGATTCAAAGCCGTTGTCGTGCACGAGAATGCGTAAGAGAATGGTGCGTGACGTAGTTCTTCGTTCTAGTGATTTTATTGTCAAGTTTAACCCCGCACGCAATCCAAGAAGAGATCTTATAAATAACCACAAAAAGTGCATGCAGTATAAAAGCGCATTTGAAACAGAATACGGCGAGAGATAGTTCAAGCTAAATCGCAGAATATCGAAGGTGGGTGACGAATTGTTCTGAATAAGCTCAGCTGTTTGATGTCGTAAATGGATTGGGGGCATATATTAGCAGAGTGAACAAAATTGGGCAAATCAAAGATTAATCAGGTGTTTAATTCACTTTACAGGTGTTAATTAAAGAAAGCTTGCAAACATCACAAAGGATTTACCGTGTTGAGAAAGTTGAAATGGATAAATTCAAAGATGCTTTACAAGGTATAATGGATAAGGCAGAATCAAAGACCGAACTTCCAGCCCAAGACATTTTGGAAGAAGCAGCCGAGATGAGTGGTACAGTGACGTTTGGCCTGATATCTCTGCTAGCGAAAGCTATAAGAACTTTTAAATGTGCTGTCAAAGAAGAAGAAATAAAAATGCAGTTACAAGATCAACTTAGAGACAGATGGGGAGCGAACGCACCGGACCTTGACGTTTATATTTAATGGCGGTGTGTGCCCTCATCCAGATATTAAAAATATCAGCCTGCCGGGCAGGTGGATACTGGCGATTATATATTATATCAATGATCGATAATGAAGATAATTCTAAATAGGGCAATCTGAAACGAACAACAGAACAAGATAAATGAAGGATATGTATATTATCAGGGATATTTGAACATTTTGCAAGCAATTTAATCTCTGCCTACTTTCATTGCGTGTTAGCCTATTCAATCATCTTCGCTTGATTAGTGATGGGCGTTTGTCACTGACAGAATGACAAGGCCAGCAGCTTAACAGCTAATACCACTGACAAAAAGATGTTGTTAGAACCTCTTGTAATATTGTTGTACATCCGTAATGTAAGTTCCGTAACGACATTAGAATTTTGAACCCCTCGCTTCCTTCAAGATGGAAATCACGATGTCGACATTTAGGTCAGGCTGTAGCAACCTCGTTCCCAAGCTCTCTCTCCTCTGCCTCCCTTGGTCGTTGAGGCTGTAGATCGCATTGAAATCGTTTCTCGTCCACACAAGCTCGGGACGCTCGTTACAAAAATCCGCTGTCGAGGCGAGTACAGGCGATAAGTCGAATTGATTCTGCGCCTGTATGCAAATAGCTCAGCGGATTCTTTACACCCAAAAAACTCCCTTTGAACTTCTGCGAAGAAAAGAGACTGAAACTTACTTTCGTAATTGCTAATATAGACAACTTTGCTGGAGTATCAGATTAAAATTTTAAGAACAAGGTTAGATTTTCAGATGTTGTTTGAATACCTGATAACTGGAAATAAATCTGAATTATTGGATCACTGAAGTATTGGAAACCACTTACTCAAGCTATGCGAAATTCGTATGACTGAAATTTGAGATTCTGGTTGGGCTGGAAATCTTAGCTATCAGTTGAACTTTTGGCGATTTCTCAGTTATCAGATAAAAGAAAATCAATTTCACTGGCCGATCTTCACGTTCTCTGACCATCTATTAAACGAAGAGCAATTTAAACACGTCGTGTTACAACGAAAACCCAGGGGAGGGATTCCATCCAAACCGTTTGAATGCTCTAGGTTTCAATGTTATCAATATTAATTTCTTTTTGGTCACAGGTTAAAAAGCTAACATAAAATGCTTTCATATTGGTAAGAGTCAAATCCAAATCTTGAAAGGACGGTCCACTCGAGGAAGAGAGAGGACCCTTAGAACGAAGTTGACCCACCTTGTTCCAATAGCGTTTTCACAGGCAGCCACGTTGGTGTCCCAAATCAATGAAACGGCGGCCATGTTGGTGTACCAAACCAATCGTGTTTCTCATTTAAAGACTTTTTATTCTAAATTATTTGCTTGGTCGCTGGCTGGACACAAAGTGGAAACGCTCAATAAGTTGCAAGTCGGATAATACAACAGGATGGCCAAACGTGTGCAACAGGTTTGCACAACAATCCGGTTGCAAGAAGTTGTGTTCAGTTGTAGCGTGCACCCTCCTTCCTTCCTCTGCCTTTTCCTTTTCAGTTTGCTAGTTCCCCACAGTTAGGGAGCCTAGAATAGGCTTTCATGATATAACAACCACACAAGACAAAAAGGTAGATTTTAATTCTTTAACAGTCGTAAAAATATACCTATTTATTACGCGACTGACAAGACAGCGAAGAGAGCCAATAACTAAAATCAACCAATCGGAACGCTATGTTAATGATAAGGACGTGTAACAAGTCTGATATTATCCATGTTTGCAACGGAACTCGCTAGAAAAAGATCTGTCTTGCCTTTTTTATTGTCTGTATGAGGACCTCGTTGTTATCAATCCGTTCTGTCAAAACCTAATAAAACCAATAAGCTCCCAGTATAGCCGCGAGCTTTGTTGATATTAATCAATAATAGGGGACTCAAAATTTGAGTGCGAGTACGAGATCGAGTACGAGAACGACTTTTCAATTCTAGTTTGCAGGCTTCACATCATCAAATCACATGCCCATCTTATCCCATGAGCTACCCTCTCTGCCTAAAACCAGCATGAAGAACTAAGGCTCTGGAAACGTCACTGATTTGAAAATCGAAAATCGTACTCGTACTCAATCTCCTACTCGTAGTTCAATCTAAAGCTCCCGAATTTGTTACCTCCGTACCTCAATAAGTTAAAGTTACATAGATAGTTTTGCCTCCAGACCTTTTGAAAGTTTTTAAGTTTTCTTTCATATCAAAATGTGGTCTTCTGCGTATTATGAGATTTTTATTTTCTATTGAAATCATCCTGTACCAGATTTAAATTACTATTTTAATGGCTTTTTTTTTTATAAACGTCAATTCTTTTTTTAATTATCAATTATAATTTTCACTTAATATATCATAGTCTTTTTATGTAATACATTAGAGCCCCCTTTTTTACATTTATCATTTTACAATATATAATTCAGGGTGTTACGGCCGTGTTCATTTGCGTGTTTCACTAATTCTTGTATTTATATCATTATTGCTATTTCATGGCTACATTTAATTTTCGTCGCTTTGTTAGTAACACGTCTTCCCACGATTACCACCAGCCACCCTCGCCAACAACGTAATAACACCACTACGATCATCTCCAACACCCAAAAGACCCCGCCACCACCATCACCGCCACCACTACCTCCAGCAAAACCAACACAACCCACACCACACCAAAAAGACACTGCGGCCGCCGCCACCACTACCTCCATCGCAACCAACACCAGCCACCACCACACCAAACAAACACTGCAGCAGCCGCCACCACTGCCTCCACCACCAACAACGCCACCCACCACGACCACACCAAGAAGACACAGACATTGCGACTGCCGCCACCACTACCTCCACCAGAACCAACACCATCCACCACCACCACACCAAAAAGACACTGCGGCCGCCGCCACCACTACCTCCTCCAAAACCACCACACCAAAAAGACACTGCAGCCGCCGCCACCACTACCTCCACCACAACCAACACCACCCACCACCACACCAAACACACTGTAGCCGCCGCCACTCACTTCCACCACAACTACAATCAGCACTACCCATCTCCACCACCAACAACAACATAACCCGCTACCCAACGTCAACGCAACAACCCTACATTAACACCACCACTACTACCACATCACCCACATAACATACATTTTTCATCAGTGTTATGATTAGATTTTACGGCTTTATTTAATCGAATCCTGGATGTTTTCAAATGAGTAAATTCTTCAAGCTTTCTCAAAAACGATTTATGTTCACTTACTACGCGACTTGATCTTGTTAAAACTCTTGGAATGCTAGCTCATCCTTATTTACACGGTGCAAATTGAATTATTTTGTAGTTATTAACTACTTATTAGCCGAGATTGAGGTCATTACGGGAAAATCTCAAAGCGAGACCTTGCAAAGACTGAACGTTCGAGGTTAATAAGTTGTTTATTAGATGGCTTTTTGCTTTGGTTCTGCAGACCCATAATCAGCCCTTGGTCATTACGAAAGAATAATCCCCGAGAATTGGCCAATCAGAGAGCGCGTTATACCGGTTAAGTAATAGTGATATCGCAAATGTTTATATCGTTTGAGCGAATTCTCCGAAACCGTTTAAGTAAGATTTTTCTTGACAGTCAAGTGCGACAAAATCTAACGGCTAGTGACTACGATTAGATCCGCACAGAAGGGGCTAAGTGCGACTTAGCGAGTCCTAGCCAAGAGAAACCACTCTCGACAGTTCATTCTCAATAAATAGGCCAATTTCGATGTGAACAAATTAAATAAATTAATTATTCATCCCTCATTCTCGATGTGATTTCTTTTGTTTTATTCCCCTAACGGGCTGGGGGCCAAATTAGAAGTTTAGTATATATCGAAGTTGGCCCGTTACCTTATTGCACCTAGAGGGGCAGCGAATGGTCTAGGCCAGAACGAAACCCTGTCCTCACTCTTGACTAGGTGATCAACAGATCATTTCTCCCTTCCACAACTCAATAAATCGTCACAAGATGAGTAAAAATCTTGAATATACGATATTACCTTGATGAACCTAACAGTTTTCAGAGCATGCCTTAATCCATTCACCATCCCTTGTTCTACATGTAATATTCATACACTGAGCTTTCTTATTCCTGCCGTACTAGTGTCCCCAAAGTATATAAGTGTTTCTGTTAGAATTTTATAAATGTTTCTGTTAGAATGCTATCAGATCTACATTGACCCTGCTAAAGAGACCTTTGTGCAGATATAGAAAAACTGGTCGAAGAAGCTGATATAATTGCATTTGTCTGAAGGACGTAATGACTATGTAAACTCCATGGGTCCATGGCAGATCTGAGTTTCTGTGGCTGCTGCTCTCTAGAGCCATTACGTCAACTGTCTGACTAGACGCAGGTTAAGTAACTGCACGCAGCGAGCATCGATGCCTTGGCGGTCCGCTCCATCGGCTGAAAATAAAAGTAAGAGGCATCGAAATAATTCAGAGACACTTAAGAAATACAGTCAGCTACAAACTCCCCTGTCTTTACTGTCTGGTGTCGGTTTTGAGAAGGTTTACCTGGCAGCAGAGTGAGCAGGAACATTCAGCAGGGCTATCTGGATGCAGGAAAAACGACCGTCAGAGTCTGCAGGGTGTACCACTAGAAAGTTTGACCTGTCTCATCACCAATCTGTATTATGCCAGTCTGGGTGGGGGACATCTGAAATGATGCGCATTTTGAGACTGCACATTGACGGGTGTTCAGATGAAGGTGCAAACAGCGATCGGCTTATCCAGTTGCAAAGTCATGTGGACTTTGGATTAGAGCAGTAGCTGGAATAATGCTGATTACATACCAAGCTGAAAAATATAAAGTGTACTACCCAACTACTAAAGACAGGACGCATCTTGATGGGGCATGCGACATATATAGCTAAGACGCTGGATAGAAATATAACTGGCTACAATCCTGGCCAAAAGTCCTTGGGACACTTGACAAAATGCCAACTGGTGACGCATTATTTTCAAGTGGGAAGTCATTATTTAATTTGCATGATGAAAACAATTATATAGCAAGCGCGTAGAACAGGCAGCCTGTTTATAGCACACTCATAGATGAAGATTGCGAAAATAGCTTAAATCTGTTTTTTTTATTTGAAATGTATTCATTGCTTGGAGAACTTCAATATCGTTAGCTTGATTTCTGTGAATGATTATGCATATTATGAAGATGCAATCAGGTTATAGAACAACAGTTTCCCATGCAAATCTTAATCTGTCCGTAATGATATCAAAGAGCGTTCTGAAAACTTTATTCAAAAGCTGCAAAGAGCCCACAAAATCCCCAGCCTCCAGTTACAACTGAATGGGTCTAATTAAAACCCAACAAAAACTCTGTATCAGCGTTACAGTTCGCGCCTCTATTAAAACAAGTTGCTCCGTGAAGCTGCCTGGATTCGCTTAACTAGATCGGCTTGAACTGGCTACACTGGATCAGGTACCTCTCCAGACACGCTGTACTTGATTGGTTTGGACTGGCGAGACTAACGCGGACTGCACGAGCTGGACTGGATTAGCCTGGACTGGATCAGCTAGGCTGGATTTAGTTAAATTGGCTGGACTGATGAGTTCTCTCTTTCAAATTTGTCAAAAAGAAAAGCAATGCGAAATCGAAGGTGGAAAAATTAAGAAAGGTGACAAAGCAGTGTTGCCTCATTCTTGTACTTTTCTTTTAATGCTACTTTTAAATATTTGGTTGACCATCAAGACAAAATGTATTCCCGAGTTTACTTCTTTTCAAATCTTTCTGATGCCCATACGAGAGAGTGCGTTCGTAGTTGTGATTTGATCTTTCTATTTCCTCTAATCAGCCTGTTCTGTGCAGAATTTGGCAACATATTAGTAGAATATCCTTTAGTTCCTTTTTAATCTCTTTAGTCTTGTTACCTGTTTAGTTAAGGTGTGCTATAAACCTTTATCCAACCTGTATAGTAAGCAACGAAAACTCCCGATAGTATATTCACAAATCGAGCATCACTGGAGGAAGATCCATCCTTCATACCTCAGACCTGTGACCTGGCAATCGTTTTCTGCGTTCTGGATCTAGGCAGCATCAAAAGAAGGAAAAACCTGTATAGACTTGATTTCGAGACGTCTGAGTGAACTATCAATAATCAAGACATGTCTTTCACCCAAGTCACTCACTTTCACATACCTCGAGGTTTTAAGCTCAATATGTTGGTCAGTCTTCCAGGCCAGTTTTCTAGCACTGTTTCGTTACTTTGTTTTTAATTTTAGCAACATTATAACCTTACAGGCGGTTATAGGGATACTTCGAAGAAAAAAGACGATGAGCTAATTAAAACTGCCAAAGATTTGAAGCTTAAAAAGCATCGAAGCGAGCTCAGCTTGCTAACACTACAAGGTTCTACAAAGCAATACCCACCAACTTACCTTAAGCGTAACGAGAACATCATCCAAAAACATGGCGATGGACTGACTGCTGGATAGCTTCCAGATGGTCGCACTTCGTGTTTCTACCTATATTTCTAACGAAAATATAAAACACAACTGCAAGATAAGCGAGTGTAAATACGACAACGGTATGAACGTACCTCAGATTTTAACGTCGCGGGCCTGTTTTGTTTCACTCTGGAACAGTTTAACAGCTTTTATTATTGCACACTGTTTAAAGAAAACATTTTAACATAAGATGGTCTACAATGATTTACAAAACTGCTTGTTATGGTAACCGTAAACATCTTCTCATTGTCTTCACCTGTTCTTGAGCAAAAGCAACACAAACGAAGAACTAGTTTGTTGAACTCGTTTATACCGACGCCAACTTATTTAACACCGATCGACAAAACCGCGAGTGGAGAAAATCGTTCAAGTCATCCCCGGACGACTTCTCACTTCTTGTTTGGACGTTGTTAGATACTTTAAAAAGGTTGCCGCCACATTCTGAGAGTTCGAAAACAAGTCTTCGGATGCAATTCAACTTAAGTACTACTCCCCGAAAATGGACGCTCGGTATAAATTTCTCAACCGTTAACTATTTTACGAATTGAGAGAATCTTAAGGCACAGAGAAGGATCGAGTTAACATGATCTCATCATTTGGTATAGTGAAAATCCCTGAAAATAAAATAATTTAAAATTGCATTAGGTTAATTACAGTATTTAAAATCAAATGACACAAAATATGACAAAGCTTTTCCTGATAGCATTTTCTTATTCTCAAATGGAAAGCAACACAAATATTACATACAGTTTCTTAGAGAACATTTCTCGATGAACGCATTAGCAGAGACATTTTTGTTTTGGCAAGCGTCTAAAACGAATGACAAAAACCACACATACGTTTGGCCTAGTTCTCTATTCAGGCAAAAGAGACACAAATAATAAAAACAAAACACCTCGTTTGTTCTAAAATTAATTTTATTCTCATAGTCTGTGTTCCACAATTAACTTTACCAATCGCTTCAGCTGCTCCCGCTATTGAGCTTCGAATGAGTTCCCGAGAGCCAAGGACATGATTTAAACGAGGACGTCCCCGAAAATGGAGTGACGAAAGTTAACCTCGTGCCGTAATCCAAAAATCGTTTCGAAGAACAAGTAAGCTAAGACAGGGAAAAAAAATTGTGATGCAATAAGAGTCCAACCCTGTAAGAAAATGCGTTTGAGTAAGTTAGTTATTAACTCAGACAAATAAAACACGAACTGAGGCAGAACATACAGTTTGATCAAAATGAATTTTATTCTCATAGTCTGTGATTTACAACTCAGTGTATCAGTCGCTTCTGCTCCCGAAAATGAGCTTCGAAAGAGTTCCAGAGAGCCAAGGACGTGATTTAAACGAAAGCGTCTCCGTAAATGAACAAACGCAAAGTTTTCAGCCTCAGCGTAATCCTTCGAAGGACAAGTGAGCTAGTGTTAGTTATTTAACTCAGACAAAACAAACACAAATAAAGACAAAACACCCCGTTTATTCAAAAGCGAATTTTATTCTATGTAGTCTGTGTTCTACATATAAAATCAGTGTACCAGTCGCTTCTGTTTCCGAAATGAGCTTCGAAAGAATTCCAGAGAGCCAAGGACTTGATTTAAACGAAGACGTCCGCGAAAATGGACAGGCGAAATTTTGCAGCCTCAACGTAATCCAAGATTTTTTGAAGAACAAGATAGGTGAGACAATAAAAATAAATTCCTAATTAATGCAGTAAGAGTCCAATCCTGTAAAAAAATGCGTTAGAGTAAGTTGGTTATTTATTCAGACAAAAAAAAAAACGAATGAAGGCATCAACACGCTGTTTGTTCAAAAGTGAATTTTATTCTCATAGTCTGCGTTCTACAACTCAGTGTATCAGTTGCTTGTGCTCCCGAAAATGAGCTTCGAAAGAGTTCCTAGAGAGCCAAGGACATGATTTAAACGAAGACGTCCCCGAAAATGGACAGACGAAAGCTAACCTCGGCGTAATCCAAAATTTTTTGAAGGACAATTAAGTCAACTTGAACAGGGAAAAAATAAATTTGTAATTTAAGCAGTAAGAGTCCAACGCTGTAAAATATGCATTTGAGTGTAAGTTAGTTATGATTATCAGACAAAAGAAACACAAATAGAGACATCAACACACTGTTTGTTCAAAAGTGAATTTTATTCTCATAGTCTGTTCTACAACTCTGTGTACCAGTCGCTTCTGCTCCCGAAAATGAGCTTCGAAAGAGTTCCCGAGAGCCAAGGACATGATTTAAAATGTCCCCGAAAATGGACAGACGAAAGTTTTTAACCTCCGTGTAGTCCAAAATGGTTAGCGAATTAAGAACAAGTTAGCTAAGACAGGGGAAAAAATCAATTTGCAATTAATGTAGCAAGAATCCAATCCTGTAAAAAATGCGTTTGAGTAAGTCAGTTATTTATTCACACGAAAGAAACACAGATAAAGACAGAACAAAGTAGTTCTACGTACAACCCAGTATAGCAGTCGCTTCTGCTCCCGAAAATGAGCTCCTAAAGGGTTCAAGAGAGCCAAGGACATTATATAAACGAAGAGGTCCCCGAAATTTGACAGGCGACATTTTGCAACTTCTGCGTAATCCAAAATTTTTCGAGGAACAAGTTAACTAAGAGAGGAAAAAGATCAATTTGTAATGCAGCAAGAGCCCAACCCTGTAAAAAATGCGTTTGAATAAGTTAGTTATTTATTATCAGACAAAAGAAACACAAATAAGGACAAAAAAACAGTTCGTCAAAAACTGAATTTTATTCTGAAAGTATGTGTTCTACAGCTCAATGTAGCAGTCGCTTCTGCTCCGACTAATGAGCTTCTAAAGGGTTCTCGAGAGCAAAGAACATAATTTTAACGAAGACGTCCCCAAAAGTCAACTAGCGAAATTTTTCAACCTCAGCATAATACAAACTTTTTCGAAAAACTAGTGAAACAGGGAAAAAAGATGTGTAATTAATGCGGTAAGAGTCCAACACTGTAAAACTGCGTTGAGTAAGTCAATTATTTATTTAGACAAAAGAAACGCACAGAAATAACGACATAAAACACTTCCGGTTTGCTCAAGAAAGATTTTATTCTTCGAGTGTGTGACAATAGTCGTTCCAACAGTGCTGACTAGCCATGCATTAGTAAGATTTAAAACGGAAAAGTCCCCGAAAATGGACAAGAAAAAATAAGCAGTCTTTACATGTTGCCTTCCAACCCTCTACGAACAAGTCAGAGGGCCTAAACAAATTTGTGATGTGATGAGCGTGGAACCCTGTAAGTGAAATAAGTTAAATAAAAAGCGCAAGATAATGACAAACACTGCACTCTTTGGTCAAAGGTGATTTTTATTTCCAAATTTTCGTGTTGTGCTAGTCCGCCTTTGCTCCCGAAAATGACTTTGACCAAAAAATATTATGTGTAAACCTCCTGAGTGGACAGTTATATTATATAATACTGTAAACCAAAACTGTTTATAAATTGTGCTCAGAAAATATCTTTATATTAATGTTAGAATATTCTATACTTACAATTCTCAAATGTTACAATACTTCTAGGTACATCAGCTTACATTATGCCACAGGACCTAAAGTAATCCATGAGGGGACGCGCTCCTATTTTTTTTTTCTTAAGTGGCCAAAATAACCAAGAATGTTCCTGTGTCAAAACATGGCACTGCTTGTGGAACACCCAGGGTTAGCTGGGCACACATTTGGGGTTTGAATTGGCCTGCTGTCGAGAAAAATCCGATACCAGGCCCTTGTCGTAGGTTATCGGTTGAATTCGAAAGCCGAAAACCGATCGTCGACCGAAGTAATCCGAAAAGCCGATCCAAACAAAAAAGTTCACCTGGCCGACGCCGAAGCGAGGCTATGCTGTATAACATTGGACTACAACCCGTACTATTGTCCACGCTGTCTATTTCTCTTCGATTATAAAACAAAACTGATCACTAATGTAAGGCCAAAGAATCTCGAAGGAAACAACACTGTGGCCAAGAGGGCGAGTTACATTCCAATGTCCTGAGACAGCATTCATCCACGCGCGTTTTCCACGTTTGACTCGCGTGGCAAAAACAACAACAACAACAACCTTCATGTTATTATTTTATAGATAGGATTAAATATCACCAAGAGAACGTTTCGAATAAGCGAACAATTATTCACCGACCTCAGAATGATTAATTGTTGTAACATGTACCACGTCAGTGAAGGAGGGGGAAATTTTACTTTTTTTCTGAAATCATTCCAGATTATAGAACTGATTGGGTTTTGCATGCTTATCCATTGATAAATCATGCAATTTATACCAGCATTCGAAATGCAATCAGTTCACCTGTGTGGTACATACCAGTTTAACGGTTATCCTCTATGCTATCTACTCTATTCAAATCACATGTGACGAGAAGCCGAAGCAGTTTTGCTATTTTTTCTATATTCCATTGTGTCCAATGATGTCTTGGTGATCCATTTGTCTTGGCTTGTTGACGTTGCATCTACCTAGCTTATTTACTCTATAACTGTCTTGCTATCCCGCGATGAATTGGCCCTTCTTTATCCATTCCTAAGTATATCACTTAAGAGGTCTTAACAACTGTTTTGGATTTAGTTTATGTCGATCCAGTCTCCATGTAGTGTTCCAGTTGCTCGGCCGAATGTGAAGTCTACCAACGCCTACAATTTTTCGGTCTAACCTTCCTGCGCCTGCGAAGTGCAATGCAAGCGGATTCCTTGGAGAGGCCCGTCCCACGAGGCAACGCTAGCAAAGAGACACGTGCATATCTGGTTGTTAACACCGCATGTAAGCGAGATAAGCCTCTAAGGAAATTTTAACTAACTTCCAGTCTATGCTTGCTGTCTGCTTACTCTCGAGATAGAACAAGGCCTTCTCGTACGATGAACCTTGCTGGTCAACTTTTCAGCAGATCGGTTTTGGAGGCTACCTCAGCTAAATTTGTAAGCGATTTTAACTAGGATGTGTGCTTTGTCCCAGATACCCATAACACTAAAGCCTACACTAATAAGCTACCTGTAACTGGAAAACTTGCAGCTTAACTTTACAGGCGAAAACAAAACAGTCTTCGTTCCTGTGTTAAGCTGTCTGTCTCCAGTGTCCTAAATTTGTAATTATTTAAATTAAATCTACGTCTGGATGAACCTTGACTGGAATTTTACCCTGTTAATAACAGTTTTAATTCTGTCATTAAAAGGAAAATTTCCTGTCAATAACAGTTATAGAGCTGTCATTGAAAGGAGCTCAGTAAGAAAAGAAAACTCTTTTTTAACAATTAGAAAACACTGAGCGGGAGATCTGCGCAGAAGCGGAAATGTTGCCGAAACGAAGCCGAACTGTGCCGAAGAAAAGCCGAACATTACGTCTTGTTCCGAATAATGAACGAATGAAATATGCGAAGGCCAAATTATGAAACCCAAGAAAGGAAAAGGGAGGCCCTAATCCAAACCACCCAGTACTAACTAAACTGTCTAAGATTAATTCATTAAGCCGAACCAGCCGAATATAAGCGAATGTTAGCCGAATGTTGACCGAACGTCAGTCGAATTTTAGGTTCATCCAGAGCTCTGACTATCTACCCACCCTACCCTGCCCACAAAGAAATGCACTAACCACTACCAAAAAGGTGCACGTGATCTTGTGTCTTCCTTTGCCAAGATGATTGGTTGCTGATATTTTGAAGTCTGCACTGGAGCGGACTGCTAACTCGGAACATTGAACTGACTGCTTGACGAGGCTCGGTGAAACTAAACTGAGAAAAGAGCATAAGAAAAACCAAGAGTAAATTTTTTACTCGGAGCTGAAATTTCTACGTAGTTCTGTACTTACACGTACCCATTTTCTTCGTAGTATCCAAATACGCAAGCAGAAATATCGATGAATTGTATGCATAATTTAAAACAAAGATACATGAAAATCTTGCCAGTTCACACGATTTTATTTAATCGTTTTACCCATAGATTAGAAATACGCTCGTGATAACATTTTTCTGAAATAAAAAGTGGAAAAAAAGTCAAGTTTTGTTTAGGCGCATTTGATTTCAGACTGGTCATTCTTTCCTTTCACTCGAAGTTTACGCTTAACAATTTGTGTTTATCAAGAACTGTCGGGCCAAAATACTATATAAAAACCCAGATAAAATACCTTAACATGCATTACAATTACGGGAAAAAATAAAATAAACAAATTCAGAGGCAAACATACCTGCATGAGTTGTATGTGAAATGAGTATCATGCGTTGATACCGCGATACGTAACGTTCGCCGCCATGATTAATTCGAGAGGCTTGTTTCAAAATGTTGCGTTTTGTCGTGGCTTTGAATTAGTCCTTCAGTCTTTATCTCTGAATTCGAAAGAGCAAAGAAAACTTGCTTAATTCACTTCTCCAAGAACATATAAAGTTATGACTGAAATTGTTCGGTTCAAAGTTAACTTCTTCTCTCTTAGAATATGACAGTGTGGTCTTTTTGAATTGGAGCTTAAACGCTATATTACTTATTGTATCTTTCTCAAGTCATAGGACTCCTATTGGTTCTAGACAGAGCTAGAGCTTTAGAGGTCTTTACCCGTGGAGTACTCGTTAAGTTTCGGGTGTTTGAGGCTTCAAAACAATTGTCAACGTCTTCGTTCCTTCTCATGTGCAATTTGAATAATTAATTTAAGTTGGGCGTGGATTGTCTCGACCAGAAAAAGAAATATGATTGGTTCACGCTACCGAGGCCGCACGGATTTTCACTGTGGCAGTGTGTTGGTTATATGCTAATCAAGTGATTGCCTTCAAGATAAAAGCATAAACATTGTTCGCGGAAAATTGATTTCTATAAGCATGTAGACACAGTCAGCTTATAAGAAATACCGCAAAGGTCAGTCAGACAACGTGAGAGGCAGTGAATACGATATTTCGGCTGGCCAACACCAGCGTTCTTCAGGTTTATTTGTAAGAAAGTGCGTGAAAAAGCCTGTTCTCTATTTAGCAATTAGTATATGTAATAGGACTACATGCTGTCCAATTTGGAAATAATTGGATGAAAAAAATTCCGAGGACAGCCAAAATTATTAATTATATAGCTCGTGAGGTAATACAGCTTTGCAAAAGAAAACTACAGTAACTGTCTTTGAAGAAAAACAGACTGGGCCCTCGATCTTCCGAAACTTGGGAAAGCTTCGAAAATATCCGGTGATCTTCGGAGATCGCCGGAGATTGTCACAAGTCTTCGGAAATCCTGAAAAGTGTTCGGGTGATCTTCGGAAATCTTCGGGTGATCTTCGGAAATCTTCGGAAGTGTTCGGGTGATCTTCAAAAGTACTCAAGTGATCTTTGGAAATCTTTGGAGATGTTCGGGTGATATTCGGAAATCTTCGGAAGTGTTCGGGTGATCTTTGGAAGTCTTTGGAATTGTTCGGGTGATCTTCGGAAATCTTCGGGTGTGTTCGGGTGATCTTCGGAAATCTTCGGAAGGCTTCGTGTGGCCTTCGATAGTCTTCGGAAGGTTAATAGCCTAATTTCATTGGCCGAGACAAACTGTCCTATTTTTTCCCAAATTGGACAGTTTCTGCGTTTTTACTGAAATTAAAATTAAATCCCAAATTGGACAGTTTTCAGAAATTAAAGGATAACAGCTGTGCTGACAATACTGGATTAACTGACTGCTATATAATTAGATTATTAACTCTCGATTTCTATGAGTTATTGTAAAATAAACGAGATACTACGCGCGCTCCCATTGGTCGATAGGTGTGTATAGATGAGAGTATGTAAACACGATTGTGACGAATTAGATTCGCTTATACCCTTGACAAATATTTTATAAATGCAGTAGAGTATTTTATTTCGTGTTTACATAGCCTCATCTAACACTTAGTGGGGGGGGGGGGGGCTGGGAGAATTTTTAAAACTTATGCTAACCCTGGACTGCGTCTCGAATAACTGTCTCGAATTTTCCGAAGATGAGGCTATGTAAGCACGGAAAAGTGCTCTTTTGCTTAAGGACGTTCGCGCGAAAATTTTCCAGTCCATACATTTTTTTAATTTTTACTGCAGTTACTTATGTCAGAAATGCAAAAAAATATGGGGGTCACCGACTTAAATAAAACGTGTGGAAAACTACCCTGATTTTGAAAAATTGCCGCACGTACGTAATTCAGCATGGTCTACAGGGTGAGCGAACGGAGGCAAACGATCTTAGTCATATTTAGCAGAAGTGGGTCTGTTACGTAAATAATTCCAAATGTTGCCAAAGTTTTAACAAAACTTAACCCTTCGAGAGGCATTTGAAACCGCCACTCAGATAAACAAAGAGCTAAAAAGAACGGAATTCGATGGTGCATTTTGCAAAAAATTCAAACTTCTAATCGATAGATTTTCTTCATTTTTTCACTAAACGTATAAAATACAAAAGTTTGTCCTGAGAGCCTCGGAGCCATACTAGAACATTGATATATCGATTGTGGCCTATTTAGGGCTAAAACCACAAAATAGCCCGAAATTGCTTCACATACATGCTAGATTATATTGCAATGCAAATGAGAAAAGTTAAGAGCTATTTTTCTATGTGACGCGCCTGCAGGGAATCATGGTAGTTGTATTTATCAAAACTAATATCCAGTCCAAGATAATGAATACAACTACCATGATTCCCTGCAGGCGCGTCTCATAGAGTGAATTGTCCATTCTGACTACATTTATTTCCAAAAACGATTTCCAATTATTTCTCTGCACTTTAAGAAATGAATCGACTCCAGTAAAAATGAACAATTCGTTGTCACTTTTGCTAGAAAATACTTCCTTTGAGAAACATGAATGTTACGTTACGTACAAGGAATAACTACAAGTTTTAAAATGTTAACAAATAGTACTTGGTTAGTACAGTTTGCTATTTCCCATTGTAACCTCTATGTGGTTTTAATTTTCAACAGCTGTCGAGCTTTCCAAAGAAACAATGGTAAGGTATCTCTAAAGAATATAACATTACTTTTGCATATCCTGGGTTTTAATGTCTTTAATCGGTGGTGAGATCTCACGGGACGCTCATTCATTTCCTTTTTCTTTTTTTTTTTTTTCTTTCTCTCTTTCGTAGGCCCAAAATCGCTTTAATTCCATGTTCATTTTTTATATTACTATTCACTTCCTGTAGGTAACTTGTATCATTTTCCAAAATTAAAAATTACCGAAACATCTGAAGTTTTAGTTTCATCAGATGTAAGACCCTCTAAGAACTTGACGTTTTACAACGTTTTAGTTCGACGGGGTTCTTCGTTTTGTAATAGAAGACGTTTGAAGTTTCAAGTTTATGGGTTGCGTGACATTAAAATGGCAGCCCAAGATCGAGAGGGCTCTCGCTTAAAAGCGTTCTTTCACTAGAAAAAGTATTAATTTCGATGTGTCGGAGCTCTAGAGTGATAACTTTTCGTTTCAATAGCAAAAGCTCAATAAAAATGTTTGTGCTACTTTACGGCCGCCATGTTGGTGCCCACCCATGTAGATGGAAAATTGAAAATGCCCCATTTTGGCGTTATTTAATGCTTATTATAAGAACGCATTCCCAGTAATTGTAAAATGTTTGTGAACCCAGACTCATAAGAACACGCATTAAACTACAGTCAATACATTGTGTCGGACACAAATAAACATTTTAAGTTTGATTCAGGCAGAAAGCTAAATCCTTGATTAAAAATTTGAACCAAACTTCTTGACGTGGTTACCGACTGCAGAATAGAAAAGACCACAGTGTATTTGCTATTTTTCTTATTTATTCATTTTTCAGCAACAGAAATTAGATCAGTCTTTTCTCACGCAAAGCTTATGATTAGTTGATTACAATGACTTGAAAAAAAATTGGGGTGCCCTTACTCGTTGGTGAGCTAGAGCCATTTTTCAACTGACAGAACTCAATATCAAGGCAAATCCGTAATGTTTTCAATATGCGCGTGCACAAGCGCGCTAATGACGCCATAAATTATGCGCAGTAAGGATGCGCAATGCAAATTTATGCCGGTAATAATGTATTCTCGTCCCCAGTGCTACTCGTCTTAAAATGTCGTTGACGAGTAGCTCTGGACGCACCAAAAAATTCGATGCGCAGCAGAAATGAAAATTACAAAGCTCTACGCATTCCATTTTACTTCCGGCCCGGATGGCGGCACCTTCGCTCAGTTGACACAGACGCCCTTTACGAAAAAAAAAAAAGCAAAACAAATGTTGACCTTTCCCGATCGACCCGAAGGAGAAGAAGTACGTCGCCTGCAGCGATGCTATTCACGATCGTAATCATCATCCTTTGTTGTAACAGCCGAGAAGGTGGGAAGAGACTTTTAAAACTGAGAATCAACCAGCTAATGCAACAATTACTTTGTCGCTGACCATACCCCAAGAAATCATGAAATTAAGTTCGAATCGGCAGTGGGTTTCAAGAAACGTTTGTCTTCCTCTATGAAAAGCTCAAAAGGAAACTTAGAGCGAGGTGAAAAGACGAAGAAATATCACTCTTGCTAAGCAAATGTGACACTGGAAATCCGAAGGTGAGTGTGTTTTTCTCTCTCTGAAAGATCAAGCAGATCAGATTCTAGCAGTCCAAAATGTATTGATATTAAATTGCCAAAATGAGTCAAAGGTCCGTGGAAATGATGTGTAAAGGAAAATAACCATAGATAACCATAGCTGAAATTTGAGGCCCTTTCCTCTCTCCCCACTTTAGTTAGGAAGCAACTGCAACTAGTCAAACTTTATTCCGTCACAATAACATTAATCAGTGAATGACAATAATTTATCATCCATGTAAATAACTGTGAACAAATATAAGAGACAATTACTTATAAATGTATAACTGATAACGAATCATCAGGACCAGTGGGTTTCCAAATGTAATGTGGGAATTATCTCTACTAAAAACAAATCAAACATTAAAGGTGTACAGAGTTACATTAACATCCCCATAAGAAAAATATCATAATCTTTTTGTTAACCTTTGAAAGATAATTTACTTCCTGCCATTATTTACTATTCTTTGTTAATTTTCAGACCATAATAGTGCTACATAAATTCCTCGAAGGATGACCGTATATGGATAATTCAAATAGGAATGTTGCTCTTGCAGTTCAATAAATAATACTGAAAAAAAAGGAGATGGAGATAGAACCATCGTTAATAGTAAAGATATGTGGCTGATGTTCTGATCAACCACAAGACGTAGAAAGTATGCGTTTGAGATTTGTTGTTGTACATGGTTGTATAACAGGCTGAAGAGCCTTATTACCATGAAGTAACACGGATTGTAAAAGAGCATTGACATTGCATTGTTTCCCATTCATTTTGTTCATGCAGTTTCCTAAAAAAAAGTCTTCCTTAATTTACATTGAGGCACACCAATATGAATCACTCTCTTCACATCAGGAACCTCTACATGTATACCAATGCCAAATACTAATGTTATAGTTACATCATTTTAGCTGTATTATATTTTTGGTAACACCATGTACTCATATGGGAATACTGAAATAAATTGGTGTTGTTGTTGTTGTTGTTGTTGAAAGCACCCAAAAGATTAAGCTTTATATAAGCTGGTTGAAAGGGATAAACTGAACAGAAACAATTACATCAACAAAAGCAGTGGGGGGTGGGAGACAAAATGGTGTGAATAGCCCTATATCTAGTTTTGTAATGTCTGCAGGCTTTTCTCAAGCCTCAGTGTACAAATATCGTCATTAGATGTTCCAGATAAGCTAATTAAAATTGCTGCAGAGCCATTATGGAAGCCCCCAGCACAAATTAGTTCTGTAAATAATGCACAATAAAAGTTAATTGATTGATTGATTTAATTTGACAGTTTAATGATCTGTTGATTGTGTAAGACCCTTTTCTGTAAAAAAAAAAAATAGAACAGAATGGGGTTGCTTGAAAAAATGAGGACATGAAAGATCATATGAAAGTGAGCACCTTCATTACATTCCTTGCAAGGAAACATGAGCAAAACTCCAATACGACAAAACTTTCCTGAGTTCAACAGATTTTTATTCTGCTGCAGCTTACAAACCTATGTAAATGACCAGGAAGTAAATAGTTCTTACCATTAAAAAATTTTCCCTTCATCTATCAGCACGGCTTATATTTAAATCCTCTGGTCAGTGATGCAATTTCCGCAGCTGATTTTCACAAACGCTTCCGTGTGTTCATAAACAAATTTTACCGTGTCATCGATAGACGTAATACATGTCGTATCCTGATTACTTTGCTTGAAAACTTTCACAACTGCACCTCGCTCTTTAAACTTCTCCTTTTTATCGAATATGAAGAGAAGAAACAACAAGAACACAGCTATCGATCCCTGAATTTTTCTAGACGGTCCACCACAAAATGCACCGCGAAACCCGTTGGTAAAATATTACACAAGCTGGCAATCGCGTTTGAAGCGGCGATGGCATTTCAGGCCGCTTTCTAGTCTCTTTTTAATTCTAAATCACCTAACTTCAGCGCAGTGAAAGCACATGTCAGCGTTCCGATCTGTTTACATCTGAAGAATACACTCTATTCCTCTCTCCCCTCGCTCAGGATTAGTTTCTGAGCATGAGCAGATATGCAGGCCAAATTTACGCATGCGTTACCGGATGCCCGTGATTTACGGACATCCGGTAATGGCTGCTACCAGAGCCCTCCGTTTCTCCGACCACGTGACCAAAAGAAACGGAGGCTCTGGGGACGAGAATGGTAATAATGACATACCATTTAATGTTACACATGACGCCTCCAACTCAACTGTCACACGTAAGCGCTCTCGCCGCAAAGCCAAACCTGCCAACATTCAGCTAGATCATTCTTCTGTCATTAATCTTTCCAGTTGCTCTTTATCTACCGACGAGATATCTGTCCTTTCCCGTGGACTCACATTCTGCCCTACACCACGACATATCAACTGGTCGGAAGTTTCAGCCGACATTTACGTCTCGGCGTCGACAAAATCTGGTTCGGACCGGATCGGATCACGGATCGGATCACGGACCGGATCACGGACCGGATCACGGATCGGATCACGGACCGGATCACGGATCGGATCACGGATCGGATCACAGAAAAAAAAAACAAAGTTTTAAAGAAAAAAAAAAACCAAAAACAAAAATCAAACCGTTTATAAGATAATAATAAATAAAAAATAAAAGTGGAAAACTAAAATATGTTAAATGAAAATAAGAATCCCGAATTTGACGCAATGACATGTTAATTACAGAGAATGACAAGAGGTCATTTAAAAAGCCGCATAAGCGCCTAATTTACGACGAATTTAAATCGTAATGAACAGGCAGATGTAGTTATATTTGAACGTTAGTTGGCTCGAAGCTTGCGTGAACCTCCCATTCTCGTTTTTGAAATTGTTATCAGTGGCTAATTCTCGGCTACATTTTCGTGTCAGATGTGAGCGTTACAGTTGGCGTTACAGCAACCCTCCAAGTTCCTTAGTGGCCATGTGGCCACTGACTGTTCAGGTTTGGTCGCCAGTGAAAAATTTTAGTCGCCAAAATATATGCATAAATTAATAATTAATTAATAATAAATAATAATCTTATTATTATCTAACTGTCTTATTAATAACATTCGAGTCCTTGAACCACCAAGTAAATTGAAGTCCCGTTCAGTGAAAGAACTACCTAATGTTGATTCAAATAAGCTTTTATTGGAATGATTGATGATCAAATGAAATAGTTTCTGATCACAATGAAAAAGTACTATATTATTGCAACAGTGTTGCGAGTTGATCACAATAAGATAGCCCCACTCGCAGCTGAATGGCGGAAAGTTTTCCAATGTTTATCAAGGCGGCATCAAATTCTTGCTGAGACCATAAAGTGAACACTATTTTTACCCTATCGCTTATGATCTTTTTTAAATGTTCAACCTCGTTTTCTGCTTGAATAAGCAAACGATATAAAACTTCATCTGAAAATTAAAGACTGTATTGAGAAATGGACAGAAAAGTTCACGCTCAAATTGTTTGTCGTTTTGAATTTAATATGCGAACCGCGGAACGCGAATACTTAACGCGAAAATACGTTCACAAGTTTTAGGGCAATCACTAAGACGGATATTTTTTATTGATGAAATCTTAGACAATTTAAAAATAAACCCAGGTTCGTTCACACAAGTGAAATTTATTTACAACTGCGAGCCGCTTTTCATCACCTTTTTTTTTTATTTATAGAATCCCCCGTGCTTGTGTTATCAAGTTTGCTGTAAAGTCAAGTATTTTCGTGTCCACTGAAACAAAATACGTTTCTCAAATACATCTGGATGTTTCTGAAATATATTGTGGATCCTGTCACCGTCGAGCTTTCCAAGCTTTTGCAATTCCTCATCTTTTCGATGGCAAATGACCGGATTGCATGCGTTGTCTCACGCTTCCAGGTAAAATTGTTACGTGCCAAAGTTCAGTCGAGTGGAACGAATTTCGTAGCGTCCCAAGCTCAACTGAATGCAATTCCTTGATCTTGGTTTACCGTGTAACATTTCATTTTTTTCAGTTTCCATTTCTATTGGTTAAAATCCCACAGCAACTAGCTTTGCAAAGTGAATTCTTAATGCTCAGAACGTTTTTCTTTTTGCTCCGAATGATAGTCCGCTCAAGCTCCTGACGCATAGGTCACGTTAATTTTAGTCGCCGAGCTGGCAACTTGCGTTCTAATTTAGTCGCCAGCTCCAAAATTCTAGTCGCCATGGCGACTAAAATGGTCGCAACTTGGAGGGTCGTTACAGTTAATGAGAAAACTTACGTACGAAAGCTTAAGGACATGACTTGCTTTGAAGGAGCTACGTCACGATTTGCACATCTTGAAAAAACTAGCCTAGTTTTTCAAGTTCGTCATTTGCAATCCCCGTTAATCTTTGCCATCCTTAACGATCCTCATTCCGTTTTGATTTGTTCTTGCCTCTTAAGTGTTTTCTATCCTAGGACACGATCATTTTAAGGTTTTATTCTATTTAAAGGCAACTCTTTGCAACCCTAAAATTAACTCTAAAAATCGTGACGTAACTCTTAAAATGTTGTTTATTCTCGGGTTGCGTTATCGTTCACACTATCGATGTTATTCCTAGAATTTTTTGTAAAACAGCTATATTTCCTTGAAATACAAATGGTTTGTTTCGTTTTATTCCAGTGCGAAATATCGTATTCCAAACTCACATCTTGTAAAAGTATAGACTTGTCTCAAAAACGGAAATTGTTTGAAATCATCAGGTGTTTAATTTTTTAGTGTTTTTAGTTTTTGTGTTTCTATTCATACGTCCGTCCTATTTTTACCACACTGACTCGTTTTATGACAGTGTACCTTTGATGCAAGTGATTACACGAAATATCATTTATCTGAACTGCGGAGAAAGATATGAAGACATGATTGACCATCGCAATCAAAACCCAACAGCCTGAAAAAAATTCATCTGTGACCAGCTTCCAGTTGGCTTGATATTATAAAAGAATAAAGGAATATCACACCTGAATTAAATAAAACGTTCTGCTCACAGTAGTCACTCTAGTGCAATTTGCTCAACAAAATTTTGAATTTTTTTCCTTGATCCGATCCGTGATCCGATCCGTGATCCGATCCGCGATCCGATCCGTGATCCGATCCGTGATCCGGTCCGTGATCCGATCCGTGATCCGGTCCGGTCCGATCCAGATTTTGTCGACGCCGTTTACGTCTTTTCACGACGCATGCGAAAGCCGAATATTTTTTGACGAAAACAGAAATACCCCCACAGCTAACGAACACGACACTCCTTTCCATAACAAAAGTACTTAGAATCCTCCCCTCCCCTCCCATCCCCTCAAAGACAGAGAGCGAGCCCTAAACACCTTTTCAGACGCTGTTCAACTTGACATAACCACAGGGAAACCCATCACTATTCATGATAACCTTACTGCTACAGGACAACAGGCCATACGCCAACTTAAACAACGACAAGATATAATTCTAAATCGGCCGCTGACAAAAGTTCCGGTACTGTTGTTATATATGGACAAAACTTGGTACATCGACGAATGCAACAGACAACTTACTGACACCAAATTCTACCAACGCTCAAACGAAGACATAACTGCCGACATACAAAAACGTGTCACCTTTCACGTTAACAGAATGCATAAGGACAAACTCATAAACGACAAAACGACACAATACCTTATACAGCCTGACGTTAAACCAGGACAATTTTACAATCTACCTAAAATACATAAGCCGGGCAATCCAGGACGCCCTATTGTTTCATCTAATAGCCATCCCACTGAACGCATATCCCACTTCGTTGACTACCACCTTCTTTTGATGATTTTGAATGTTAATACATATGTAAATATTATTCTTGAACGTTCCTTACGCCCAAATGAAGGTCATATTGGCGTTAATGAGAGGTTATTGACCATAATGAAAGAAATTTGGACACAAATGAATGTTTATTTTCTGTAAATGAACAGCAAAAGGTGTAAATAATCATTTACTCTACAGGTGATTATTAAAAATTCTCTCAAAATTACATTGAGCCTTTTAGCTAGAACCCCACCCACCAGGAAATTCCAATCCCTTCTGTGGAGGGAGTATGATATTTTCTGGAACTGTACAATTTAACAAAAATGCATTAAGAGTTGTGTAAATCCTATAGAACTGATACAAATTGCTTGAGCTCTTTGAGCTGTCATATGATCATTTATCACAATTCATAACTGAGAAAATTGCAAATGCATGAGTGTTATAAAATTTTTGCACTGCAATGAAGACAAGAATTAACAATTTGCTTGTTCTCGGCCAGTCAGAATAAAGTACCTTTTTCCAGTCATACAGTAACGAAAGAGGACAAGTTCTGATTCTCTACACACCACTTAAGTTTGATTACTGATTTGAGTGAATAATTTTTGGGAGAGTCATGAGTGGCACAAAGACTCCCCCCCACCACCACTCAAAGAAACAAAAAAATTCAAATAATACAACAACTTAATAATATGATATATATATAATGTAATATACATGTGCAACTAACAAAATACTACGTGATCCTCTACACACCACTTAAGTTTGATTACTGATTTGAGTGAATAATTCTTGGGAGAGTCATGAGTGGCACAAAGACCCCCCCCCCCCCCCCCCCACCACCACCACTCAAAGAAACAAAAAAATTAAAATAATACAACAACTTAATAATATGATATACATATATAATGTAATATACATGTGCAACTAACAAAATACTACATGATCTTCATTCATGAGGTTTAAAACCCCACAGGGAAAAGGATAGACTATTAAAATCTTGATGGAGGATAAGAAATTACCAATGAATGAAAATTCCTGTCCAGCAAAAAAAAAAAGACAAAATCATACAAAATACATCATACAATAGAAATTTGTCAGCAAAGTGCCCCAAAGATCAGACTTTTGGTTACAGACATTTTGGTAGCCTGCATTACAGACGATACTTACATGTACCGCAGGGTTACTATTTATTACAGGTAAATTTCTGTCTGCGACACAGGCTAAAAAAATGGTAAAATGCTTAATTATTGTTACAAGAAAAAACTCTACATCATCTACTAAAGATTTATATATAAAAATTATTTTTAGAGATACAGCTTTTGATGACAATCTGCTACATATGTACAACAAGGCAACATCCCTAAGATTACATTTTCTTAATTAATCCTTGCCACATTATATTACAGCAAATCATTCTTTGGAAGTTTGGCCTTGAAGAACAGTAAAATAATATAACACATGCATGTCTATGAAAGTAATGAACATTTATCCAAAACCTCCCTTGGAATTCTTAAACAAGAAATTCTAAATTGTTCATCACTCTGGGGAAACGTGGTGCAAAATTTCCACTCACTGGCAACAATGTCATAAATCTGCAGAGAGTTATCTTCTCCAAAGTCACCACACACATAAATGTCTCCTTTGAAACTCACTGCACTTGCGTACACTCTTGGGGTAACTGCATTTGCAATGCTACTCCACATATTAGTTACTGGGTCATATATTTCACAGAAGATTGAATGTGAGTACTCGACTTCACTACTGAAGCCACCAAACAAAAATACTTTTTCACTGACAGCTGCACCACAAGCACCTACTCGGCGTTCTAGAGTTGGGGCAACCAGGCACCATGCCTTTTCCTTTGAATCAAATCTTTCAACAATGTTGACAAGTTCAACATCTGATCTGCCTCCAATAGCATACAAGTGATTTCCAGTAGCTACTGCACAAACACTTGACCTGGGACTACTTAGAGAGGACACCTCTTGCCACAGGTTGGTATCAGGATTGTATCTCTGCACTGTGTTCAAGCGCTTGTTTTCTTTCTGCTCCACTCCACCCATGACATATAGCGAGCCCTGAAAAGTTACAACAGTACAAAACTTAATTTTTTGCTTGAAAGATTCCAGAGGAGACCAAGTGTTTACTAATGGATCATATCGTTCTGCAGGACAGCCATCTCTGTTACCTCCAATAAAAAACAACTTCCCTTGACATACACTAATGGCGTGACTAAAAAAGTTCCTTGTGGATAGCAAACGTGACAACTTGTACCACTTGTCTTCTGAAGGTATGTAACATAGTGTACTGCTTCTTCCACAGGCAACAATAGCATTTTCATGAGTTTTCAGACAGTTTCTTGGTGCCTGAGCAAAATAACATTCTTCTCCTCCACCAAACACCATTTTCATAGCATCTTGGGCACAATTTGAGCAATCAACATTATTCTTTACCAGTGGATCATGTAGAGCAACGTTTAAAAGGTAGACACGAGGCAAATAAATACAACGAATGTGACGAAACAACTCGTAAAAGTTGTGTTTCTGACTTTCATTTCGTTCCATCCACTTCACTACAACTTCAAAAACTTCCTCCTCTCCTTCTACGATGATTTCATCACTTGAGATCCACTCCTCGACTTGTTTGCTGCTCAAGTTCAGGAAGTCCTCAGTTTCAGCCACAGCAACAAAGTTGGCCAGAATGAAATCCTTAGCACCTTTCAGAAGTTCTTCACACCGATACTTCAAGGCAAAATAATAAATCGAGACACAGTTACAAAGGGCCAGTGTTTTTAGAATACCTTTACCGCACAAGGCTTTCAAGTTTGGAATAACAAAATAATCGGCTGCTGCCGTCAAATCAAAATTGGCACTGTTTTCATTGATGTCAATATGTCCCGTGTACAGATACTCCAACACTTCTTCCATCACAGCTTTGCTCGTGTCTTCTAATCGGATCACTCCTTCTTTCTTTTCTTTCATGTCACTGTTAAGAGCGTTGTAAAAGAACGGACTTGCTGCACATAACACGACTCTGTGAGCTTTCAAACGAGCTTGATCGTCACCGAAGCCAACTTCTAGAATCACATCACAGAACTGGTCGTTCCTTCGCTGAATATCGAGGCGTTTCATCATTTCCACGCAAAAGTTGCGCTCGTCAATCTCTATGATTGGTTCAAGAATGTAATCCATAAGAAAGCTGATCAGTTACTAGCGGGTGACTGGAGATAACTGAAGAGAGAACACTTCAAAATTCGATTGAACTTTTGAGAGAAGAGAAGGAGCGGAGCAGAATTAGTTCGTGTGAGTCTCCCACCGCTGACCAGATCAGCTAAAATATTGCGTGGATTGCGTGATTATTGCGTGACGTGGCACGTAGAGCCGCTGATCTGAGGGAAAGCGATTGCTCGATCGGAAAGAGATAGCCATCTGGAATGAATGAGAAAGAGGGGAGATTGGTTGAGCGGGAGGGAAGCTGGTATCCCGTCTCTATATAGTAAGTATCTTAATTCAATGAATTTGGCATTCGTCTATTCAAAAACCCATGCAACTAACCTAACTCGGATTTAAAAACGACCCAAGGTTTTTATTTCTGGTAAAAAAAAAAAGCGTAATCAATAACGTAAACAACGTTAAAGCTTGTATTTCTCTTCTGCAAGCTGAAAACCGACAAAAAGTATATCAGATATATACCTATTATTTTCATAGACAAATAATTTTTGTACGTAACCTAATGGACGGAATAATCAATTTACACGAAATTTAATTGGGTCGAGGTAAGCAGAAGAACGACAGTTCAGGGTAATTGCTCAGTAAAAGCTCCATGAAATGCTCATTATTTGTTAACAATTTCTATGCTGGAAAGAAAATCAAAGTGGCTACGAGCCACTCAACTTGGAAAATGGATTTTCTGTTAATAGTGGCAATTTTGATGCCACTGCACTGAGTTTTCAATCCGCAGGTCATATGTCATTTATATACCGACCATTGTTAAGGGGGCTCCTTCTTAGCTACCAATTGGTCATGAATTTTTTCCTAGGGAAGGTCTCTTACCGTCATCTTTTGAAAACCAGACCTCCTAAGGATAAGCGTTTTGCACGGGTTTGTTCCATTGAAGAGTCCTGCAAAAGTTTCAAATCATGGCCATATTTGACCAGTCACATGACTAGAATAGAAAAAAACCCCAAAAACTTAAAAGGCATCTGAATCCGGAAATTTAAATCAGTGTCCACGTGCTTTATTCTACGTATCGTTTTATGAAATTCGCATTATCATAAAAGTTATGAGGTAATAAACACCCGTTTTAACAGAAACAGTAATTCCATGTGTACGATTATAAAGATGGCTATAAGTTATTTCTGATTCATAAGAAAAATCGAAACTTTTCCTCTTTTCTTCCAAGTTCCAGGGATTTAAAATTCTCACGCGCGGTTTGGCACTAGTTACAAATGCGAATTCATAATTTTCTTCAAATTTTCCAACGTCTTCGTTCCTTCTCATGTTCAATTTTTAAATTTGAAAATAGATAATTCAAGTTGGGCGTAAATTGTTTAGACCAGAATAGGGAAGAAGAAATATGAATGGTTCACTCTAACAAAGCCGCACAGATTTTCACTGTTATAATGCGTTGGTTACACGCTAATCAAATGATTGTCTTTAAGGTAAAAGCATAAACCTTATTTGCGGAAAAACATGATTTCTACAAATATATATAGACGGTCAGCTCGCTAGGACAAAAAAGCGTTGACCCTGCTCTTCAGTGCATAAGTAAAAAAATATTTATTACAAAACATCTTGTAAGAGTGCGTGAAAAAACCTGTTTTTTTTTTTTTTTTAGCAAATGAATTGCATTATTCGCTTAGGGGCATAGCCAGGATTTTTCAAAGAGGGGGGGGGGGGGTCACACTCTGTCAAAGTGAGGGTACTAACCAGATTGTCATGTCGTTTTCGCCACCTGTTGTAGGTTGTTTGCTTGAAAGAGGCTTACAAAAGGGGGGGGGGGTTCAAGGGTACCCCAGGACCTCCCTTAGCTACGCCCCTGCCGCTCTCGATTTCTATTTAGACAATGCAGTATTTCTGTCGAGGAACTATCGGCTGATAGTTGCCCATCGGAAATTTGATGTTCTTAAAAACAAATATTTGACTGAGAAGCGAAAGTGTTTAGTAACACCTTAACATGTAAAGACCTATCCGACTCAGCATGTTGATAGAATTTGTAGCAACGAGTGAGGAGAAAAGAAGATTTCTTCTAGCTAGTTTAAGTTCTGAACGCCAGTGTATTCAAGCTACGGGAAGACCGACGAACACATGTATAATTTGCAATTTAAATTTAAACTTTGTCATCATGTACGCACTGACTGCTGGTTTTATTGCGACTATTTGATTGAATGACTTACTCATTGCAACTAAGGCGGGATATTTTTTTTTTCCTGACTGGGATAGAAAGGGACGGGTAGAAGGTTCCGGTATAGTTTGATTTGCATCCCAAAAAGTGTATATATAATCCTCACACGTAGAAAATAAGCTCAAAATATTCACCGTGGTACGGGCGGGGAGTGGTAGGGGGGAGAAGGAATCTCCTTTGTAGTACAAGGGGTAGAGTTGGAATCTTCCGCTCATTTGGTAGATAGGTCAGCTAGTTGTGACCTTTAGACTAATGTTCCCTGCAGAGAGTCGAGTCAGCAGGAAGTCAAACGGGCGAGAGATACGCGAACAGGGTTCACAGGACCAAACGAGAGATCAGACGAAAGAATTAGCCAGAGCAAACTTTCTCGCAAACCCGACTTGGGTCGTCATGCTACGCCTCTCTTTTGCGCGCCGACCGAAGTAACGGCTGCGAAGGAAACTGCGTCTCCAAGGGAAGTTGGTGGAATTTTGGATTTCTTTTATGGGTTGTGAAATCTCATAATCTACCAACTCGGATATGTCATATCGCTCTTTTATCTCTTTCGTAGGCCCATAATCGTTTTATTTATTTATTTATTTCATGTTCATTTACATTACTATTCTCTTCATGCAAGTAACTTGTAAGGTGATAATTAAGCTCTCTCGGCCGGCGACCAATACGATTAGTTTGGTTTTACTGGCTTGCCTAATAGTCCAGTTTCGAGTTCGCCATGACCGCTGATTAAAAGCACTAAGAACGCATTTAGACAGGGATAGCCTCGATCTAAAAAAAAAAACTATTCACAAATACCGCTGGGAAGGTACCACAAATTTGAAAATTAAACAATACACAGAGCTGTAAATAGATCATATTCTCACTGGAATTTGTGAATATTTTCCTTTAGGTCGAGGTTAACCCTTTGCAAATGCGTTCTCAGTGCTTTTAATCAGCGGTCATGGCAAACTCGAAACTGGACTGTTCCTTTAGGGCTTTCTCCTAGGCCTTCACGGTCAATTGATTTCAGTGACGTATCCGAGACGAACGACCGCCTCGGACCACGTGACTCGAAAACGATTGAGCGTGGCGAAATATCGAGGCCTCGGAGCTAGGCAAGTTTTAGTCGGCATAATGATTTCCTGGAGTCAGTTATACGTGATTAGGCCCGGGGGACCACCAGATTAAAAGGACGGGAATGCTCGATGGAAATTTTGGTAAGAACCCCTAAGAGAGGTGACCAATCTCGTTGCCAGGGGTTTTCCCTTGGAGATTGGGAGGGCCCCCCCCCCCCCCTACCCCAATCTTCAAGGGAAAAGCGCTGGCAACGAGGTTGAGAGGTACCAAGATCCTGTTTTGTGGGCGTGGTTTAATTTTTTTTTCACTCCTTAGAGGTACCAATTCTAAAACAAAACATGATCTCCTGTCATATTTTTTCGGCTCAATATCCTAAAAGGTTCCGCAAAAACTCCCGATGTAGTCCTTTTGAGGCTGAACACCCCAAGAGGTAGTAAAGCCGCTTTTTTAACCCCTAAAAGGTACGACGAACACCTCCGTCCTTTTTATATGGGAGTCCCCCAAGTGATTAAGAGCAAGTCTAGGCTCACGAAACAGCATGAAAACTGGTAACGCAACTTGCTCGCAAATCTAGACGCCTCAAATTGGAGCAATTATACCGGATTATTACGATACTATTCCTGCATTTCTTAGCATGCTCGCATATCCGTGAAAAAAAGCGTGCTGAACCATATGAGTGCAGGCCCAGGGTTACGTCAAAGGCAATACATTTGACTTTGCGCCTATAGCTACAAAGCGGAAAGCGGCTTTCAATTATAAAGAAAGTACGGCTTCTTGTCCGATCAGCAAAGCAACTCAGTAATCGGATTCTCATTTTCATTCCTTTTTTTTTTTTCGTTCTTTATTTTTCCAGGCGATATCAGTGATTTTTTTCTTTTTTTGTTACCTTCTGAGAGAAAATAAATTGTCCAAAGTAGGGTCATAATACCACAAGGACAGCACCGTGTCTCGTCCGCTCAACAAAGTGAAGACTTGTTCGGCGGTGTTCATGCTTGGAAGGGTTACCAAATACGAATACACCGAGTCGTAATAACTTCTTTTTTTTTTCCTTTTTTTCTCTTTTTTCGTCCCTTTCCAAGGCGATATTATCCGCATTTTAAATCAAAAGCTACACTAGGTGACCGCTCTTTTACCTGTACTCCACCGAAACTTTGGAATGCGCTACCATTTGACATAAGAAGCGCCAGCACTGTTAGTATTTTTAAAACCAAGCTAAAAACGCACCTGTTCCGTCATGCATTTTTATCATAGTTGTTTTTATAATTGTAAGTTTACTTTTAATTGTAATTTGAGCTTTTTAGCCTTTTTATTCTGTTTTTAATCTTGTCATGCGCATGTGAACATTTTATGAAATTTGCGCTTTATAAATGTTATTATTATTATTATATTAGTGACTGCTGAACTCCCAGTCTTGTGTTATGTCTTTTTTTTCTATTTATTAACTATTTTGTTCAAATCATTTCGCCATGTGAGTTCCCCCCCCCCCGGGGGGGGGATTCCAAATGTCTAACAGGAAGTAAAGGAGTGGAGGAATGATGGAGTGGAATTGTCCCACCACTACAACTTCTTTCCAAGTTAAAAAGGATGATTTCGCGTGGGTAACTAGTGCCAGTCCCAAACCGCGCGTCAGAATTTTAAGTCCCTAAAACTTGAAAGATAATGAATCAGAAATAACTTAGCCTTCTTTATAATCGTACATATAAAATAGACCTCTTTAGCTTGGGCGGTTTGTTTTCCCATTGCAGACCACGTGATAATACTCTTGAGAATTCTTGCTTTCAAATTTTTAAATAGTAGCATGTATATGAATGAATAACTTTAAGATCGATTAAAGAAAATTTGTCTAGAGATTATCACATGATCTACAATGGGAAAACAAACCACCCAAGCTAAAGAGGTCTGTTACTATTGACACGTTAAAGAGGAAAGCTATTGTAGAAAGTCTGTTAATATGGGTTTTTGCAGGACTCTTCAATAAAACAAACTTGTACAAAAAGGTTATCCTTAGAGGGTTAGAAGGTCTGGTTTTCACTTTTTAAATTAGATTAAGAGTTTTTTAAATCCTTTTAGCTCCTTTTAGATAATGTTACAACACCTTATTATCCAATTCGGCTCTATTACAAGTCAAGTGGTCGCTTACAGGAGGTTAAAAACAAAAGAAAATTTAAAACTTTCACTCCAAAAGTGGTCGAGGTCACTTACGAGAGGTCGTCACTTACAAGAGGTTCCAAATATAGTGATTTGACTGGGAAACTTTTGGTATTTTGGAAAACTGGTCGCTGAGAAGAGGTGGTCGCAAACTGAGTATAAACATTCTTATTAGAGTTACAATCATTGATGACAATCTGATGTAACACAAGACAACATCCCTAAGGTTATTATTTTCAATTTCTTAATTAATCCTTGCCACATTATCTTACAACACATCATTCTTGGGAAGTTTGGGCACGAAGAAGAGTAAAATAATATGACGCACGTCTATGAAAGTATTTCGCATTTATCCAAAATCTCCCTTGGCATTCTTAAACAAGAAATTCTAAATACTTCACCACTCCGGGGAAACTTGGTGCAAAATTTCCACTCCCTTGTAACAACATCATAAATCTGCAGAGACACATCTTCTCCAAAGTCACCACTCACAAAAATGTTTCCTTTGAAACTCACTGCACTTGCATACCCTCCTGGAGTAACTGTATTTGCAATGCTACTCCACATGTCAGTTACTGGGTCATACATTTCACAGAAGCTTGAGCGTGCACAATCTTCACCCCTGAGGCCACCAAACACAAATACTTTGTCATTGACAACTGCACCACAAGCAGCCACTCGTTTTTCTAGAGTTGGGGCAACCAGGCACCATGCCTTTTCCTTTGGATCAAATTTTTCAACAATGTTTGCAAGTTCAACATCTGATCTGCCTCCAATAGCATACAAGTAACTTTCAGTGGCTACTGCACAAACACTTGACCTGGGACTACTTAGAGAGGACACCTCTTGCCACAAGTTTGTATCAGGATTGTATCTCTGCACTGTGCTCAAGCGATTGTTTGCTTCCTGCTCCACTCCACCAATGACATAGAGCAAGCCCTGAAAAGTTACAACAGTACAAAACTTGATTTTTTGCTTGAAAGATTCCAGAGGAGACCAAGCGTTTACTAATGGATCATAACGTTCCGCGGGACTGGTACATGTACCTCCGATAAAGAACAATTTCCCTTGACACACACTCATGGACTGACTAAAAAAGTACCTTGCCGACAGCATATGTGATAATTTGTACCACTTGTCTTCTGAAGGTATGTAACATAGTGTACTGTTTGCTCCACAGGCAACAATAGCATTTTCATGAGTTCTCAGGCAGTTTCTTGGTGACTGAGCAAAATAACATTCTTCTCCACCATCACACACCTCTTTCATAGCATCTTGGGCACAATTTGAGCAATCTGTGTTACTCTTTACCAGTGGATCATGTAGAGCAACGTTTGAAAGGTACACACGGGGCAAATAGATACAGCGAATATGACGAAACAACTCGTAAAAGTTTTGTTTCTGACTTTCATTTCGTTCCATCCACTTCACTACAACTTCAAAAACTTCCTCCTCTCCTTCTACGATGATTTCATCACTTGAGATCCACTCCTCGACTTGTTTGCTGCTCAAGTTCAGGAAGTCCTCAGTTTCAGCCACAGCAACAAAGTTGGCCAGAATGAAATCCTTAGCACCTTTCAGAAGTTCTTCACACCGATACTTCGAAGCAAAATAATAAATCGAGACACAGTTACAAAGGGCCAGTGTTTTTAGAATACCTTTACCACAAAAGGCTTTCAAGCTTGGCATAATAAAATAATCGGCTGCTGCCGTCAAATCAAAATTGACACTGTTTTCACTGATGTCAACATGTCCCGTGTACAGATACTCCAACACTTCTTCCATCACAGCTTTGCTCGTGTCTTCTAATCGGATCACTCCTTCTTTTTTTTCTTTCATGTCACTGTTAAGAGCGTTGTAAAAGAACGGACTCGCTGCACATAACACGATTCTGTGTGCTTTCAAACGAGCTTGATCGTCACCGGAGCCAACTTCTAGAATCACATCACAGAACTGGTCGTTCCTTCGCTGAATATCGAGGCGTTTCATCATTTCCACGCAAAAGTTACGCTCGTCAGTCTCGGTGATTGGTTCAAGAATGGAATCCATGAGCAGACTGATCAGTTTCTAGCGGCTGACTGGAGATAACTGAAGAGAAACCACTCAAATATTCGGTTTAATATTCGGGAGAACGGACGAGAAGGAAGAAATTAGTTCGAGTTACCGCTGACCAGTCCAGATAAACGATTGCGTGACGATTTGCGTGACGCAACACCTACTAAAACCGCTGTACTATTTAGGGGGCGAAGGGTGGACTTTGTCTTTGGTTGGGCGGGTGGGAAACTGGTATCCCATCCATAGATAGCAAGTAGAGTCTTAATTTAATGAATTTGACATGCGTTTAATAAAAACTCAATCAACATAATTCAGGATTAAAAGCGATCTAAGGTTTTATTTCTGGTTATCTAGCAAAGCGTAGTTAACAACGTAAACAATGCCGGTAAACAACACAAAAAATGCCCCTAGCCCTTAAAGCAAAAGGGGTACAAATTAACAAGAACGAATCAAAATAGAAGTTTTAAAGAGGTGTAGATCAACTGAAAGATAAAGTTTTGCTACTGTTTTAAAATGAAATTTGACTTAGACTCCTTCATCTAGTCCTTTATAATTATTGTTTATTAATTTGCAGCAATGATTATCAACACTGACCACTGTCGTTTTGCGGGGAAAATTTGTGTGGTTACTTGCAGATGAGTTTCTAGTTGGTATTTTACCTGATCCACGCTCTTAGCTGTATAGTTTGTGTGGAATCGACAAAACATAGCATCACTTAAAATAATGCTCTACGGCAACAGTTTTCAAGAATATGGCCAGGCCAGCAATGTAAGCTTGATTGCGGAGGATGCTCTCAGGCCGTTGTTACAGTATAATAGCCTTCTGCGCCAGTTAATACTTGCAATTAGAAATATTTATTACATGGCTGAACTAAGTATAGATCTGTTTTCCTTTATGTTTGGAGGCCAATTTCATTTAATTACATGTCCACAAAAGCGTCATGAGAAACGCAAATGAATTTTTATTATTCGCACGCGCGTTTACCAACAATGGATCGCGGAGACGCATCAATTTATTATTTTACCGCAATTACTGCTAATCTCGCAATCTGATTGGCTAATCTGCCGTTGTCGATAAGAGTCCAGACAACGCTGCTCGCGTCAATGTGTCGCGCAATGCCTTTTTCAGCTCGTGCTCTGAAAAAAGAAACATTTTCTCTGACGTTGATACTGTGGTAAAAAACAAATCGAATGTGGTTTAGCGTGGTCTATTCTCTTATCGACAACGATACGCGTCATCACAGTGGTCAAATTTTGTTGCGCCTCGTGAGTCCACAAACATTTTGACCACTGTGATGACGCGTATCGTTGTCGATATGAGTACAGACCGCGCTAAACCACATTCGATTTGTTAAGCAGATTAAAAAGAGCCATTGTAATACATACTTAATTGAGATATCTTCGGTCCGTATTGGAGAATATTGATCTCATTCTTTTCTTTTTCTCCTGTTTTTCTTTTCGTAAAATTATTGACCAACCGCAACCTTGGTCCATATACCTGCCAAAAAAAAGAATTCGACCAGTATTTCTCCAATACGGACCTTAACCTAGTTTTAAATGTGTAAGTAAATATTATCATTACCCAGCCATGTACATTATGGAAAGGAAAGTGACTTATTTTCTCCGGTGGTAGGGTTTTCCATTCTTTAAACAACAGGGCACCTTCCTCTAGTTTCTGGTCACATATAGTTTTGTAACATAACATTTTGTTCACTTAATAATATTGCATATGGTTATTACATTAGACCAGCTGAAGCAATCTGGGTCAAACCCGGGCCAGGGTCTTTTTGTTATGTTCCTGGGCGGTGTGTCATATTCTTACAGTACGTCGCTCTTCACTGGAGTATCAGTGGGTGCCGGCAGCAAATTATTTAGGATATACACCTATGCCCGATAGTTTTCAACAGGAGAGACGTATATAACATGGACGTATTGCACATAAGCAGGTGGAGGGGTGGTGGGGCAGTTGGTACTTTTTTTTAGGTACACGAAAGAAGACAAACAGAAAAGTTGCAACCACGCATGGTTTGGAGAATGCTAGTTTAGTTTTTTGATAAAGTCATAGTCATTGCTTTATTTGAGTCACGGTCACTATTCTGGAATCAAGTTATAATAATATTGGCACACAAGGCAGTCACTCTGGGTAGTTGTCTTATGCCTAAACTAGACTTGATTTCTGTGAACCTGAAACACATAAGATATACTCAAACTTTAGCTAAGCTACCTTCTAGTCTAGGTTTCTAGTGAATTTTTTAAACAGTGGCTCGAGAGCAAATATCACACATCTAAGAAAGTACCTTACACATATCCAAAACTTTCCTTGGCATTCTCAACCTTGAAATTGTAATTTGATTTTCAGATCTTTGGCATATATTGGTACAGGTTTTCCACTCACTTGTAACAGTGTCATAAACCTGCAATGGCACATTTTGTTGCGGATCATCCTGATCAAAGACATGACACACAAATATTTTTCCTCTGAAACTCACCACACTTACAGTGTTTTTTTCCTGGAAAAATTGTACACAATGTAATTGCAACGCCACTCCACACATCAGTGATTGGGTCATATATTTCACAGAAGTTTGAGTCTGAGTAATCTTTACCGCGCAGGCCCCCAAAGACATGGAGTTTTTGACTCACAGCAGCATCACCAGCACCCATTCGTTTTTCCAGAGTTGATGCAACGGTATGCCAAGCTTTTTCCTTTGGATCATATCTTTCAACAATGTCCAGACATCCACTATCTGAATTGCCTCCAATAGCGTACAAGTGCTTTCCATCATGTACACGTACTTGACCTGGGGTAGCTTAGGGAGGGCACCTCTTGCCACATGTTTGTATCAGGATTGTATCTCTTCACAGTGCCCAACCAGTTGCTGTGTTCATCCACTCCACC
The DNA here is from genome assembly GCF_964199315.1 of Orbicella franksi. Lineage (NCBI taxonomy): Eukaryota > Metazoa > Cnidaria > Anthozoa > Scleractinia > Merulinidae > Orbicella > Orbicella franksi. The sequence goes on from NC_138153.1 coordinate 10,238,785, forward strand.
AATGACATAGAGAAATCCCCGGAATGTCACAACACTACTGGAGCGGAATATTTGCTGGATGGACTTCTGTACAGACCAAGAGTTTTGCGATGGATCATAGCATTCTACTGGACAGTCAGTTTTGTCTCCTCCAATGCGAAACAACTTCCCATGATGTGCACAGATAGTTTTACCGACATACCTCAATTTGGATGGTGCATCTGCCAGCTTGTACCACTTGATCTCTAAAGGTATGTAACACCAGGTGCTTGATGTCCCACTTGCAACAATTGCATCTTCGTGGGTTTTCAGGCAATTTCTTGGTGACTGAGCAAAATAGCATTCTTGTTGTCCACTGGACACCATTTTAATTGCATCTAAAGCTAAATTTGAATAATCTAGATCGCTTTTTACAATGGGATCAGGGAGAATGACTTTCACCAAATAGTCACTTGGAATGTAAATAAAGCGAATGTGACAAAACAGGTTGTAAAGTTTTTTTTGTGACTCTCATTTCGTTCGATCCAGTTTATGAGAATTTCGAAAACTTCTTCCTCTCCCGTCACAACGATTTCATCAGTTGAGATCCACTCCTCGACTTGTTTGCTGCTCAAATTCAGAAAGTCCTCGGTTTCAGCAACAGCTACAAAGTTTGACTGAATAAAATCCCTCGCTTTTTTCATCAGTTCTTCACACCGATACTTCATGGTCACATAATAAGCCGCAATACTGCTGGGCAAAGACAGCGCTTGTAGGAGAACACTAACGCACAAAGTTTTCAGACTTGGAATTAGAAAATAGTCCGCTACTGCCAACAAATCAAGCACATTGCCTTCATTGACGTCAACATGTCCCGTGTATAGGTACTCCAACACTTCTTCCATCACAGCTTTGCTCGTCTCTTCTAATCGGATCACTCCTTCTTTCTTATCTTTCATGTCACTGTTAAGAGCTTTGTAAAAGAACGGACTTGCTGTACATAACAAGACTCTGTGAGCTTTCAAACGAGCTTGATCGTCACCGGAGCCAGCTTCTGGAATCACATCACAGAACTGTTCGTTCTTTCGCTGAATATCGAGGCGTTTCATCATTTCCGTGCAAAAATTACGCTCGTCAATCTCTCTGATTGGTTCAAGAATGTAATCCATGGGTAAGCTGATCAGTTACTAGCGGCTCACTGGAGGTAACTGAAGAGAAAGCACTTCAAAATTTGATTGAGAAGAGAGAATCAGTTCGAGTGAATGTCCACCGCTGACCAGTTCAGCGTTCAGCTAAAAGATTGCGTGACGGCCCTGCGTGACTCGATACGTAAAGCCGCTGTACTAGCCTGGCTGGCAGGCGTTCAAAGGCTGGGGAAGGAGAGGGAAAAAGTAAGTGAAGAAGAGGGGCAGTTGCACTCCTAGTTTCCGTCTCTCCTTCTCCTTTAACGTCTGCCAAGTAGGCTTAGCCCGGACGAAGGGTGAAAGTGATGAATTTGTATGAATGGTCATGAATGGTAAAGAATGCCTGGCCCGTAACGATGGTAACTGGGGGAAAGGGATTGCTCGATCGGAAAGAGATTGCCATCTGGAGGGGAATGAGAGACAGGGGAGAAATAGGCCCGCGACCAAACGTGAGCTTGGTTGAGCGGGAAGCAGGTATCCGATCTAAATATAACAATGAATTTGACACCGTTATTCAAAAACTCGAAAAGAAAAACGCGAAGAGCGAGCGGAGGGGGAGGGAGTTGAGCGCACGCGGATAGCAAATAATTAAGAGAATAGGAAAAAAATAAATAAAAGGTTTTCCTTTCATGACGTACGAATTCAAACCAGCTGAATTTCATGCATCTGTTATACGAGGACAAAATTTTGTCTCCGCAACAGAACTTTTTCGCCAAAACGGACATGTCACACGAGGACAACTGTCGCTGCAACATGTGTGTGTACCGACCTTTAAACTCCACTCTATTCTGCAACAGAAGGGGTTATTATCATTCGTCACCCCTTCAACGTTGGGGGTGTGCATGGTTTCTAAGCAGAAGTTAACCAGCAACACAACAAGAAACTGGCGAAGTTACCTGCACCATGGACGTAGTTAAGAGTAGGTAGCTCGGAATGACAGGATCTCAGTTTTATTGTAATCCGACAGCTATTTTAATATAAGACGAATTGGTAATATTTATCTTTGCAGAGTTTTATTCAAAAGCACTTTTTCTTCTCTTATAATTTGCTTTTTTTAAAATTTACTCTTGTGCTGAGCGCTTGATATATTTCCTTGCCATAAGTGTTTTGCAGCAATGATCGAGTTGATGAACGGCACGTTTATTGGCGTCAAAGATTGCTTCAGAGGGGACTACTGTAACAGCTGCAGGGTCTGTGCCAATATCTCGGGAGGTCCTGGTCTTTCTTTCAAACGCTCCGAAGCAAGCTGCTGTACTCAAGATTCGTGTAATCAACACCTTCCCTCTGCTCGGCCGCCATCTCCCACAGTCCCAGCGACGTCCAGCATCTCAGTCAATGCTACACAGACCTCGACAACCACCAACTACTAAAGCTAAAGACATAGGTCCAACTGCTGCCGGCATTAACGTGAAGGCTGTGTATTATCTGCCCGTCTGTTTGCTTGTTGTAATTCAGTTAATGAGTTACGTTCTCAGATGTAGACATAATTCTCTTATAACCTGGAATAGAGTAAGCATGCAAAAAAGGCAGGGGCGTAGCCAGGATTTTTCCAGAGGTACACACAATTTTCCAAATCCCCCCACCCCCGACCCTCAAGTCCCAAATCTTTTTCAGGTGACTCGATTAAAGGCGAAAAGGGCTATGGGGACGACAATGCATTTAAATATGTTAAAAAATACGATGTCCTCTTTTAGGCCTAGACACGCTTGAATTAACATAACTATTAGCATATAATTTGCATATTTGCCCGTGCGCAGGTTTGTTCAATTCTCATCTACCTCGTGGTTCAAGTTGTTAGCTCATGTTATTTTTGATCTCGATTCACGTACAACTTATGTGCAAACTATAAGTCTCTTTACTAGTCTGAGAATACATTGAAAACATGGACTTAAACTTCCTCGTACTTTATTGAACGAGCCAATCCAGGGTCTTGCTTGGTCATACAAAAATTGTGTGTTAGATGTTATACGTCGGAGTAAAAATAACTGTATTTTACTCCGTGTAAAGCCCTGCAGAAAAAAAAAACATCTGTCCGAATATACTATGTCATAGCTAAAAAAGTGAACAACAAATCTAACGCGTGCACGTTCCTCGCTTTCAATTCCAGTGTCTTTATCATTGAAAAGCCAATAACACTGCCAATAAAACTGGTTTTTATTTGTAACAGCGAACAAAACTTTGCTACATACTCCCTTTCATTTGAATATATGTAATTAATTTATTTTAAATTACTTTTTATTTTACGTTTTAAGCATGACAGGACGGAAAACGCGTGCACTGTAAGTACCTCCCGTTGTCCCATACAAAACCTAGGCTTTGTATGGGCTTTTATCTGGAGTATCTGGTAGCGCTCCAGGTTACTTCATTATGTTTACCGCAAGGCGTCATAATCTTGCCGCTTTGTGACAGAAATGTTGTTTAACTAAAAGTAAACCGGAACAGCAACAGACCTATGCATGTCTCAATTGTCAGAAGAAGGAACCAATCAATGACACGTCATCGCTGGTCAAACTTTGCCAATGAACACGACGTAATCGGTTCAAGGGATGTACTATTACTTATTGTACCTATCGGTATGTGCCAACGAGTGCATTGAGTTAGTAAACAAGAGTCGATTGAATTTTGTAATATTTATTTGGGATACTTCTAGTATAACAAGTGTTAAAATCAATTTCTTTTAGTTAATGTTTCAAATTATTGCTGTAACTGAATACAACATTGTTTATTTTTCAACTCAGTGAGAGAACAAAACGATAAACACTTAATTTTTTTTGTACTTTTAAAAATCATACTTATTACACCTCCAGTATAACAGGTGTTAAAATCAATTTCTTTTCCCTCGTTGGGCGATTATTTTGGTAAATACTTAAGTAATTTGCCTACCATTCTGCTTTTTGAGGCGTATACATCCTGAATTTGTTGTGATTGAATCGTACAATACAATTGTTAAAGCTGAACAAGACCCGAGTTGTTTTCTGGAATGAATCCGAGTGTTGTTTATTTGATTCAGGGTAACACTCAGGATTTGTTCGCCATCCGTTCGAAGAATAAAATTGATAAATTGATCTCTCAGTTTGACACATTTTCACACTTCCCCAACACCAGCGGAGAAAAGGTTAGCCTACGTGTAGCCGTACCCATCGCCCGTTTTTCCTCGGGGGTGGGTACGGCTACACGTAGGCTAAGAAAAGGTCTACGTGAAATGATACTTACAGTTAAAGCCCCTTCCGTCCTCTCATGATCACAAAACAAAAAATTCATTGTATCAGGCAAAAATAAATAGTCTTGCATTAATCCGTTTAAAGACGTTCTTGTTTACTCGAGTTCGCAGTCTTTGTTCATATATACAGGACATGATTATCTACAGCATGGCTGACTCTACGATTACTGCGCACGATGAAGGATTTCTGAGCCAATTGATTATGTTCCGCAGTATATCCATGATAGCGTGTCGAATATGTTTCATCTTCCAGCAGTAAATTACGGGGTTTAGAGATGAATTAAGATACACGAGTGTGCAGGAGAAAAAATATAATCTCCTCAACACGTCACTTGGGCCGAAGATTTTAAGAGCGGCGAAACTGATAAAGTATGGCAGATAACAAAACAAAAACACGAGATATAGATAGAATACACCGACTGCTGTTTTAACGATGCTAGCAAAATTTCCCATTTCGTCTGTCTGGTCTGCTTGTTGTACTTGAAGAGTCTGCATCTGATTCTTGTGGCGTCGTACGGCTGAATAAATCCTGATGTAAACGACTGTTGTAAGAAGGAAACCAACAATTATTATAATGTATAGGAATAGAGCGCGAATAACAGGCGAAACCCACAACGATGCCAGAGAAACGAAGGCACCAAGAACCCATATGGAGATGGTCACAGCAAGAACACGCTTGTGAGTTACAAGTTCCTGGTATCTGAGATGAAGATGAATCGCCAAGAACCTGTCTACACTTACAGCTACAACACCAAAGAACGAAACCACTGTAAACAAAAGCGAAATGAAGAAAAAAACCTTGTGGGTTATACAGCTGGGAATGCTTTGCTGTAACCACTTTACCAGAAGTGAAGTATAAAATGGTTGAACAAATAAACCAACACCAAGATCAGAAATAGCAAGACTTAGGAGCAATGTTCTTAACGTCTTTGGCAAGGACGACGTTTTTCGTATGGCGTGAATTGTGACAATGTTCAACATGATGGCGGTAAAGGATAGAAAGCTGTTGAAGACACCATTAGCGATGTAAGTCGAATGAAGGTCTTCGACGTTGGAGACTTCAGGATAGTAAGGAACTAGTAATTCACACGACGATTTCGTCATGACAGTGCCTTAAGTTTCCTTTAAGGCAGCAAGTTTTTGTCATATAAAATTGTTTTACGAAGCTAGAATATATAAAGAAGGTCTACAATAAGACCATCTGCACGTCAATGATTGGCAATGTCAAGAGTTAATGAATGTTTGTTATTTCATTAAACAAGCAAGAGGTTATTAACTTATTCATTTGTTAATCGATGAATAAACCTGCAGGCATCTGTCATGCAGAACTTCCCCGAGATAGATCCTCCTTCTTGTTTTTATATGATATTTGCAAGTGTTTTTATTTCTTCATGCAGTCTAGAGCATTTTGTTATTTAGAGAGGAGGCAAAAACAACGAGAAATATAAGCTGCTGGCTGCCCGCGGAAAACTTCAATGTAGCCAACTGTCTGACTGCTTTCTTCTTGCGTTTGATTGGTCGAGAAGATAGCACTTCTGCTATGATTGGCCATGGAGCATGTTGCACGACTTTTATTGACCAATCATAAAGCTCCACAAGCGTAAGAGAGTACTCTCAGGTGGACTGGGGAGGGCAAGGACTATGGATCCAGAACGACCGAGGGAAAATTACTAGAGCAATATGAATTGAAACATGTTAAAAAAAAATACAATACCCGATTTGCTTCTTAGCTGATTTATTTTGAAGTAAAAGTACTTTAGTCAGAAAATTTTTTTCTGATTTTACCGTTAAGAACCCTCCTGTAACGTAATCACAAACATAAGCAGAATCGAAAAGAAGGAAACGAGCTAGAAATGGAATAAGACTGCAATATGATTACCGCCGATCAGAGGCCGATCAAGAAGTGTCAAGACTTCATAAGACTTGCTCTTGCATGTCATTCTCACATTACTATTAGAGACCTTTAGATTCACGTTTACTGCAAACGTCTACCTGCCGTTTGGACGATGATTAGGGAGTTTAAGAAACCACGACGGCGACACCGAGGACAACGTCGATTAAAAAATGACTTTATATTTTACCTACGACTCTCGCGATACTCTAAAGTCATTTACTTTGTTTATCACTGACAAAACTTTGACAAAACTGAATCTGGGACGCAGCGTTAAACTTGAAATAAAATTTTAAAAAATCAGCCGTCGTGGTTCACGTTCTGCAGATAACGCAGAATTTGATCATTTCACTTTGTTGTTTTGCCGAGGACGGTAAAGAAATGTACCTAGAATTATAACGCACGTGCACAGCCATTGTTCTCCTAATTAAATCTTTTGTTTAGTGACGTTCCCGTTGCCGTTGCCGTCGTGGTTTTCTTAAACTCCCTAATAGATTTATGGCTCCTGGAATGGAGTAAACTGGAACGAATATAAATCATCCTGTCAAAGCATTGGAAATTGTCAAAATTACGCCGAGAAAAATAGGAGTAAAATTAGTTGTTTTCTAGTGTGTGCAGCTTTCCAAAGAAATAGAGCATCATTAAACGACACATCAAAGTTAACAAGTTGTTTTCCTTTTTTTCGTGGCTGTGTTTTCTAAAAGAAATAGAAAACATGTTCTCCGTGTTTCTATCGAGTTATAGAAACACTCGTGAAAGTTTGGGAGAACTCGAAAATAAAATCTGCTAGTTTCCCTGATTACGTACTTTAGCGAAAAAATTATCTCATATTGATAAAATCCCTGCGTATCTGCAGGCATTTAAATGTGTATGTTCACGACCGCGCAAAGTGGGATCTGGGTCGGGCTACTAGTGACGTCACTTCGGGAACCGGGCTAAAACACTCACCAGACTTTTGACTGAGCTTCGAGGGCAGTCAAAACATTTTTGGGTTATTTGTGATTCATATTTTATCAAAACTGGACAATATTTTTGAGTGAAAGAACTGTATCATCTATAGTCCATGGGCCAAGACCTCCAAAAGTGTTTTTTTTTTTGTACCATGTGGAGGGACCAGTGCTATCACGTATTTTCTCAATGTGCAATAACTGAAGTCTATTTTAAGGTATGATAGCAAGCTTCTATCAGTAGCTTTCTTGCTCTAAACATGTGATAAAATGACGTCATCTAAACTGCCTAATGACCACGCATCAGGTTAACAGCTTCAGATTCTGAGCGATGTCCATTGTACAATTCTCTTCAAACAACATTTTATACATTTTAGGCCTAGCAGAATATGACATTGATTCAATTGCAAAAGAAGGAAATTTTTTTAAGGTTGTCTCGTTGCCATGGAGACGGAAATGGTCAATGAGTCCACAACTGAAATAAAAGTCACTGAAAATAAGGCTTTTCACTTCCTAATTTTAAAAAATAACAACTGCAATATACGTTGTCAAAAAGTTCAATCATGTGTAGATCACTCTAGCACTGGCTTGGATTAACTATTCAGCTAATGAGTTTTAAATAGCTCCCTTAACGAGTCTCCTTTGTCCTGATATCATCCATTCTGAAGCCATACCAGTACCAAACACATTGGAGACTTGTCCTTTTCGCGTCAGTCAAGCATCATTTTCACTTAAATGTAAACAAAGACTCATGTTTAATGTCAGACAAAAATAACAGCTAAGTTATTTTAAAGCATTTAGCGGTTGCCATGACAACCACAAACAGTTACTCGATACATTAAAAAGAGTACATCATTCGAAACTAAATCTTACGGATGTAAGAGTATGTATAAGGAAAGTTATTTCATATTTTTCCTATGGTTATGAGATTCTTACCTTTCGCTTTCTTCATCGTCATTGTCGTCAACGGATAAAACATCGTCGTCATCATCTGGCCTGTTTGTGCAATCTTGAAGCCGGCACATATCAGTACATTTCAGCCCATTGACAATGCAGGAGCACGATGGAAGTTTGCAGGACCTACTGCACTGGCAAGATAGCAGTTCTAGAACAGCTTGCGGAGCTGGTTGACCACACATCCAGTCTACGACCAGCTTGTCGTCCTCACTACACCAGCCAAATCCCACTGGTGATGGGATGGCTGGGCATCTTTGTAAACTTCGTCTCCAGACAGCAGCCTGGTAGTTTGCTCGTAGCGAGTGTTTGTGCAGCGTATCATTGCAGGGTGGCAGCTGGTTGGAATCAACGTCTCCTCTCTTCAAACAGAACAGTCAATATCGCAGCTCATTGATGTCGCTTGTCCCAGGGTTGCTGCAGTACATGGCACATGTAAATTTCTGAAGACTATGGTACAGGTGATCAGACATATTCCAGAACATACCCAAATGCTGGAACATCTCTTGAAATTCAGCATTTTGCTTTGCAATTCGATAACCTGCAACCTTTCCCCGTCCGGCAAAAGCACTAACAGTGTCGCACCCTGTGAATGCATGAAAGCCCGGCAGTGAACTGCATACACTTGCTCCAACCCTCTCAACTACTCTTGAGATATCGATGTACTTGACTCTGGTCTGTGAACCACTTTTAATGAATACTGAAGAAGGAATAAAGCTCTTGAAGGCCAAAAGAAGTACCAACACATCAGTGTCTTCTGATACTATGACGACCCAAGCAAACCTCGATTTAGCTGCATGGGCTGCATGTAAGAGGATGCGGGTGTCAGCCTCCTCTTGGGTTAATTCGAGCTCACTGATAGGTTGCATTATTCCAAACAATAATTGGTAACATGTTTCGCCACACGTGACAACCAGAGTCTTTCCAGATAGCTTCTCTGTGTACTTTTCTTTCTTCCACTCGCTGGTTACAAACACTATGAAAGCTTGTTTGTTCTTTGAGCTACACAGGAATCTTCTCCACTGTTTAACCTTGTGTTCGGCTTGAATATTGCGGTATTCGCTTCCTAAACCGTCACCCCTGTTCTCTCTTTCGGCGTTCTTTATGGATTCTTCTCTGTAATCATCGAAGACGACATCAGTCCTGTCACTTGTTCCACCTTCGTTTAGAACTCTGCAAAGGAGAGTTTCAGCAACTGCCGCAAATGTCTTCTTATCACCTTTCAAGTACTGGACAAGAGCCATCCCATCTATTACACATGCTGAGGGTTGGGGAATGGCATCTGCTGCTGCGACATTTTTATGCAGTTCTTTAGCCAAGGACGCTTTGTTCGTCTTACGCATCAAGCCATTTGCGGTAGCTAATGACCAAGGGAGTGGTCCGAGAGGATAGGATAACACTTCTCTCATCTGTAAGTCTGTGCTCTCTGCGATGACAATCATTTGAGCAAACAGTCTTCTGTCGGCCTTGATGATCACTTCTTGGTTCTTACCAGCTTTAACTGATACCTCCTTGTTCAAGTGAGTAAAAGTCTTCAGCTTAGCTTTCGTGATTGAATCATGGAACTTGACTTTGGGTGGATTAGACTGAAGTCGTTGCTCTCAGAATGCTTTGTAGGCTTCCTCTCCTTTATCTTTAGCTTGTAGCAAGTCGTGCTCTACATCAGGAGTGGCAACTTATCCTGTGGAAATACAGACGAGGTCTTGAAGGTCAGGGCTGAATGGGTTGAGCCAAGTGTTTTGAAGAATTGACACTATGGATTGAACATCAGCTTCATCTCTTTGTATTCTTATTGGTTGTAGATCTTTGTGTTGGGAACAAGAACTACTGATGTGCAATATATCTTTGAGTTGCCTCAGGAAGGTGCTCCGGTATTCAGCGACCAGGTAGAATTTGTAGGATTTCAGGTGCGAATTTTTAGTTTTGCTTGCCATTTATGTATGCAAATTACTACTATTTAAACGCTACGGTTTCCTAGCGCGCCAATCTTTTCAACGTTTTCTCTAGCTTCAAGTTAATATCGTTGCGGAATCTATTCTACCTAGCTTCACCGTCTTCGCTACAGTCAGGAAACATTTGTAAGTCTTTATATTCTGTCTTGTATTTCTCATATCGCTCGGCTCTTCTTCACATGTATTTTTATTTATTTTTCTAGTCGAACCTCGCTCGATCTATCTTTCAATTCTCAACGGGCTCCTCGAGTCTCTTCAACAGAGCGTGAGTTCGAAATCTCTAGACGTAGCGTCAACAAGAACTGTAAGCTACAGAATTTGCTTACTGCATTAGGCCTTAGACTGAAACCTTTAGTTCCTCCTGACGTTTGAGTGTCTTTGTTGACAGTCTCCTCGCACGTCTGATCAACAGGTATTCTTCCAGAAGGGTTGTCTTCGCCAATCTGAACAGAAAATCCTCCGGATCGCAAGTATTCCAGAGTGTCCGGATGCTCTGCTGGTAGATGTGACATTTCATGCAGATATGCTGAAAGGTACCTGGCGTAGTTAAGGTTACCATATGCGAAAAACCACGGGACAATTTCACTGATATATGAAAGGTGAAGATCCCAATCTCCCTCCCGAGATCCTCTTAACAGACCAAGTAATATTTCCACCAGGTCAACATAAGACATCCAGAACTTCGATAGCTTCCCATTATCATGTCGGAGATAGCTCGTATACAAGCAGAACAGTTGCGATACTTCTTCAAATGAGGGACTCTCCACTGTGTCTTTGAATTCTTGTTCACATGTGTTATCACAGAGCGCTTTCAGTCCTTTCAAAAACGCATCAACAGTAGGCTTCTTCTCTTTATGATGTTCCTCAATCCAAGAGTTAAATCCCATCCATGCTAGCCTGTTAAGAGCTTCATACATGAGCTTGTGAAATCGTTCGGCACGATTATATGTATGGCCTTCTAGAACACCAGCCACAGATCCTTCAGCAATTACTCCAGACTCGACTATTACGTCTCGTAAACCAGCATCTTGGAAACGCTTTCCGATCACTGACAAGAAAGTGCAAATGGTATGGAACACACCCATTCTCAACACAAGGTCATTAAACTGTGCCCTGTGTTTCCACTTTATCTCAGTAGCTTTAGCATACAGTGCCTGATCAAACACAACAACTATGCTTTGGAGGTTTAAAGTTTCCTTAATCTGTAGGGACTTGATGAGGACTTGGTACACAGCTGACATGTTCGTCGCTGGGGCATTGATTGTTGGAAGATAGCCCACGTTATCCTTGACAACTTCTTGGTTATTACGCACCAAAATATTGAAACCAGTCCAACCAGGAACAGATTGCTTCTGACTTGCATGAATGCGTACTAACACCCATAGCAATGTCACAATTTCACAAGACAACCATCAAAATGCTGATTGTTCAGTTATGTAGCTACTTGTTATAGCTTTTATTGAGTTTTAAACACATACCGGCTTACAAACGATGAGAATTAATGATTAAGGCAACACAGTGCTGGGCTGTCGAGTCCATGTAGATCTCGAAGGACTGTAAGGTTTTATATAATTTGAGGTTCAAAATATCACTATATCGTCATAAAAATGGTTATTGTTTGGTTATACAGCTAATATTTTGTACATATTGTTGATTTCTAATCAGATCTCTACTTAAAGATTATCGAAATCAGTGAATAAGTCAAACGTACTCACCTGCCGTGAAGGTCGCCATCTTGAATTTCCCCACAATGCATTGCAACATTTGAAGTAATCCATAACTTACTATATCATCGCTTTTAAACACGTAAATTGAAATTTAGGCCTCACGGAACGGTATCCTACCCCTTGGACCCCTGATGCCCAATTTTTTGTGACATGCGCAGAGTACTTTTTTTGGGGAAACTGCTGTTCGTAGGGATACGCGGGCTCAACTCGCTAATGTTTACATTCAAGCTCACTGAAGCAAATTATTTTAAAATTGCAACAAAATGTCGAGCAGATGGGACGAAAAAGAGTTCACGGCAGTCATTTTTCCCGGTTAAATCAACCGTCAGTAAAGAAGAAGAAAGAAATTACCGATGAAAACGTGAAAAAAATAGCTGCAAGCAGTGTCCGAGTAGAATTGAAAAACCTGTCGAGCGAGGAAAAAATCGACAAACTCGAGCGAGACTGCAAACGCCTACAGTGTGAAAGTGCCGGCCTGAAGAGGACAATACAAACTCTACGACGAAGTATAGGTAGGTGTCTGCTCAAGTAGTCATCAAGCCGTCTATAAATCTCCTAAAAAGTGTTTCTTAAAGCTTCTGAATTACCAGTAAAAGCCGCTTTCCCACAAATACATTAAAAATTCGTGGCGATGTCAATTAATGCGAGTTTCGATGTTGTCACTAAATTTTTTAAACTCAAACTTATTTAACGTAAAAATATATTACCACTACAAGGGGTCAAGGAATACTTAAAACGAAAATAGTTTTAAAAAGTTTGTAAAATGAAGCAAACTAAATGGTATGGTCACATAGGACACGGCTGTGTCAAAATACCAAACTTGAAGCGGCGATTTTAGCGATCGAGTTGGACACCGAGTTCCGAAGCAGACAAAAATTTAATAACATACTCTGGACTGGATATCACCGCTTCGCAAAAAAAGGGCTCCTTCATAGCTGGGTACGCAGTAAACAAGATTTGAATCGCAGCTAAATGCTCTTTTAAAAAAGTCTGCTTGCTCGAACCATTGCAAAATGTTCAAAATTAGATAGATATTTAGGTTATTTTTAATTTTCTGTGGCCGGCCGGCTTTCGTGTATTACGCCAGTACTTCAGGTACTTTCGTAGGTTCATGTTAACAGCCTTTTAACCAAAAGCGACCGACAAATTTTAGTCTAGTCGTAAATTTTGTGAGAATGCAATTTTTCCCCAAAGGGTTTGTCTGCCTTTCGTTTTGTAAATTAGCAAGTCAACATCTCGACTCGATATAAGCGGACCGCTGAGGAAACAGTAACTTTCAGAAATCCACACAAGTACACTGTATACTTTAGTTTTTCTATCCTTAAATTTATTATTTAAAAAAAACAAAATACAAGTAAAACTTGGAAGGGCCTATTTATCATAGTAAGGAACAGTTTTTAATTATGACATTTTCATATTTACAGTATTTTTGAGAAGAATTAACAATGACCTAAGGAAAGATGTCTTGAAGTTACAAAGTGAAGCAAAGAAGCGTGAAAGAACTTTGAAGTCTACTGAATTGAAAACGAAACAAGTCGGTAACAAACTACGAGGGACAAAATCTGCTTCCACAAAGCTGAAAAGACAATTAAAGGAAAATGATGAAAATGTAAAGAAACCTAGGTATTCCCTTGTGGACACATTTTCTCATGGCAAAAATGGAACAAATCGTAGAACAGTCATGTTTATGGCCTGCATGAGATATTTACAGCATGCATGTTTGCTTTCTAGCCAAAAGACACCCATTGCATTACATCTAATTTTCAGTATTTTATTCAACTGTAGTCCCCCAACAAATGTTGTTGTCTCGCCATCCACACTGGCAGACTGGAATATCCTATTAGGGGAGGCCGATAAACTGATATTATGCAAAAGATTTGCAAGTAGCCAATATGATTTCCATGTATGGAGTGATGACTCCAACAAAGGTGGCAAAGAGCGGCACATTGTAGGTGTCCACACCTGGTGCCCAGAGATCAATGAACCCAGGGCATATGTCGGGCATATGTCCTTGGTAACAGTTTGACAGCGAGTGGGTCAAGAAAACACCAGTCTGATGTAGAATATCATGTTGTTCATGATGAATATGGCATAACTAATGTTTCAGGTTTGGTTGGGGATAATGCCTCAACCCAGAAGGGGAAGGCTAATGGTTTAATAGCAAATAATTCAAGGGTTTTTGAAAAGGACATGTTCTTTGTTGGATGTTACCCCCACGTCCTGAACATTATGTTAAGAAGGATGTGCCAAGCTGGGTTTGGGGCCAAGGGTGACATGAATAACAACCATGTATTGCAACTACTTTATAAGGTATCTTGGCTTCATCATGAACGCCCAAGTCAGTACAAATCAATGTATGTATCACTACGAATCTTAAGTAAAGAGCCACCCCTTCCCCAGTCCTTTATTGACACGAGGTGGACATACTACTATGAGACACTTCAATGGCACTTGAAGTATGGTAAAGCCTGTCTACAACTTGGAGAGAGTGTCCTGGAAAGAATGCCAAAGTCAGACAGCCACTTCACAGTGTGGCAGAATGTTATCAAGTTGAGCTCCTGTCCAATGATTCAAGTGGAAATTAAGTTTCTGTACGAGTTTCTTGACAAGTTTCTTATTCCATCTCTCAGTGCATCGCAAGCAACAGATCAAGAACTTGGCTTCTCCAGTGGATACCTGGCACGATTATGGCCAGCAACTGTCCTTAAACATCATGAAACATTAAGTAAAATGTTGATGTCTCCATCAGCATATTTTCCTTTAACTGAGCAGCAGATGAAGATGTCACTGAAGGATCCTGAAGCCATCAACCACTTTCGTCAGGAAGTGCAGAGGCCAATGTTGCAAGAAGCACTTAAAGTTGTTAAAGACCATGGATCAGAGTGGTTGTCCTTCCCCAAGTTATTTGGAATTGGAGCTGATCCAAGATACCAAAGTTCTTTCTGGTATTCTGTTTTGAAGGCTCTTGAAATTCCTGTCATGCTGCCAACTGAAAGAGAAAAAGAAAGCAGGTCAGTGCAAAATTTCTATGTCCACGGACAAAATCTTCACACATTGGTTTGTAAGGACAGAACTGGTTTAGTTAAATGGGCAGAAATCTGGAACTTGAAGGAACCAAAACTACTGAATGATATCAAAAGAGTTGCAACATCACCACAGAGTAGTCTCATCAGTAAAGAAGCTAACCCCCACCTTTTTGAGTTCTATGCCAAACACATTTTCAGTATTCCTGTGAACAATGTAATTGCTGAAAGGCAGTTCAACCTTTCACAACTTTATCTTCAAAACAACATGTCAGAGCTGTCAAAACAAGCCTCGATAACATTTGTTGAGAACATACTTCACAATGGAAAAAACAACAACCGCACCACTGAAGCAGCAAGAGAAGTACATGAAGAGAGAATGAAGGCATATGCAAACATGCTGACCTCAGACCTTTTGCAAGAGGCAAGAAAGAAGTTAAATATGATCCGAAAATGTGAAAACCATGGGCCACTGACTGCAAAAGATGTATATCCCAAAGCTTGGGAAGCAAGGAAACTAAATAGCAACACATCAAGCATGATCCAGTCCCTCAAAGCTGAAGGCCGCAAACTTGAACTGCAGTGGAAAGCTTCCACCAAAGGCACATCACAATTGGAAAACCAGAGGTCATTCCGGCCAACTGTCATTACAGAATTCAGAACAGCTGGAAAGGTTCCATCTCTAATGCAACTTGCAGCTACTGAGGTATGGGGTTATGGGCAGGAACTTTCAACACATGACTTACCAAGAGAATGCCAGTTCTTCGTACAAAACCTGCCAAACATTGTACAGTCTTTGAACATTGATCTTCCATCCACTTTGGACATGTATACCACCCAGTTACCTATGCAAGAAGAATGAAAGTCAAATATGGGGTGGCTCTTTCTAAAAAGGTACTTTCACAAAAAGATTATTTTCAATTGTAACAATTTCATACTAAACAAATGCGCTTCAACTATGTTCTATCTGAAATTCAGATAAAGTACTTAGTTTGCGGGGAGTCTTACCCATTTGTAAAATACAAATTGTTGCAGTGTAAATAATAGTGATCATAAATATCAAAATACTTCTGAGTGATTATAATGTAATGCATGATTACTGTAGAGTTGTACAGTCAGCAGTTTACAGTGAATGTGAATATAAAAATACTTCTGAGTGATTATAATGCACGATTGCTGTAAAGTTGTACAGTCGGCAGTTTACAATGGATTTGAACATACATAATTGTTTTTCATTATCATTCATATGGGGCAGTTGTTTAAAACTAGCATGATAAGTAAGCCGCATAATTTTCACAGTAAAAATGTAAGTATTGGTAATTTTTAACGTAAAGTTTGCTTAAAATTACACAAGAGTGTAGCTTGTATAAGATAAAATAACATAAAGCAGTGTACTAATGTACATGAGGTACCATGTTGCATGAGAGAAAAAACAAGGTTGAAAGGAATCGAAAGTAGCCTAATATAGTGGAATGTAAAGCAGAGCAGTGTTTATTAAAACCTGATGTAACTGATAAAACGCACAACAGACTGAATAATTTTATTCCCTCCCAAAATATGAAAATGTTATCAACAGCGGGATGTCTAAACAAGACCACCTTTATTCAGATCATTAAAAATGAAAGTGCCTATCATGCTGGAAAAAAATCATTACTGGAATACCAAACAGTTGTTGTGGCTTACTAATCAATACTAGCAGGGGGTAACTATTTGCATTTACCTGAAAGAATGGAGCGTGAACTCACCTCTCGTAGCCTCGAATTTAACATCTCCCAAGCTGTCTCCGTGCGCTTAGTGCATTCAATATTTATTTCACTACAATATCTTGGGCGCGCGGGGAAAAAGTTGAAATAACTTCAAGAGCAATCAGTTTAGGCCTCCAGACCTTCATTATCCAGGAAACTAGAAGGCAAATCTCCAATTTCACCGTTTCGGTTTTTCGATATCACCGCCTCTGCCCGCTGAGGACGGCAAAAAAGTAAAAAAATACGTATTTCTGCCACTTACGCGACGAAAGAGAAAAAATTAAAACGGTAGAATTTTCAGCCGTGTCCCATTCTTCCTTCTTTGCACGTCTATGGGCCAAAAACTTCGCGTCGGAAGACGATATTCAGCCAAAAAGTTTACAATAATTTGACTGGAGCAAGTGTTTCCGAGAAACGGTTCAACTGCGCATGTCATAAATTTTTTCCTGCTGATGTACTGCATACCATTCCGTGAGGCCTAAAATTTGGTTCTTAAAAAATGATTTGTGTTCTTTCTTGTTGTATTTATATGTGTGAAGACTATTTTTGATCCAGCTTAATATTTTTAATATGACTTTTGAAAACAAGCCTCGTTTTCATGCAAAAGCGAATTTTGGTGATATTTCAGCCAATAAAATATACAAGAAAGCTACTCTTTAGGGGTTGCCATCATAACATCTTGTAATCACCCCCAACTTAGCTTCAAATTTGTCACACTCTCAGCTGGTCTCTCTGAGTGGAACATCTGAGAGCGTCTGGCCCATGGACTACTAGCATTAATTACAATTTGGAGCCTAGCTACGATTTGAACGGCTGCGATGTATATATATTTTTTTCCATTTCGAAGTGCGGGTCGCTAGTCGAGATCGCCGCGATGTATAATTACATTTAGGCCGGGATCGACAATTTGCCGGTCCATTTGAGTTATGAAGGTACAAATAATGACTGAAGAGTGAGCTTACAACTTTTAAAGAGTTATAAAGGTGTCAATGAACTCGAAGAGTTGGCAATTTGACTTTACGGAACGTGCAGATTTCGGAGAGTCAAAACATTTTTTGATTCAAACATTAATTTCCCCCGAAATACTTTCAACTTTCAACTTTATTGCTTGCATCACCTATTACAATATATACTATAAATCGCCTAATATTACTATTTTGTTGATACAAAACAAGTGATGAGGGAGTCTATAGAAAAGCAAAAAAAAAAAAAAAAAAGATTGAAATTATAGATCCCTAATTTGACATTTATCAACTAACTGATAATAATTATCAAACTTGAAACAACTCGAAATACAAGTTAAAACAAGTGTTAAAATGCGATTCAGTCGTAGTCCACTCCTGCCTACTCCCCCAGATCAATGACTGTAAATAGTTTTAACATAAGAGATAAGCAGAGATGTCGGCAAACAATATTCGAAGTTGAGGTAACTTTTCGCTTCGTTATTGTCCACCGACCGTAGTATATGCATAGTCAATTACTGTGTGCGAACACAAGCTACACAAATTTGCATATTTCGTACTAGTAAATCATGGAAAATCCTTCGACAAGATCTTGAAAAGAGGTTCAGTATAGCATCAGTTAAATGAATATATTTCTACTTCACTGATATTTTGTTTTCATTGAAATTTTAGGACTTTTAACCTCACAAAAATAGGACTGGTATGTGCATTAAAAGTACTTCTCGAAATTATCCTAATAACTCGTTTCTGAAGTGTAATCAAACGTTTGAGATTTGATTGATAACTCGAACCCCAGATACTCGCACAGTAGTGTAAATAGGAGTAAACTAATCAAGAAGTAGAAAACATGTACCGTGTTTCCATCGAGTTATAGCAATACAAGTGAACGTTTGGCAGAATTCGGAAAAGCTGTGGAAACACTCGCCTGCGGCTCGTGTTCCCACAGCTTTTGCGAGTTCTCCCAAACGTTCACGAGTGCTTCTATAACTCAATAGAAACACGGAGCACATGCATGTTTTCTATTTCTTTTAGAAAACACAGCGACGAAGAAAAGGAAAACAACTTGTTAACTTTGATTATCAAAATGTAAATTCTCTTTGCTCTCGCCATCATTACGTCAACAGCTCGCGCTGTGTTTCTATCAAGTTTTAGTAGAATTCTTCCAGCATACTAATGCAAATGCTACAATCTGATTGGCTGAACTACTCGTACACTATCAGCCATTATAGTGCAGTAGCTGTCGGTCGTCCACGAAATGCGACGTTTTTATCGTTTTTCCGAAGTTTTGGAAGAAAGTTTAGATGTAAATGGATAATTAAATTCCTGAGAAGACTAAAAAAAAAAGGACATAAACGGATTCTATCGAGGCGATAGCTGATTCGGCCTTCGGCCTCATCAACTATCACCGCATAGAAATCTCGAGCTCATAATCTAATTGTTAAATAGAAACCCGATTTTAAACCAATCAGGGCGCGTATTTTCTTGGGGCTGTTTTCTAAACTACAATAGAGTACATAAGGAGGTCTTATCAAGGCGAAAACTTGATTTATGGATAATGCCTACTGATTATAACTCCTTGAAACAAAACTTCGTTAACACGATCAATTTCAGTGTCATTGATAGAAAAATGTAAGTCAAACTTGTAAAAAGATACGGAAGAAACTACATGCTGGACAGTGAATACAACCTCGTTGCCAGGGTCTCTCTTGTTCCCGCCCTCTCTCACTCCGGGTAGGCGGGAAGATGAAAGATCCTGGGAACGAGGTTGGAATGAACATTAAAGTTCTAACTTTCGTTGCGCGTGTGTGTTACAAGAAAGTCTGCGTATTAAGTCAGAGCGATGTCCTTGCATTATTTTCGACTTCTTCCTGTTTCACCACGAGTTGAGATTCAAATTATTAGTTTTTAAGTGAAGTCACTTTACACCTCTTCATTTTTCAAGCGGGCCTCGTTTTGAAATAAAGGCTTAAAACTGCTGGGGTGAAAGCCGGCAGGCTTCCTCAGTACCACACAACACTAAAATTTCGGCCATCCAATTTTTATTCCACAACCCTCTCCGCCTTCCCCACCGCGCCCTCCCCACCCTTCTCTTCCCTCCAAAGAAAGCTTTCAATCAAGTTCTTAAATTTTGATGTTGTTTTCCATGAGAAAAAAACGTCTGTTAGCCTTATTAGGAAGAAGTCATGTGAGGCATTCAAACGGTTACGTAATTAAAGAAAACTAGCAGGTTAACATAATATCTTGAACTGAACATTTTTGTTTCAAGCATTTCATTTTGGTTTTCAGTGAAATTCTTCGAACAGAAACAAACAAATAAACAACCTAATGTTTAAGAGGTTATTTTGCTTGAACAAAGCAGGCGGCTATTTCCCAAGTAGTCACAAAAGTTCTCTGCCATCAAAACAACAACAACCTTTATTCCCCCTTGGTCTCACACAAATATTTTTACAAAGCTATATATCAATAGAGTTAGGGGCCTGGCTACCTGAAATATCTAGAGAGTTAAAAAGGGCAGGCAGCCTGGAGTCAGTACACAAACATACAACACAAAACAAATAGTGAGCACTAAATCCCACTATAAGGATTCCCCCAAAATAATTTAAATGTGGTCAATTTCGATTTGGAATGCACAAACACTTTGGTACAACGTTGGGCAATATTTGTTAAATTTCAACGACGAAAGTATACGACAAAACAAAGTATTCACTATAACAACTGGGCTCTCCCTAGGCCAAATTAATCAAGGAACCTGCTATTCCAAAAGTAAAAAATTATGCTAATAAATTTAATATTATAATAAATTTATTCAGAGGTCAACTGAAATAACAGGTCACTCAGTAAGTAAGCACCCTATAAAAATAGAAACATCTAAAACTATAAATCATGAATTTGTTTTCCCCCACCCCCTGCCCCCCCCCCCCCACCCCCTCTCCTTCTCCCACTTATTAGGACTAAAGATGACTATAAATCTAACTGTGGGTTTAATGAAGTGATTGCTGTTCTGTGGAAGGAAAAACTGCCGATTTCAAGGTATTCCTTTTCTGGACTGTCAAGAAAACTGTTAACTTAAAACCAAATGCAGAAATAGCCAAATAGCTTCAAAATATAACCCAATGTTTTTCCCAGATTAAAACCTTAAAAGATGTTGGATCTGACCTAAAAATGATGTAAAAGTATAAAAACTAAATATTCAGCAATGTTCTGTTTGCCTTTGTCATTATTAGGTCAGATCCAACATTTTTTAAGGTTTTCATTATGAACACTGACTGCCCAAATGGTATGTTTTTCCCAGAGTCAGCAAGTTTCAGCCACTGGTGGCCGAACACTCGATACTCTAAATGAGATAAAAACCAAGGACCAGAATATCCCCTGGTTCTGGCCTGATTGTGCACATACATTCAAGTTCAGTGATGGTTTCTGAATATGCGTAGTCCGAAGAGAGTTACTGCTGTGATTAACGATGGCTCACCCTTCTGATTTCCCCCAGAGGTTCGATTTCTAGGTGCTGACCAAAAGAATCATGACCTCTGGGAATAAGATGGCCTCAAAGTACAAATTTAATAATTGATCTTGTAATTAATTATGCTGCTCAAGTCTCCCAAGGTATCATTTCAATGATGGTTTAAATGAAAAAGGTTATTTTCCTGCAAGTAGCTGGTCTTCCAGCCCCCAATGTACACCTCAATGTGCAGCTCCAGAAAATATCCATACCCCCTCCTCAGAAGGTATTGGAATCTCCTAGGAGGTGGGGGTATCCATAAGACCAAAAAATTTAATGAAATGTATGAAGCTTAATCGGAATCTCCAAGGGGGGGGGGGGGTCCCTTCTGTGAGGGAGGTATGGACATTTTCTGGAACTACACAATGTGACAAGGTGAACATTTTGATGCATTTTCTACAAGCTATTGCCCCAATATAGCCAGCCAATTGGTACTCTTAAAGGAGACAAAAGACCAAGTTTGCCCAAGACAAAGGGGAGCTTACGGCAAGGTTTCCACTCATTCCCATCAACATCATACATCCACAAGGATGCCACCCCTTCAGGTGGGTCACCTTGGTCAAAACAACCAAGCACAAAGATCTGTCCCTTAACACTAACTGCTCTTGAAAACCCTCTTGGTGCAACGGCAGAGTTGATACTGATCCAATTATTGGCACTTGGATCATACATCTCCATAAAGTTCACTGACGGTGCTGCACTGGCTAAGCCCCCAAAGACAAACACTTTCTCTCGAACGATTGCACCACAGGCACCTGCCCTTTTCCAAATGGTTGAAGGAATTTTACTCCAGGAGTCTGTATCAGGATCATACTTTTCAGCAATGTCCAGGTATCCAGTTGAGCAGTTGCCACCGATCGCATACAGGGATTTGCTATCCGCAACAGCACAAACAGAGGACCTGGGGCTGCTAAGAGGGGATACTCTGTGCCACCGGTCTGTATCAGGACTGTATTTAAGCACAGAGTTCAGTCTCGTTTTAGTATTGGCCTCTCCACCAATCACATACAAATGCCCTTGGAAACAAACAACTCCAGCATAACTGATTGTTTTCAGATTAAAAGACTTAACTTGATTACCAGAATTCATGAAAGGATCATAACATTCTGCTGCAGGGCCTTTATCATTTCCGCCAACAACGTACAATTTCCCTTGACACGTGGTCATGGCTGCTGCCAAGGTATTTCGATCGTGCAAAGAATGCCGTATCGAATCAAACTTATACCACTTGTCTTCTGACGCAATGTAACACAACGATCGCTTTCCTTCAACTACAACAATAGTGTTGTCGTGAGTTTGGAGGCAGTCTCTTGACGGCTGGGCAAAATAGCACTCCTCTGTACCATTTGAAACCTCTTGCATGACATCAAAGACAAACTCTGAACACAATTTACTGCTTTTCACCAACGGATGCGGCAGAATGACGTCAAAAACGTAGTTGCGTGACACGTAAACGAGACGAACGTGACGAAACAACTGGAAAAAACTCTGATGCTTGCTGTTCTCGCTTTTCTCCATCCACTTCACAATCACCTGGAAAACTTGTTCCTCTTCTTCTACAACGATTTGATCACTTGAAACCCACTCTTCCACCTGTTTCAAGCTCAAATTCAGAAAATCATCGGACTCCGCGGCGTCCTCGAACTCATCGAACGTGAAGTCCTGCGCTATTTCCTCCAATTCAGGATCTAAATACCTCGCTGCGTAATAATATACCATAAAACAGCTTGAAGGAGATAAAGTCCTTAAAATGAAATCTCTTGACTGTTCTTTTAGACTTGGAACAATCAAATAATCAGCTATTTTAAACAAATCGAACACATTGTGGTCATTGATGTCAACATGTCCTGTGTACAGATACTCCAACACTTCTTCCATCTCAGCTTTGCTCGTCTCTTCTAATCGGATCACTCCTTCTTTCTTTTCTTTCATGTCACTGTTAAGAGCGTTGTTAAAGAAGGGACTTGCTGCACATAACACGATTCTGTGTGCTTCCAAACGAGCTTGATCGTCACCGGAGCCAACTTCTAGAATTACATCACAGAACTGTTCGTTCCTTCGCTGAATATCGAGGCGTTTCATCATTTCCACGCAAAACTGTTGCTTATCAGACCCTGTAATAGGTTCCGACAATAAATCCATAAACATGATGTACAATTTCAAAGTGAAAGAGTCCGTAGGTCAGGGCAAAAAATAGTAAGGAAAAATTGTATCTACTTTTCAGAGCCCGCGTTTCCACATGTCAGCGGTGGTGTTTGTCTGGCAAAACGTTCACCCAATACTTACCCCACCCCCACCCCCCGACCCTGCCCTGTCAACCCGGCTCTTCATACTGTAAGATGTGCCTTGTCTAGGTTTCCTGTTCCAGGGACAAACTAAAACGTTTTGGTTGGGTTTCGCTGCCCTGTTCTCCAAATCCTGACCCTGTTTGAGAATGTCTGGTTTTGTGTGCTGGTATATCGGTGATTTTCGGCAGGAGCTCATATCAGCTGGCTCATGTGCTCCTGGTTCTAAAGTCTTCATTAGCTTAGCTTTTACCAGGATGTCTTTTAGGGATTTTCCCTTGTGATATGAGATGAGAGATGTGGGGGGCGGGGGTTCTCGCGAAAGAATTCCTTTCAGCATTGTTCAGGTTGTGGTTGATTCTGTGTAAGGTGCCATTTCCCCATGAGTGTGTCCTTTAGGTTTGTCAACGCCGGTAAGGGCAGTATCTTCTTTCGTGTGGTTTGGTTTTTCTGTGCAGAGAAACATTTTTTTCCAAACGATATGTGTAATGTAGCTTTGTCAGAGTATTTTCTTTTCTATTTTGGCCATGAATATGAGTAGCAAAGGCTACAGCCATTTTCGTACCCACGGCTGTTCCATTGGTTTGGAGATAATCTTTTCCACTGAATTAGAACGAGTTTTCTTAAAATTTCTGTAAGATTCTCCGCATGCTTCTCATGCGCCTCCGTGGTAATGCTCTTCTCTCGTGGTATGTTCGTGCGTGTATAGACTAGTGATGTCCATCGAGACAAGAATGGTGCTTTTAGACAATTTAATCTTCTCGAACGCGTGTAAAAAGCTTGTTTTTAACTTGGTCTCAGTCTATTGACTGAATGAGGTGAGTAGGCTGAGGCCGTCACACCGTGACATAATAGGTCTACCGACAGGTGTCGGTTTTATGAATCTTCGGTAAGTGTGTAAAACACGGGAGTTCGTATCTTACATCCCATTTCCCACAATAATTTCCCCATCCCGTCTTGGTTATGAAAATAACCAACTTCCCGCCTCCCTCCGACCCCTTGCGATCCCGCATCCCGCCGTCAAATTTCCTTCCATACCGCATCCCGGCAACGAGAAAAGGCTCATCCCGCCTCCCGCATCCCGCATCCCGCCAACCCTATGTTAGACTCTCACTCTCCAGTATGTAGCTTCTTCTGCATCTTTATGAGTGCTAGCTTTATTTCCACCTGTATTGCATGCTTACTATATTCCAGGTTATAAGGGAATTCGTATGTATTATGGCTACATTTCACAGTGCTTGATATAAAAGCGAGGTGGCGTTCGCAAAACCCGAACTACCACCGCATGAAGCAATCCTATACAAAATAGTGCTGGCAAAGTAGTGCAAGATACTTGTTTTCTTTCTGAATTGAGAACTTAACTCATTATCTGAATTACAGCAAGCAAACAGATGGGCAGATAATACACAGCATTTACGTTAATGCCGGCAGCAGTTGGATCTGTGTCTTTAGCTTTAGTGGCTGGGGTCTGTGTAGCATTGACTGACACGCTGGACGTTGCTGAGACTCTGGGAGATGGCGGCCAAGACGCGGGAAGGTATTTGTTACACGAACTCTGAGAACAGCAGCTTGCTTCACAGCGTTTGAAAGAAATACCAGGCAGACCTCCCGTGACATTGGTACAGACACTGCTGCTGTTACAGTAGTCCCCTCTGAAGCAATCTTTGACCCCAATAAACGTGCCGTTCATCAACTCGATCGTCAGTCCGGGATCGTTATCAGATTTGATAACCTCGACCAAAACAAACCATTAACCAATCGCTGCGCAAATTTTCGTTCACGTGACATTATTTGGTAGCAACAGTGTATAATTCAATATGGCGGTCGACGGGGCGCTGCGATGAAAGGAGTTACTTTTTTCACAACATCACAATGCAATTTCATTTAATTGTAATTGTATGTTTGCTTCGCAATAGGTCACTGGATTATGGAATAGAAACAGAGATGTATGGAAGAAAACTGTCTTTGTCCAAAAGCTACAGCGAAAAGTTTCATTTTCAGATAGACACCGTATAATATTTGTTCCGAGTAAAAACACACGAAGGTAGACAACAGTTATTCTGTTCACAAAAGCGTTGTTTATTGATACTAATATGATAGCTTCTATTTTCACTCAGGCTTCATGTTCTTGGTAGTTGGCGAAGCTGGCTGTTCAACAGTCTGTATAAAATATAAACGAAACACTAACAGTAAATACATCTTGAGTTCACAAATTGACACTGAACAAGTTGCTTCTATATTCCAAGCGGAGAGCTGTAACTGAATTTCGTTCAATTTGCATGAGCGAAGCGTGGTTAGGACCGAAACATCTCCTACTATGATTCATTACTATGAAATGGAAATAACAGTATCGAAACAGTTCGCGACCCTCCCTCTGTCGACTCTCTGTCCAGATATACTGAAGATAGAATAGCTTACCTCGATGGCCATATCCCATCCCACGCCTAATTCCATTTCTGCGATTTCTAATTCAATCCCCTCTGCCGTATTGTACATTTCGTTTCCATCTTTGATGCACTGGAGTTCTCTTTGTCGTTGTGGGCTCGCCTGATATGGTTCTGGCACAACAACAAAAATATAGCAGGTATATTTACTTTAATTCGTGATACACCTCCGTTCAGTGGAATGGGTACATGCAACACTTTATGTCGTGAGATGTGACAGTAAACTTGGAAGTCTTGGCATTTCCGGAAAAAAATTGTTTTAGTTGTAGATCAGTAGTCTATTGTTGTGCATTCGGTGATATGGAAAAACGCTTTTAACGACCGATTCATATAAAAGAAACTATAATTCAAGTAATATGTTTTCGTACCATAGTTCACTCGCTAAATCCAACAATAAGCTTCATTATATAACGACTGGTGTGCCAGAAAACTGACCTAGTTTGGCCGACATTTCCGGAAAATATTTCAGGACCGCGAGTTGTTGAAATTGACTCTAAAATATAGGCAACTTACCCTTTAACGTGATTGTCGATTTTCCCGCAGTCCGAAAGGTGTTTTAGTTCCCTGTTTATGAAGTATTGCACCCGGCCTATCTGTCTTCCAGCAACTTCTCTCAAAGTGTAATTTTTCTTAGCGCTCTTGGATATCAGACTGGCACGTCTAGAAGTGTCTCGGGTATTTCTCTAATTTCCGGCAAAACACAACGAAGTGCGAACGAGTCTTTGTTTCCAATTTTCAGGAAGGACATGAAAAGGAGTTCCTTCTGGCCCCTTGATTTTGACCTCATGGTAACCCTTCAAAAGAAAATAAACAACTAATGTTAGATTCGCAAGTGGTTTCCCAACCACCTGGACTGCCGTACCATGAATCGAGCGACTCACTAAGAGCTATATTTTTTTCTGAAGGGGCTTAGATGATTTATGTAAGTTACTTTTACGTACCCCTTGATTTTGCCACCACTAATTCTTAAAGTTGAATGGTGCGTGTCTGTCAGGCCTAAAAGGAACGAAAATTTTATGCTGCAAAACTCGACAACAATAAACCTACCCTATGTAATGACCAAGCTATATCCACAAAATCGACATAAATTTGCTATTTTGATTCTATGGGTACCAGCATCCGCCATCTCAATACCTAGGAACATATCGATTACAGCTGTAAATATGGCCGCCGTTACGAACAACACATCGCAAATCAAAATACCCCCGTGCACTTTTTTCACAGATCGTGCACAACACTAAAAACACGTTAAATCCCAGGAATATGGCGTGAAGATTAACGACATATTTTTTGTGATTTTCGCAAAAATCTCCAGGTAACTTAAATCTAATGACAAAATGAAAACATACCTGGTTTGGATGCAAAATTGCAAGCGCTGTTTCACTTTACGAGTAGCATTTTACATCGTTTACGCTGGTCTTCAACCGCCATCTTCAAAACACGTGAGGCTCCTTCTTTTCTGGTAATTATCGAATAGAATTATGGGTAAATTACCCGAGTATAATCGAACAAATAACGAGCAAAGCGAAGTGAATACGAAAATTCCCGGTTTTTGAAATGGCCGCCATGTTGTGACGTCACATGGTTATCAAATCTGATAACGATCCCGGACTGATCGTTGCTGCAAAACAACTATGGCAAACAAAAATATCAAACCTCAACAAAAGGAGTTCTCAACATGAAAAAGCAAAGACGAGTATCTTGAAACCGCGGCAAATTTGGCAAATCAAAATTTTCGCTATCTTTGAGTTGGGTGGTATAGCGGAGCCCCACCTTAAGATCACCTGTTTAATATGGTCACCTCGTTATTACGGCCACTTTTTCTTGTCCCGGAGAAAAGCCCATACATTTTTTAACACGAAAACTCCGTTAACGCGGCCACCCCGTTTTACAGCCAATTCTGAAATCCCAACCTGCATAATCCTTTACAAGTTACCCCATCATACGACCACACGAACCAGTTGTGTTCATCTTTACATTGTTCATATTTCTTACACTGACTCAAGTTTTAATTTGTAAATTATATCCACATTCCGGATGCCTATTAAAGAACAGTTGTTTAGAAGTTGTTTGGACCAGTCGTGAGGTTTAACCCTACCCTGTCAGTACGACCGCCCCGTTGATACCACCAAATTTTCATGGCGCGTTGGTTGGTGACCGTATTAACAGGGTTCTACTGAGTAACAAAACTCTTAACGACTGGCGCCAATCGACCTTATCCCTATAGTGACCTATTTGCTTTGTTTTTGGAATGGCAGTTTTTGTCGTCTAAGGTAACTGATGTCAGTTTTGTAGCATTATCAGGTCTTGAAAAAGTCTAAAGACAAACAAATGTTACACGAAGTAACTTCACAACCTATGAAAGTGTTTTTAACCTTCCTCGAAATGAGGCCTACTATAAAGGCAAGACAACGAAATAAATAGCATTATTCTAACAGAATAGAGCGGAGTTTAAAGGTCGGCACACACACAGGAAAACACCATGTTGTAGCGACAGTTTTCCTCGTGTGACATATTCGTTTTGATGAAAGTTCTGTTGCGGGGACAAACTCTTGTCCTCGTAACAGTTGCATATAAAAATTCAACTGGTTTGAATTCGTGCGCCATGAAGCAGGGACAAAGTGACCTCAAATTTCCATGTCGCACCGTGTGAATTGCTTTTTCAAACTGTCCCCGCTACCACATAGAAATGAATCAATATCCGCTTCGTGGGCATGTGGACCAAATTGTGTACTGTCCCTACAACGTGCCCCCTATGCGTACACTCGCAGGGGTTCGTCCCTGCTTGACTTCCTCTCAACATGTCCCCTATTGTGTACCGAAATTAAGGATTATGCTTGAATAAAACGAGTATCTTACGTTCCCGATGAATCCCCGCACCAGCTTTCGTCAGTGGTCATATTACATTCTGCCAAAGGTTGGAGTTGACTTGCAGGGCACTTGTAACAGTAGAAACTACTACCTGCGAATGCTGTTAACACAAAATTAGCATCGGGTTAAAAAGACGTCCATAAGGGACAAGTTAAACTGAGTTAGATTTCCATAAAGCGGCTGTTTTGTTGTCACTGATTTATGTAACAGTTTTTAACCTGGCTGGTAGTGGTAAGTTAGTTTACACTGAATGAATTGGTCCAGTGAGGTGTCCTTCTCAAAGCAAGACAGTGTTCTTATTAAAGGAGTTCTTGCAGGAGTTACACGTCACGTTGAAAGCCACAGATTCGGCAAGAACGAACGCATTCAACCGAACAGCACGAAACATCGAAAAAGCACGGACCCGTGGAGAGGTGGACTCCCATGTGAAAAGGTCGTGGATGCTTGCCGGTATACTTGAATTACACACCTGAAGGAGCAATCTGGGCGTGTCTCGAGCTTTATTTGGCCTCTAAAATATACGAGAAACCAGAAACTGCAAGGGACCGCATACGATAAACGCTGCCAACGTAGGATCTACAAGAGATCTGATCAGCCAAAAAAAATGTATGAAGACAAACAATAGACTGCAAGGCTGATACTACGTGAAAAACGTTTCGAGACACCAACATGACAAGAACCGATAAAGTAGGATCGCAACAGTGGACAGCAGTTTCGCCCTTCTTGGGGCTCGTCAGCACTGCGTAGCGAAGATATGTAATGCCAGCCCAACAGCCAACGCACATAAATTGCAAAATGACCCGTGCACTATATCAAGTTCCGTACTTTGAACTCACTTGCACCCCGAAACACGCGTTGCGACATCACGTGTTTCGGGGCGCAAGGAGACAAAGTGTCACGATTGGTGACTCGAAAAGCAAAAAAATAAATGTAGCTGGACAAGGCCAACCTAAATGTTTAGACACCCATCCCCGACCCTTTCAAATGGGAGTCGTTCCCCCGGTGTATGACTAGGAAAACAGCTGTGGACAGACTAAAGATTGATAAAAAGACATTATCAAAATGTGGAGCCCTGTAGAGCTCATTCCTTAAGTGATCAAGGTTATGCACGATCGTTTATCAGTTGTTTGCGGTTGATCAAGCATAAAGTGTGTAAAAGTGTGTGAATTAATGATTGATATAGTTATTAAGCTGCTGGATTTCTCTAAGTCACGTGAGTTGTCTGTCTTAGGACTCAGGGAGCCTGGGCCAGAATGAAAGGCTTGGAATCAATTTGGCAGAATAAATTATTGCTCCTGGAGTGGGGACTCCCAAGAAAAGGTCGGGGATGTTCGTCGTAAAATTTAACCCCCGAAGGAGACTTATATAATCTCCGGGATTTGCAACCCTAGGGGAGGCGAAGAGCATCCTCGACCTTTTCACTTGGAAGTGACCACCCACTACGGGGTAAATGGTGATAGTATTGATCTGTTATAAAGGTAAAATTATTGTAAAAGAAGGTAAAATGCTTACCTGTTGGTAGAAGAACTGCAACGCAACCAATAATGCAAGTTGCTAGTGACAGCCTTACGAGTTCGTTCATGTCTAAAACTTAGGAATGAAAATTGAAGAGGAAGAAAACTATTACAATCAAATGTAATTCGTGATATCCTGGGGGAGCGAGGGTGGGGATCGGAGGGAGACAGGGGCGGAAGAGCAGCCCAAGTAACTATCACACCAAAAACGGTGGTCTGATAAATGAGGTCTAGAGTGTAATCGAGAAAGTCTACTGAAATTGATATGACAACCATTTTAACGAACCTCAAAGACCAAGTACGTTTGCTTTGAAAAAAATGTTAGATTCTGTCTTGAAAAAGTCAAATTGAACTTAATGATGTTGTTGAAAGAAAAGTCATACATTCCTGTAGCCCTGACGATATCGATATTCTTCCATGCATAATATATAGATTTAGCCAAGCGTAAAAGAGGAGCTTCTGATTACAAGTTAATCTGGCTTGAGCTTACGATCCAATCGAAAACCAATACCTGGGGCAACGGTCATTTTCAAGAAAACACGTGACTTTGATAATTTTTAAACGTGAGCCTGCGATGTTGTCACGTGATACTGGTCAGCGGATACCTTGTTTTGACAGGTGTCAATTGACCAGAGCGTGTACGTCCAATATCAAAGCTGTACGCTGTAAACCAAGGCTGAATGTCTCGGTCAATCTATTAGCTGGAGTATAGCCGCCATGTTGCACGATTTCGTGGTCGTGCATACGCGCCCAAGAGCGATACCGCTAGTCATGATAACCATGAGAAAATCAATTCATGGGTTTCCTTTTCTTCTCTACATGAGTATGGTGCTCCGCTTGGTGGCCCTTCCGTCCGCCGGTGCTCCGCTCTTAAAACGGATAAAACAAAAAAGTATTTTCACTGGGCGAGGCGAAGAACTCAGATTTTACGAATAAGAACAATCCGGTGTTTTTTAAATTATCTATTCAATAGAATGGAATATCCCAAGAGCAATATTCTAACTGAAGCGTAATCCGCAAACGCAGCCGGTTAAACGATTGCAATAGTTAACAGAAGACGATGGTTAGGAAGGCCGGTAAACATCAGAGAAGGAAACAAACAGACTGATATTTATGTTGGAAGGTTCTTCACCCTGCATATGTTTTGTTTTATGCTCATTGACTATACATGAATTACAAAATCGCAATGCAATGCTTCTACTCGTTAGTTGTATGAGCACATATAACCACCATTTGTATTTTGCCAGGTTTTGTGACGTGCAAAGTCAACCCCCAAAATAGCAAGCAAAAACATACTACAAAGAACTCTGCTAGGTTTCATGACCATTTCCCTCGATTAACTACGTATGAACACTACGTATGAGTAGCCGGTTGGCAAGCGTCAAGGGTTGGCGCCAAACTCGATTTTAGTCTCAGAACGAAGAAATAACTTGAATGCTATATTCTCTCGGGCTAACTGAAAATATGGTCATATATATGATACGAAATTACTGAACAATCAGCCTGGACAAGTAGCCGCTAACTCGGGTTAAAGGGTGTTCCTTCCGATAAACGTGCTTTAAAAGCCACTGGTGGTAATTAGTGCTTTCAAGTTTGGTATTGACGAGTTGCGCGAAAACATATAAAACGGAGACCACTAGCTAAAAAATCGAAAATACAACCATGGACACTAATTTCTTACCTTAGTTTAAATCAAAAAGGCTTGCTGGATAGGATATCAGTCTGTCCGTTTGCCAAAACCACGGTTGTTAATCTGAGATTAACGAGACTGTATTTATACGTGATCCGTCTTTTGTATTTATCGTTCTTATTGAGCTAATTTGATCAGGGCCACTATGTAAATCTTTTGCATTGCAAATAATACCCTGGGGATTACCGTAAATCCTCGAATAAGCGCCCGGGGCGCTTATTTCAAATTTGGGAGAAGATGGGGGGCGCTTATTCGAGGAGGGCGCTTAATCGAGGGCGGGCGCTTATTTAATTTTTCCCAAATCGTGCACTGACATGATCATTTTTTAAAATACATTATCTGCACGCAAACAACAACATAAGCTCTTTATCGACGTAAAAATCTGATCCTAAAGTTTAGATCGCGGCACCATTAGAAATTCACGTGGTCACAAATTGAAACAATATGCAAATCTAATACTACAAAACGAAAACTATACATCCTTTGCTGCCTCATTACTCGTCCACAAAATAGGGAGAGGGGAGGGGGCCCTCATTTTAAATTTTGGCCGATAGGAGGGGCGCTTATTTGAAGGGGGCGCTTATCCGAGGGAGGGGGGTGGGGGGCGCTAATTCGAAGATTTACGGTATGCAAATGGAAGTATAAAAGAATTTACCCGCCTTCCACCCAATCACTTTACTCGAAGCCACGAAAGCGAAGAGGCTGACGTTCCACCTTCCCACCCATCGAGTGAGTCGGGTTTGATCTATGGCTGTCCGCTTATATTTTCGCCTGGACAACTCGATCCAGAGTTTAGCGCACTAACCATCTCACCTCACCATGGCTGGAAATTTAAGTTGATTACAAAATAGGTCCAGAAATGTATTTTTCAGATAAACTATTTGTTCCATTTGCTCTCAAACCAAAGTTTTAAGGGTTTTTGGTTACAATCACACCATGAACATTTAAGTTTATTGAAATCCAAACGTACAGCCTGTGTTCTGGTACTCTAAAATAACCATCTATCAATGGTAATAACAATCATTACTTTTAAATGGTTTATATACAACAACTGAATAGTGGCGGATCCAGACCTTGAGCTAAGGGGGTGGGGGTGGTTTTGTTTTGCTTGCTCTGCCAGCTTTTCTTCCTTCTGTGATTTCTTTTTTTTTTTTTTCCCAAAATAAGAGGGGGGGGGGGGGAACTGGCCCCTTCCCTAGATCCGCCACTGCTGAGACATAACAATAATTAACCCTGAAAAGACAACAGCTAAACATAGAGGTAAGTCAAACTTATCCGGTTGGAACAAAATAATCAATCTGTGGGCATCTAGGTGAGATCAGCAAAATTCTATTTTACTTTTGCCCCTTTGAAGAATTTGAAGCCAAAACCTTTTTTGACTTTTCCCTGATAAACAAATAATAAATAAATAAACAACTTTAATTTAGAGAGAGTGACACATGACAGTATGAACTAATGAACTAATGGCCCTCTGAGCTAAACTCTTACAAGTAATGGACCTTTCCTGCATTCCAACAAACAATGGCGCTGAGTCAAGGTCTGGGCGGACAAAAATACAGCAAATGTATGAAAACGTCCACCCCAACCTCGCTTTGGAGCTATTGTTCAAACAGACTGAAGTGGAATGCAGGAAAGGTCTATAATAATAACTAAGAATAGTACAAAGTATGAATATTAATTGCAAAACAACTATACATATATAGTTATAATATATATAAAAATCAATTATTGAAAATTAAAAATTAATTCAGATCACATGAATAACTCTATTCACAACATTATGCTAAGGAATGTGTTTTCATGGCCAAACTAAAGGAACGGATGGTGTCCTTTTTATGTATTTCTAGAAGAATTCCATTCCAGAGCTTTGCCCCATGAACTTGATAGGTCCCTCCTCCTTCTGTTTCTCTATGATGCGGAGGACACATTAAATTAAGTTAAGTTGAATCTGAATTACACTTGACAAAAATAATGAGGCTTGGAGGATTTTAGGAATTCTTTTTAAGGGAATGAGCAAAAAACCCTGCATATCAAACTATCAACTTTTTCAAACATAAATAAGCCAGCTGGGAGCAAAAGTTGCATCTGCTTTGTAACCCTAGTTGGTAATCTCCAACAGCTGGGCCATTCCTAAGAAAAGTTGGCATTTACCTCACCCCCCAAATCATTGATTAAGTCTCTGAATGCAAGTCAGTAATTCAAAAACAGAGTAAAATGTAACTAAGATTGGCAAGAATATGTTATTAAAGAGCGGCACTGCATCCAAAATTGCTTACTAATAGCAGTAGCATACTGAACTACAGAAATGTGGGCCCCTGGCAGTAAGACATTAAGTTAAAATGTTATTTATTAAATCCATTTTTTGAGGGGTTGGGGGAGTGGAGAGTTGAATGCATTAACATCCCCCTCCCAAGAGGGTCATACCTCCAGACCACAACTGTTTCGCAGTTGCTTACTCCAGTGATATAATAGTTGTTTACTTTAAAACTTTGTGACAATCCTGAGCGTTCTACGAGACATTCTGGAATTTTAAGGACATTCGCACCGATTGTTTCTGTGCATTCTTACTGTGCATGCAAATTCACATGCCAGGTTATGCATCAAGCATGGCTAAGTAATAGAATGAGCAGTGATAGTGCAGATGGCCATTGCTATAGCTTTGCCTGGATTTAACTATCTTGGACGTTTGGTGACCCCTATTTTTCATTTGATGGATCATTTTCTCTAGCGATTTTCTATGTTTAGTGAAAAAATGAAGAAAATCTATCAATTAGAAGTTTAATTTTTTTTGCAGAATGCACCACTGGATTATGTTCTTTTTAGCTCTTGGTTTATCTGTCTGGTGGTTTCAAATGCCTCTTGAAGGGTTAAGTTTTGTGAAAACTTTGGCAACACTTGGAATTATCAAACGTAACAGATTCACTAAATGCAGAATATTACTAGGATAGTTTGTCTCCGTTGATTCATCTTTGATATTTTAAGCTAAAAACCCTGGAGACCATGCTGATTAACGTTTGCCTATTTTTCAAAATCAGACTAGTTTTCCACATGCTTTATCTCTGAAAGAAAGTCCATGACCCCAACATTTTTGTGCGAATGTCCTCAAATACTCCAGAACAGTAGAACAAATTTTGTTGTCCTGTTTAATAACCTACTGGTGTGATGCCTCCAAAAATTTGCATGGTATTCTTAGGGGAGCAATTGTGAACACCTGAATACCATTTGGAACACTTGAACACGATCCCCAGTCATTTCTATCGACATCATACACCTTTAAAGAAGATGTCTGGGATATGCCTTGTTTCATGCCCAGCACAAAGATCTTTCCTTTAAAGCTCACACAGTTATAAATGTATTTTGGTGCACTCATCCAGGGAATGCTACTCCATGTGTTTGTGGCAGGGTCATACACCTCTACGAGTTTGGAATCTGATGCTTCACTGCCGAAGCCTCCAAATACGAACACTCTACTCTTGACAACTGCACCACAAGCAAACATTCTTTTGGAAGGAGTTGAGGCAATTCTGCTCCAAGAGTTTCTTGCCGGGTCAAATACTTCTACGACATCAGAGATTGCATCTTTTGCATAACCTCCTATTGTGTACAAAGAGTTTTGGTCAGCCACAGCACACATACCACTTCTTGCAATGTTCAAGGATGGTACATCATGCCACAAGTTTGTGTCAGGATTGAATTTGCGGACAAGCCATCCTCCAAATGTATACAAAAATCCTTGAAAATTAACAACAACTGGAAAATTAGAAGGAATTTCATCAGTGAAAGGCGCAAGAGGTGTCCAGGAATTTACCAAAGGGTCATATCTCTGGGTTACAAGATTAT
This sequence comes from Orbicella franksi, assembly GCF_964199315.1. Taxonomy (NCBI): domain Eukaryota; kingdom Metazoa; phylum Cnidaria; class Anthozoa; order Scleractinia; family Merulinidae; genus Orbicella; species Orbicella franksi. Next base: position 10,274,491 of record NC_138153.1, read on the forward strand.
CATAGTCATCTTCAAAACCAGTTATGTAAAGTTTACCATGACAAGCACTCATGGAGGACTGAACAAATTGATTTCTGTGTGGTGGGGGCAGCAGTTTCATCATATCTGCCAGCTTGTACCACTTGTTCTCTGATGGAAGGTAACACAGTGTTTCCTTTTGTCCACAGGCAACAATGACATCTTCGTGTTCGCTCAGGCACCTTCTTGGCGGCTGTGCAAAAAAGCATTCTTCTGTGCCATACGAGAGTTCTTTCAAGACATCTAGTGCAAGTCCTGTACAAGCAGTATTGTCTTTCACAAAAGGATGCGGAAGAATGAGGTTAAAAATATCATTGCGTGACATGTAAAGAAGACGAACGTGACGAAACAACAGGAAAAAGCTCTCCTGTTTTCTGCTCTCATCACCCTCCAGCCACTTCACAATCACTTGGAAAACGTCGTGTTCCCCATTTACCGTGATGTAATCACTTGATATCCACTCCTCGACTTCTGCCACACTCAAATTCTGAAAATCGGCAGATTCTGTGACATCCATGAAATTTTCGAAAATAAAATTCTTTGCTTCTTCTTCCAGCTCAGGACTTTGATACTTCACGGCAGTGTAATAGGCATCGATGCAGTTTGAAAGGGACAAGTTTCGTGAGACAAAGTCACACGTTAGCTTTTTAAGACTTGGAACAACCAAAAAGTCAGCTATTTCAAGCAAATCAAAGGCATTGTCCTCGTGGATTTCAACATGTCCTGTGTACAGATATTCTAACACTTCTTCCATCACATCTTTGCTCGTCTCTTCCAGTCGGATCACTCCTTCTTTCCTTTCTTTCATGTCACTGTTAAGAGCGTTGTTAAAGAACGGACTTACTGCACATAACACGACTCTGTGAGCTTTCAAACGAGCTTGATCGTCGCCTGAGCCAACTTCCAGAATCACATCACAGAACCGTTCGTTCTTTCTCTGAAAATCGAGGCGCTTCATCGTTTCCGCGCAAAATTGATCCTTGCTGGTCTCCATGATCGCTACTGATGATAAATCTAACGACATCATGTAGGAATTTCCACTCAACTCGGAGAGATTTCCACGAACATGGCCAACCGTACCATTCTCGTCTCCAGAGCCCACGGTCCTTCTGGCCTGCGGCAGGGATCGAGAGCTCTTGTCCAACACCGGAAGTCCGCGATTCACGGACTTCCCGTCAAATATGACAAATCTGATTGGCTGAGAATACGAAACGAATACTCTGCTCATGCTTAGAAAATCGGGTCCCGCCAATAGGTCTAGCCAGAGCTCTCGATCCCTGCCGCAGGCCAGAAGGATCGTGGGCTCTGGGGACGAGAATGCAACTGTACAAGCAATTTTACCTCCAAATTTATTGTAAGCTGATCTGCGCATACTCGTCCTCAGGAGCTGCGCAATTTTGGTGCTGATCAAAAAGATCACGGCTTCTCATGCAACCTCCTGGATCTTCCTCCCAAGAGAGTGATCGATGTTGAAGAGTATTTTAAAATTGGATGCAGATATCATACCCTAATCAGAATTTCTTTGGTAAGAACATGCATGTTTTAGATTAGAGTTAGCGCGATATGATGCAGAAATTCTTAGCTGATTTGAAAACAACTGTGCGGTGGGTGGGCCTAGTTACTCTCTGGGCTAGTCAAGATTGAGGCCCCATTAGGTGGGGTCTGAGTCTGAGTATCTCACAATTCTGATAATTTTTGGCCTGAATTTCCCGTTAACATTGGCGGATTCAGACCTTGCTAAGGGGGGGATACTGTTTTTTCTTTGCTTGCCCTGCTGGCTTTTCTTCCTTCTGCGATTTTTTTTTGTTTTACCCAAAATAGGCGGGGGAGGGGGTCGGGGGAGGACCAGGGTCCCTCCCCTAGATCTGCCACTGGTTAATTCCATATATCTCCTTTTATACCATGCCACAGAAAATACAGCCAATGAGAATACAGGAAAGCCATTGTACTTTCCACAGTATCACATATTTATCCCTTCAATAGACCAATTTCGATATATTAAAATTCAGCCTAAAACAATAAACCTCAGCACAAGGCTCTGGGGAATAAACCCCACAAACTCTGTAGTTATTCCCCGGAGCCTTGTGTCTATTGTTTTAGGCTGAATTTTAATATATCGAAATTGGTCTATTCTCCCCCCTACCCCCTTAAAAATATCCTGCATCCCGTTACTTTAATTTTAACTGGATATCCTCTGTCCTACAAACTCCCAATAAATAGGACCTCAAGATTCCTGTTGATAAGCCATATGCCACCATTTTCAATGCAGCAGAGTTATCACTCCATGTGAGGTAGAGATTTACTTCTCAGTTTTCTTAAAGGTAATCTCCCCACTCAATTTCAGAGTTATAGATGTTAAAGGCCTGGGGCTTTGGAGGTGAAGCAGTCAGAGCAGTTTATAGATGTCAGCAAACTGTGCTTTATAGGATCAAATGCTCCAACTTCTGGAACATACATACAAGATGAAATAAGTTGAAGCACACAAACAAAATCAACTGTGCAAAATTCAAGAACCATTACCCATGCCTATCACCCTTTGAACATATTCTGTAAACAACTCTGACTTCAAAAGTCTTTTAGTGTAATATACAACAATCACATGTCTATATGAGGTGTGGTGAGCTAATGGCAAGGTACAGGGTGCTAGCCATAGCCAGGGCCATGTAACATATGAAACACAGAAGACTATGTTTGACCACATTTCCAAACACTGAGAAGAGAGTTGAAAATGCAATGTTCAGCAGAGTATTTTTGACCAAGTTAGAGTTGTTTGGAAATGTGGTCAAACACTGTCTAGAGCATTTGATATACACATCTTCTCAATTGAAGCTAAGGGGAAAACAGAATATTATATTCTAATTTAAGATCAGAAATCTAAACACGGTCATGGTCTTGATTTTCTGTTTGAACTTGAAAAATTATTGAGAAGTTTGAGAATTGTCATTTTCCTAGTCTAGCTCATCCAGTAATGACTCAATCAAACTAAGCACCAGCAGAGATTAATTTGGGTTGTGGCATGCCTATAAAAATCACATCCCAGCTAGAGAAGCAAAATAGCTCTTACTAAGGTCCAATTTCCCTTTGGAACAAAGAGCATTATGTTTTGATTGTGCCCATGAACTCCTCAAGCTCACCCAAAGGTGGCTTACCCTTATACATGTGACACTGCAAGTGCTTGCTATCAGTTCCAGTGTTTGGCCAGTTTGGATCATGTGTATAAGGCATCCATGGTAGAGTGTCAATTGATACTCTTAATAGATACCCTCAATTGACATCTTGATCAACATCCCAATTGATACTTGGCCGACACTCTATCGACACTTGATCAACAGTCGGCCGAGCGTTGACCAACTCCGATGAATCGATTGAAAAATTGGTGGACTGTTGAATGAGGTGTTGATGGAGGGTCAATCGAGTGTATTGATCAACAATTGGCTGTGGCTGCCTTTAGTACACATGATCCATCAGTTCTTTATTAGTTTTATTTTCTATGTGCCTTTTCTCTGCCTAAAGTTCAGAGATGCTATTAAAGAATAAATAGACTCTTAGAAGTTGAGCAAGTTTCATTGACTTAATTTTGAAATTGTTTTAAGTTTTTCTTGGAACTGGAATTGGCACATCCAAACAGAGAGGCTCTTTGTTCAATTTGGAGTTGTTAAAAAACCCTGCGAACAAGGCAAGAAATGACAATAAAATATCTCGGATGTGGGAAATTATTGTGCACACGACAAACAATGGTGCCCAAATGCATCATTGATAGCAAGCCTTAAAAACTGTTTGGGACATGTCACTTTTAAAACACAGACCAAACAGCAAGAAATGTTTTACAGGTTATTTATTTTACATATTTTACAGTTAAACCAGAAACACACTTAAGAAAATCATGTCAATACTTAATCATCATATTTCTAACTACGTATATGTTGTGTATACCTAAAAGAGATTATTAGAATACAATGATCATAGTTTTTAAAATTTGGTTAGGTAAGAATAATTTCTTAAAATTACATGTAACTCCTACAAAATCATATTGACAGCTAGCTTAACAATTCAATGCTGTGACTGAGAAGGTAAAAATATAAAGTTCAGCAAGTCTATACATTTTTCCAACAGTTACAAAGTACTAGAAAGATACAAGAATAATAATAAAAATAATAATTTTGGTAAACCAAGATAGAAATATAATCTGTAAGAAATTGAATTGAGCAAGTCGCAAGTAAAAATGTCTTTGACATCAGAAATATTTCAATTTTCCTCTGATAACTCACAGAATGATGGAAGATTTTTTCTAATAAAATCTCTGTTTAGTAAGGCAGTAAAATATTTACATTGTTACTCTTTTCAACATTATTGGAAGAATTTAAACTAGGGGCAACATCTCTGGAGGTTGAAGATTTGCCACTGCGTGGAAGCTGAAATGGAAAGAACAGTGTTGGAAAAAAGAAGCTTTGTTTATTAGGGACTCGGGCAATAAACAGTAACCCAAGACACTGCCCGCACTCTTGCAGAGCAGTATGTTCTCATTAACTTAGTATCCAAATCCACAAATATAAAAAAAAATCTGAATTTTTGATTCACTAATTTACACTAATATAACAGTCAACCGTACATATAGAATGTATGTACATGTATATTGTAACTGCAATGAGTTTCAGTGTTTGGCCACTTAAAGACTCTTGTTATACAATGTATATAATGTCACCCAAGGCACTCCTGTTGTTTGGAGTTTGTACATGTACCTTAAAATTCTGGTCATAAGTGGTCATAAATGGTCATAAGTGTAACTATTTCTTTGCGACCTTGAAAACGAAAGTTATTTTCAGTTTTTCCTTTAGTGTGGCAACGCTTTTCCTTTCAAGGCCGACTTAATTAAGTTATTCTATTTCAGGCTTGGCAAAAAGATTAGAGAACACCCCCGCCCCCTTGTCTACACACTTGACTGTTCTTACCTAGACTGCTTGTATTTATCCCTAATAGCTTGCTGAGGATGTTTCGGTGCATGGCTGAATGCACGATGAAGATCATGGATACATGCTTGCAGATCAAGATGTTGGAATCCGGTGTAGTGAGACAATGTTGGATTCTGTTATAGACAGGAATATATTCAAGGTTCTAACAGTAAAGATTGTACTCGATTCATTCAAGATACTGTAACTTAGAAATGAGGGTGTCTGAATTAGCCCAGGGTTAGTGGATTCTATTCACTTGCCCAAAGAAATTTTGTTTGAGGAAAATCAAATTAAAGAAGTACTGTAAATGTTGAAATTTTTTCTAGCGGAGGGGGAAGGGGGGGGGGGGGGGAAGGGGGGAGGGCTTGTGAAAATGACTTTCAAACTTGTACATCAGTTATGCAGCTTGCCAAAAGGACATGTCTGAAAATTGGTTTTCTCTGCACCCTGGAAACCCTTGAGGACTGGAACACTTGGTTATCACAGATAGACAGTTTGATAAATGATGGTGGGTTGGGAAATTACCACTTGCTAAATAACCCTGGACCAAGAAAAAAATTGTGCAATCCAAGCACCATACAAAGTCTTGCGTGACATGACATATGAAAGAAAGGAAGATAAAACAATAAAATTGCCCACCCCTACCCACCATCAAGGATATAATGACCCATCCCTAACAATCCCAGATTAGGTCAGCAAGGAATAGATTTGGTGCAAAGCTAGCCAGTGTAACTGATTGCTCACTTATTTTCATCTCCAAGGAGAGAAAACTGTGATGATATATTTTGTACGGCATAATCACTGAAGATGAAATTAAGTGTTTTGTGCAAAACTAGGCAGTGAAACCGAAATGTCTTGCAATGCACACTTATTATCATCTCCAAGGAGAGAAATCTGTGATGATATATGATATACGCCATAATACATCTTCAGCGGAAGATGAAGTTAAGTGTTAGGGGTATAAGAGTTTTTCCTCTGTATCATAGTGACCTTGGAGGGTTGTCGAGTTTTTTTTTAGATTGCTGTTCTTTTAGTTTTATTTTTTCTTGCGGTTTGAGGAGGGGGAGCAGGAAGGGGAAAATAGGCAATTAGGCCTTTTGAAAATTGAATAACCCACCCCAACTTGGACCAGATGTTACTATTTATTTTAATAGGCCATGACATTTTATTCCTGATGGTACAAACTGAAGATTAAACTTGTTAGTTTTACCCATGATTGAAGTCCAAGAGTATGAAGAGACAAAACAACAGCACTGGCAGCAATTGTTGATGGAAGATAATTGAGAAAAGGGTCCGCTTCAAGCATTGAAAGCTCACAGAGATACTGAAATAAAAATAAATCATTCAAACTTTACACCACATAATCAGACTAAATATGTCAATGATATGCATCAAGGTCCTGAACTGCCAAAATTTATGCAGTAAAATTGAGACAAGCTTGTCATAATTCCCTTTTCTTCATTTTATAACAACTTCTGTTATTATTTGTCCTATTGGCAAGTAATTGGCCAGAGTTACACAATTGGCACATGTAACCAAACAGGTCTCAAACTAGTAACTATCTGAAGTTTTTAAGCAATTGCTTGAACTTGAAGCAAAGAAAAAAAAAGCACAGGTATCTGGCTGATCGAGTGAATCAGACTCACAGAGGGTTGACAATAGATGAATTCATTGCTAGATGATTATACAGTCCTTGTGTAGACTAAATTAAATCTGCGGAACAAAGTAAGCTTAGGATTGAATTTGCTACACATGTTTGTAGTGACATGTTGAACAGATTCCTTCAATACGTGCAAAATGTCCTCCTACACAGTTGAACTTCACTATCTTAAACTATGAAGGGAGATGAAAAATAGTTTGAAATTGTATATGTGTACAGTGTATGAATCTACAGGAAAATGATAAGAATTAAAGATAGTGAAGTTCAGTGGGATTTGCTTTAGTTTGTTTCACAATTTCTAGTCACTGAAATAGAAGTAAAGCCTAGTCATAGATTATGGATAAGGCCCAAGGATTCCATCAATATTAAAGTACTTGTTAGGGTTTGGTTGACACTGATAGCATAACACAATGGGATTTTCCTGCAGATGTATTTTTCCCCTGCATGTATTTGCTGTTTTGTTTTTGCATGTAGGTTTTCCTTGCATTATTTCTTAATGCTTGTGTTATTTTATGTTCTTTCTACATGTTTGTTTTCTTTATATCAATTGATGATTGAAATTCTGTGTTGTTCATACAATTAACAAACCACAATGCAAGGTACATATATGTATTTTTTGCATTTGTAAGGGCTTGTGCTTATGTCATCACATTTGCTAGTGTGAACCAGGTCACAATGTTGTTAATGATGTGTGGTTTTATCTTGGCACAACTTGACTCACCTTTGCTAGTGCTTCAACTTTGGGACTCTCTGACTCAGAACATTCTGTAGCCTTTAAAAATCTTTCAAGGAAATCTACTATTGTTGGTACACAAATATAAAATCCTAAAGTCTTAAGAATGAGAGATTCCATTTTCAGAACCTGCAAAGAAATCACATTAAAATAACAAACTGTGTCAGTGTGTTACCAGTATACATGTAGGAGCTGCATTGAAGATTTTGCAAACTTTGGTATGGCATGAAAAATTTGCTTAGCACTCACACTTGTGGCAGAAATATTGCATGCATTACAGGTTTGGATGCATTAAAAATGAAGAGAAGTATGTTCAAGAGAACACCAAGCCAACCCATTAACTAGCTCAGCTGTCTTTTCTGGCCTTGGAAGCTCCAAAGTCTACCCAAATCTTTTGTTTCCATGTGAAATTATTTCAGCCAGAGATTAAATTCTCTTTCAGCTGGTTAAATTACTGTAACTGGTAGCCTGCCCTTAGCGACATCCTTTCAAATGTATATTTATAGCCTGATAAGCCATACCAACCTACTACGATGCCACATTTGTGGATTATTGAGTTTAAAATGTAGGTCACAATTCCTAACTTGGAGGAGGAAGTCACTCCTTCAGCAACTTAGCTTCATTGCTCCTTATTCAAGCAAGCCCATCAGGAACCCCTTTTAAAGTTGTATTAGGCCCAGGATTTATTCCTTTTACCCTGTCCCACCCCTCCCTCAGAAGCATGAAAGTTGAGTAATGTCAACAGATGCCAAGTGTTTGTTACCTGCTTAGTAGTGTAAGTGTCATCAGTGATGAAGACAAAATCTGACACATCAGGTGGATAAATTTCCTCAAACTTGGCTGCTACTAACATACATGCAGTTCCCACCAGTTGAAGCTTTCCCCGTAACACTGACATGACAGACAGGAAACGGTCAATATAGTTTATTGTTAAGTAAAGCGTCTGAGGTAAAAGTTTGTATTCTTCTGCAACTTCAACCAGCCAATCAACCAGGATTGCACGCATACTGTGGTTGATGTCGGACTGTTTTTTCATGTAACCAGCTTTGGGCCTGTTCTTGAGCTAAATAAAGACAAGTTTAAATTAAATCAGCTCCATGAAGAAGTTGTTTACGGTAGCCTGTCCACTTTTGAAAGTCAATCAAAGGCTCGAGATAAGGCTATGTTCTCAATGTGGCTTTTTTAGCTCAAAAAAATTCTTTATTAACTGATGGGGACATTTTGGAGAGCTCCCATAAGTATCCCCTCTTGGTTCTGGCTTAGTCATTTTTTAGCCAGTGCGAAACATATAAAGATACCACTGGATCTCGATACAGATACGCCATTTATTAATATGAAATTTTTCAGGGTGAACCACACAGAACTTGACAGGGGAAGAAAAGAGCTCAAATAGAAATTTCTGTTCGTCTCAGAATAAGGGTGCCATGGCTACCAATGATTTTGCATTTTTCCAGGCCATCCCCTGCCTCAAATAATCTCAGAATTCCTGCATGGTTTACTGCAATGACCAAACCATCTGAGACTATAATTTTGGCATTTTCTATTTCTATTTTTTAAACTGCAAACATTATAGAAGGCAACAGTTGCAAGGTCTTACTGGAAGCACTGAATCTGACATTTGGTGACTTCCTCTTTTTTAGTGGTGAAACGGTATCATAATTTGATGAAACAGTGAGTTCAAAAGTAATTGAAATCTACCAAGCTTACTTTAGAGTGGAAAAAAATTGAGATAAGGCAAAATGTAAGAGTGTGGAGAGGGGAATGGGGAGGTTGAAAAAAAAAAAAAATGAATTTACCTCAAAACACTTTAGTTGTTAAAAGTTCCAAACGTCTTTAACTCTAAAAATTTCCTTCAAGAGTTATACCATCACATGCATTCTATTTTTTCAGATATCAACGCGCGCTGTTTCACATTCAAAAAAGCTCGAACGGCAGTACGAAACTTCAACCTCGACAAAGGAATAAAAGATAAAGATATCTACCTCTGATTGCTTCAAGTTTTGGAATATCTCTGAAGCATATGCCGAGCAGGAAAAGATGTCGTTGCCGCTATCGATGTCGTGTATTTCTGGCGCTGTTTCCTTCGCGCAGTCCAAGTCCTCGTCATCGCTAGAGTCTATGACCATAGGCGAGTCCCCTACATAAATGCAAAATAACAATAAAGAACTCTTTCATTTTAACAGTGATGAGCGCTTACGTAGAAATAAGAAAGGCAGCTCGAACTATATTGTTAAATTTCAGCAAGTCGCACGTTCAAAACGGCAGATTAAAAAATCAACTCGGAAAAATATTTTTACCTGTTGCGAGCTCACCTTCTTCCCCGGCTCCGTTTCCGACGAACACATTTGTTAAAGCAGGTCGTGAAAGGGATGTTAAGGCCGGGTTCAGTTCTTGTACTGTGGAGCTCGTGATAAATGCTGAACTTTGGGCGAGAACTGGCTCGGGGTCTACGTGAATGGTGAAACTTTGCTGTGCAGTTGTCGGTACAGCGAAGGCGGTCTTTTGTTGTGCACGACTGAATGCATTTTCGTCGTTCTTGGCAGCTCCGACGGAAAACGAAGAACCGGCCAAGCCAGCCTAAATTTAAACGAGGAGAGAAATTGAATAAGGAAAAAACGTTTCTCCAAAACGGAGACGAAACGTACATGGAATTTAAAGTTCTGAAAATTCTGCGGTGAAATTGACAGGGGTTCACTGACCTGTTGTTTGGCTGCGCGAAATGGCTGAATTCTCAACCCAGCGTTGTTCGTTATTGTGCCCAAAGCCGCTCGTTTCTGTCCTTGCTGCGTTGCTCTGGCTTGTCCATCTTCCATCTTAGCTTTCTTTAAAGCGTTGCTATCTGCATTATCCTGGAAGTTGTTTGTGATGCGAAACGCCAACGACATTTTCACACGGAAAGCGGTTGAGGTTTGAACTAACGACTGCAAATTCAAAGGCGTAATACAAAACTGCCAGGCAGAAAACTAAGAAAATACAACGATAAACTACTCTTAAACGTGGCTACCAGCGCCAAGTGGACAGTACTTCAGCTGTGTAAATGTAGAGTTGTTTTAGTTCTTCCTTTAGCCAACCTTTCAGCTTTGTGGTGATAGACTCGCGAATGCGAACGTTTTCGGTTCTCTCATTTCAAGAATCCCGCTTGTCGAGTATCAGCCAATCACAGCACAGGAAAATGCATGCTGTTATTTGTAACATTGCAAAACGCCGCTGTCCCCAAGGAGGCTCATTTTTGTGCGGTCTCCTGGATCTCGTGACTTTTTACAACTTCAGTCAAATTTTCATCGTTTTGGTGGAGAAAAATTCTATTGTTTTTTTTTTTTTTTTTTCAAACTACAATTTCTGTCGGCTTTTAAGACTAAAAAAAAGCAGGAAGGAATTTTAACTAATTCTTGAGTTGATCTGATGCTCCCAATATTCCTCTCTTTTTTATTGTTATTCAAGACAAAACGAAATTAATCTCGGACTCTGTAATAGCCCTCATCACGGTTAACTTTTCACACTTGCGTACAATGTAATCCAACGTCAGGACGCAAGGCAATTTCGGGAAATTTTGTCGTTTCTGCCCGAAATTGCCTCGCATCCACGTTGAATCTCGTTGCAATGTAAATGACAAAAGCTTACCGTAGTTGTATAGTAATAGACGAAAGCCCTGTGCCTTTCATATCGCTTCAATTTTCTTTCTGATATATATGATATATGAATTGTGTTGTATCTTGCAAGATATTATCTCTCGTATTAAACTCGGCGGTACGCGTTCGGCTGCTTTCTTCAAACAGTCAGAATTCCAGTTTGGTTGTTTGGGTTTGGAAAACAATACTGACAAAAAGCAGCTAGACTAATCAATGTAATTACTGCCATTCTTATTTTATTCCCCAGAGGCAAAGAGCGTCAAGTTAGAATTTTTAACATATTCTTTAACCGTGTTGATTGTTCTGCACCACAACACATTCAATTCCCCCGACAGTTACTTATCACGGCATTACTTCACGTATCTGGCATGATTTTCAGGTGCTAAGGGTAGATCAAGCTACTGATTGTTTTATTTTTGACTGGAAAATAGTAGATTGAAATGAAAAACACTGGACACGCAGTTGTATTCCACACCGGGAGTTGGAACTTCGAACATGCAGAAAACATCCGACCTTTCCCCTGAGTATTAAATAATGAAGGTCATGGTCTTTTGCAAGCAGACCTGTAAAAACAGAAAATTATAACCCGTTCCTTCTGCCCTCCAAAAAAGGCTGCCAATACTACGCAAAGATGGAAGAAAACCATGAACAAGTTAACTTTTCGATCCACGAATACATGTTTCGGACCAAGGTTCAAGTCTGAAGAGTGCCATTGTCTACCACAGAGTAGCTGCAGAGCTACTTTTGTGACAATACAACGCTTATTTCAGACGTCGAAATATACACGTGCCATATTAAATTCCATTGTTTGCGCATGCAAATGCGCAACGTTCGTTTCCAGTAGTGGTCCAGTCTCAGAACTCTCCCTTCCCAGTGCCGTCTATATAGGAGTTGAACCCAGGCAGGAGAAGATCAGAGTCTCTTTTCTCTTCGGGGTCAAATCGTAAGAAAAAGCTTATAAACTGTCAAGAGACGATGCCATCATAAGAAGAAAAGTGGAATTAAAGTTGCTAATATTAATTTTGTTGCCCACTCGGAAATCGCGCACCATTACAATGTGAAAAATAAAACACGGTGTTTACCGTCAGTAAGGTTTATTGACCAATTCAACGTCACACATATTTCCTAACCTTATAGGGCTCAATACCTTTAACTACCACAGCAACTCGAACGATGGTATCTAAGGGGTATGAAGTGACCAGTTGTAACCCTGAAACGGTATGCTGAGCTTCCATGTCATTTCCACCTCCCCCTCCCCCCCCCCCCCCCCCGCCGAGCACTCACCATGTTTGGGAAACAAAGGAGCCTCTTAGTATATTTCTTTGAGAACTTCACGATTCTCACGGCTAATCTTGAAAGAAATGCATGGAAATAAGGGGAGTTGGCTATGTAACGTGTATTAAAATACCGAATGACACACGAGATCCACGCATAAAACGAGATATTTGTAATGTTTCAATGATTTTATTTCACTACATTCTAAGATAAATATCTCGATGGATTAGAAGGACAGTTTGACGTCTGAAATGAACGGAAATTGGCAAAAATAACAGAATTTAAAAACTCACGATTAAAAAAAAATAATACTTGTTGCATAAAATAATGCTGTAATCTCACATCTACCAATGAAATTTATCCCATCTTTTTTACACCTCTTGACCGAGAAAAAAAAATAAACCAGGGCGCTTCCTCTTCTAGTTAAGGTATTCAGTTACAAATTCCCTTAAAGCAAATAAAACAAATCATCAAATGATTACATTTCATTAGAAAGTAAACCTGTCAGAAATAAAGTATATACAACTTCTTATTAATATTATTATTAACTAATATTACTATAATTAATCTCTCACAGTTGCTTTTCACATCTCCTTGGACTTATCGACCGTTTTCCCTCTAGTGTACAGTCACCTAAATTTACATTAAAAATCTCCAACAACATAGAAGACAACATCATTAAATTCTCGTTGGCTTAGACAGAAGACACTGTTTTGCCGACTATACCGAACGCTCCCTAAGGTTCTCAAATGATCTGCAAGGTTCCAAGTTCAAACGAGCAAGATTGCGGCCGAACAACGAAAATCTGGAGTTGTGAAGATTTTCTAGCTTGCAATGCTGGCGTAGTTTAACGAGCGACGCTGCACTTTGATCGGACCAGCGCCATCTTGGATTTGAAAACAGTGGAAGCTTGGGAAGAGAGGGAAAAAGGCCCCGGGAGATACGCGAGGCTTAAAAACGAATGAAGGGGGAGAGGTAGTAGAAGGAAGTTGTTTTCTCTCTCTCCTCCCTTCTCCCTTCCTGACTCAATTCTCTCGTCCCAACCCTCTACGTTTTGCGACTCCAAGATGGCCGCCAGGATACCGATCGAAAATATCAAGCGCTCGCTAAACACGAACGTTTTAACTTAAGGTGAGAAGATTATCAAAAATTAGAAAGTCAAAAAACTATAATCGATACTCTACAAAGATCGCTTTTATAATGAAACAACTTTTAAATATACTTTAACGATAAATTATCTCATAGAAATATTTGTATGTCCTTGTAATATTTAAAGTCAATTCTGATGCTTGAAATCAGTTTTCCTATAACTGATGAACGAACAATTAATAAATAGCTCCGAATGCGATACACGTTCAGATTTAGTAATTGTAGCAATCGAAATAGACCGGTAGTTGAGAAGAAAGATCCAAACAAACACAATTAAGAAGCAAATTCTCCCTAGTAGAACTACAGAAAATGTATGTAAGACAGAGCGGAGAGTTATGCTGCTGATCAAGCTACGAATTTAGACGCCTTCAGGGTTAACATGATTTTTATAACCTTATGCACGCTGTACAAATATTTATCTACGCTAAAAGTAAAACCCAAAATTTATCGTTGAGGAGGAAATATGTATTTAAAATCTCTAAAAATATAAATTAAAACAAGAATCATTTCCTGCAAGAGAACCCATTCTTGCATAAACCAATTGTTACATAAACCCGAATGGCCGAAGTCATTTCGGGCATTCCTCGGTAACCTTCGACAGTTGTTCGGAATTTTCCGGAGGCGCAAAGTCACCCAAGCGACCGCCAAATCATTTTTTCGTCACTATGGCAACACAGAGTAACTGCTCACAGCTGATACGAATCCAGTTCTTCAGCCTCCACACAGCTTTGATAGCCAGCACAGTACTGTAACATTAACATGGCAAGCGCCTGACTTCTCTCTTCTGATTTGCTCTGGGAAAAAAAAAAAAAAATAAAATAAACGAACACCGTATAAGGCTAGCGTGATCTTGCGATACAACGAACCCGTTTACAAAAAAGTCCCCGGTATATAGCGGTTTTCATTGAGTGTCAACTTAACTTAAAGTATCACTCTGGCCAATCATAAAGGACAAAGACGATCCAGAGAACCAATCAAAACTCGAGGCAAATTCAAGTGGCCGACGCAAAGCACGAGAAAACGTGTGCCAGCGAGTCACGATTGGTTTGTTTTGATTTTACTTCTGATTGGATGACAAGTGGCGGGAGTGCTTGGCGTAGTAATGCAAAACCAAAGCAAATATGAATCAATCATAATTGAGGAAATTGTAATTTTTATGATTAGGCGAATTATTTTTAGAAATAACTTACTAGTAATGACTCGACCACAGCCTTTTTCTTCCGGTCCTTTGCTTTACTCCTCTCCTCGTACAATTCTGTGCGTGTTTCGTTTTCTTCGTCAATTTCCACTTGTAATCTGTCCATCTGAAAAGCATTAACCGTGACCTCGTCAGTTCACACGAGGGCTTCGCGGAAAGCATATTTCTGAATACAGAAATAGCCCAGGTAGAATTTAACATTGTCTTACCATGTCTTGCAACTTGTTTTTGCGAACCTCCAGTGGGAGGTTGGAGAACAGCTCCCTGCCAGCCTACAAGAGAATCGCAATATCACAAGGATGATATAACTCAAGGTGCTTGTGCAGATATCGGTATGTCTCACCAGTTTATCAGAATGACACTTAAAGTAAGCCCTAGCTTATGTTTATTCAAGCTCAACAACTCAAGCTTGGCAGTTTACGGTATTTAACAGTTTGTTGAGAGTTTTAAGCTGACTTCGTATAAGTATTTGCAGTTAGATTTCCATTTTCATTACCTTTCCAGTCTACTCAGTATGAACTGAACTATACTTTCGTTTCCCATCATCCCAAAAGCAAACACTTCCTTACCTCTCGCACTCTTTCTGAAGCTTTTACAAAGTCATTTGCTTGAATTTCTGATTTTCTCTCAGCTGACTGATCCTCACTCGAATCAGGTGTCCGCTCGGTACTTGGTGACTGCAATATAGGAATCTGAACTCAAAAACTACACGAAAAGAGCAACGGGAAAGACCTAAAGATGATTTCCTGTCCGCACTGCGCATTCTCGAGAAATTGTTTGCGTTTTCTATTTTGTTTCATGTAAAACATAACAAATTGTGAACATTTCGCAACTTCTTACATGAAGCAAATTCAAAGTTTCAAAACAACCGCCATTATGGATGCGAAGCGGTAGGAGTTTTTTCTTATCAGTATCACTTGATGAAACAACTTCGCAGCTGTAAAAATCAATGAAGCTGTTAGAAAAAGAAGTTGAAAGGCCTCAAAGATAAGGTATGTGGTTCGTAACGAAAACATCGATTCGCATTCCATCGAGTGAGCCGTTATAATGTTTATAAACATTAGGGTGCTGAGACTGCGCAGTACGGACTGGAAATCATCTTTCAAAACCCAGCCACTCCTAACGTACTTTGAATGCACATGCGCAATATGAAACAAGCAGGTTGGATCTTTTTCTACAGTCAAGAAGGATATATCAATACATATCATTTTAATAAACTTGGACGGGTAGTTAGCTTCATTACTATTACAATAAAGAAGAAGAAAAGTGGACAACCACTGCTTAACATACTCGTTTTTACATTAAATAAAATGACCCAAATATTGGATCATGACTGGCTCACAAAATCAGTGAAACCACGATTTAGGTAAATCTGGCATTGTCTATGTTCGTCATCCCAGTATTACCTTACTTCTCTAACAACATGACAATTAAACTTTCTTTCTGTGGGTTCAAATTCCACAAAGTCAGAAATGTGTTATTAATCTTGTCTTTGTGTACTTCAAGTTTAGCTCCCCATAATATCTCTCTCAATCCCCAATCCCCCCCAATCCCCAACCCCCCTCATTTACCAACCCCCCTTAATTCCCAATCTCCCCCACCAATCCCCAACCCCATCTCCGGCCCACTAATTCAATTTTAAACAAGTACTAAAGATCACCAGTTTGGCGTTTATTTCAGCATTCTCACCTCATCACTTGTCTCTGTTTGATCACCTTCCCCATTTTGTTTCTTTTCATCTTCATCTGATACTTTCTCGCTCGTGGTAGCCAGCCGTTCGGGTTCTGACTCACTCGAAGCTTCTGTCACATTAGTTAATGCCTCATTGCTTCCGTCCTTAGCATTTATATCTGCTTGTTGTTTTGCTTCCTTCTCTCTGTTTCCTGACTTGGACTGTTGTCTTCGAAACCACCCTGACGTCGATTTGGACGCACTGTTCAAGAGGTGCAAGAACTTTTTAGTCCAGAGTAATTACAGAGTAAATAAACCAATCAAAACTCGTGGCATGTACGCGTACCTATCGTTAATCGCAGGAAAATGAAACCGCTGACTAGAGCGGGACACATGAAACTGGTGCCAAGTGCGTCAAGGAAATGGTGACTGGTGAAAAGCGCGGGGAAACGTAATTGGTGCCAAGCGCGGGAAAACATAGAATCAGTTCCAAACCTGGAAATATATAAGCAGTTGCAAACGTAGGAAACAACAAGAAGGAAAACTCGTAAGCACGGGGAAACGAAGCTACCATAAAGCACGGAAAAACATGTAAGTAGTGCCAAGCGTGGTAATTGGCAGGGATTTCCATGAATTATTTTCTTTGCGCGAAAATGAGAAAAAAAATCTTCAGTACTCACTGTATGCAGTGCGTGTGGCTCATGCAATTCTGTAAGCATTTCTTGTGGCAAATCATACCACACGTTCTGCACTGGAACGCAACTTTGGTCCACACCTGAAAAGACAACATGCATATGTAGTGTAAACCAGCGAGGAGAGGAAAACATCAGATGAAGACAAGAATTAAGACGCAGATCACAAGATTATTTAAGAAGGCCTGAAGTACAGTGAGGGCAACGAACAGAACCGCCTTTCGAACCTAAGATACGATACTGCCAATCAGCAGTTTAATAAACATTGACCAATAAAAATGGATAAAAGGGCAAGGACACGTCCGTGAAAATAGATTTTTGTACCTGATTGGCTTAGAGGGAATATGATCGATTGTGATCGGTTAGAGTAATTGGCGTTGCTTTCCTGAACAAAATAAGAAAACGTAAAAAGTGAAAATCCTATTGACCTGTGTGAAATTCGAAACTCCTCTTGACTCCAATGTGACAATAACTGGCTAACACATGCAGGGTAAATATGATCTAAATGGTTACGAGGGAGTTAAGTTTTTTTGCCAGCCGCAACTGTTACAGAAAAGAGATCACATGAGGTCGCATAAAATTTGCCAGAGTAAAAAGTAAAAGCACAAACCTTTTTGCTGCAATAGCTACATCTTGTGGGGAAATAAAACTGAGTTAAGATGAACTGATGTCTGGGGGGCTCCAAACTGCAATAATAATAAGAACGGAATGGTAACCGTAATAAGCAATTGATAGTACATAATTGACCTGTCAGAATCAAATCAAAGTGTCCACGGTTTTCTGAGTTTCACAGTAAGGCCTGGTTCATAACGACATAATCGCTTCTGTCAATAACGTGGACCAGACCATAAGGAAAAGGTCAATTTTTTTTCCTTATGTCGTTATTTTCATGCTGTTATGTTGCTATTATGTCTGGATGTTCACACTGCAAACATAACGACATAACGTCCTGCTTATGTCCTTATTTCGTTATGATGTCGTTTTGCGGAAGTGTGAACGTGGCCTCTCCATCTATTATCCATAATCGCCGGTACCGCAACATTTTGGCAGGACAAACTTTTTATTATGATTAACAGAGAAGTGACGTCATGGACTACACCATATCAATTCAAACTTCTGACCAGGAGGGAACAGTTAAAAAGTTGCTATTAGTGAATAAAGGACCTACTAGCTTCAATGCAAGTAAGGAAACAAGACTCCTCACCTTTCCAGAGTGTCCTTTTCTTTGTTTTCATCCTGCAATGGAAAAAAGGAATTGTAAAGAAATGAGGAAGACCGTGTGGCAAAACGGTGCATGACTGACGATTTTATGGACAGTTGTCGGGCGCTTTCCATTTGTATAGGAAGACCGTTTTTTTCCTCTGGTGGCAAACCAAATAGAACGGGTCTTTCCAACGGGAATTTGTCAGAAAATCTGGAATACCTTAAGAAGTATTCCTATTATTATTATTATTATTGTTATTATTATTATTATTATTATTATTATTAGTTATTATTATTTAGAGGTATTAGAGGTTTTAGAGGTATTCCTCTTTGCTCCTTTTTACCGGAATGATCGCAAAATCACTGTACCATTTACTTTTTCACTCTCTTTCCATGCTCCTTGATGAAGAACTCAGTCGGTTCGGTGGGAAATGAAATGGAAAAGTTTCTTCCACTGGAAGGTTTAAAATGCTGTCAAATGGTACACACATCTCGTCTCATTTTGTTTGCTGAAAATGTGCACTGTTTCAGTAGGCGGACCGGATTCTTGTTTCACCCCACTCTCGTTTCCAGAGCTACCCGTACCTCTAAGCCGGTGGGGCCTAGAAACGAGTATCCTTGGAACCAGGGACTGCTGTAGTCGGGACGATGCAATATTTTCGGGCGAGCGATATTTTTGGGCGAAAGTTAACTTCAAGAGTAGACAAGTCCCTGGGCACTTATCCTTACTGAACCAGTTCCGGAGGTGTTCGAATTCCGTCCCGCTGATTGGCCAGAAAAGTTTGAGACACGAGCAAAAGATAGTAACCTTTTCCTCGTGCCAGGGCCCCGCCGGCTAAGAGGGACAGGCGGATCTGGGAATGAGAATGGTCTCACCTCGGGTTCCGAGTCTTTGAGGGCCTCTACTTTCTCCAGAATAGAATCATCACAGTCTGCAAGTGATGGAGTGTGACGGAAGATTAGGGTGATATCACCACAGCACAGCCTCTCTTTCAGACCGGGATGGTTGCGAAGATATGGCTGACTAAAGAGAAACAACAACCAAACAAGTTTACTTCTAACACATCTGCCGTAAACTACAGGACTAAAGAATAAATTGAATTTTGAGGAAAGAAGGGCGTTCCGAAAGTATATTGTTTACTAACACTGGTTTATAGAAGAAAGAGGAATAACTGACAAGCGGCTGGAATTCATATCTGTGTTTTGAACTTCGCGAAAACACAAAACCAAATGTGGCTGCGTGGGCGAAGCACTTGCGAGAGGAACACGCGAGTGCCGCTAGATAAACATTCTTAGCAGATAGGTATTTTCAGTCGAAATTTTTTTTTGTAACATGTAATTGAGTTTTACAAAGTTCTTTGCGGCAATAAGGAACTTATTGAGTGAAAAATAAGTAGTTTCATGATTACTTTGATATGATCCTGTCGGAATGCGGGGAAACCAACACGAAGCACTCTTCATGCGTCTTTGACGATAATAGCAAACATCGCAGTGCAATGTCCATTAAAGGAATTGTAACCTGCAATATAATGAAACACACTTCAGTAAACCTCTGCTGAAAGTTTACAGATCTCTATCTTCGAATCCTAACAATCGAAAGGACGATACCTCATCAACAGACAATGACATCCCACTTTAAAAAAACCGGGAAGATTAAGAGCCTAAAGCCTGAAATTTGCTATGTAGACACCTAGTTTTAGAAGAACTAATTTGGTCAAAAATTTTGAGAAAGGTTCTTATATGGGAGGCAAGTAAGAATTACTTCATGGTGTTAGAATTGTTGTTTCCACTGTGATCATCAAGCCCATATTTTTGAGGACATTACTCATACATCTGAAGTAGTACTTGTTATAAAGTGCAGACATCAGACTCATGAAAACAACTTAATATTTCTAAAAAGGTGATATTTACTGCTGTCCTTATTGTTTTTTCTGCTAAGTAGTAGTATTTCATGAATCTAATGTCTAACATCTTGTAACTTTTACACCTCACCTATGCTATACTTGTGTATTTAAAACAGGACCTGCACCACTCAAATAAATAAGAACTTATTTAAGAATCTAAACCAGCTCATTTTGTCTCATGCATCATCTTGGGATTTGCCAATATCACCGACGAACTATGCCTTCAGCAGGAAGTAATATATACATCAAACACGAAAGACCATGTTTGACCACATTTCCAAACAACGAGGAAAGAGTTGAAAATACGACGCGTAGCAGAGTATTTTTGATGAGCTTCGAGGTGTTTGGAAGTGTGGTCAAACACTGTCTTGAGTGTCGATATAATTTCTCAATCGAAATTAAAACTAAAGAGAAAACGGAGAAATAAAATCGTAAAATCTATGTTAATTAAGATCAGATATCCAAACACCGTCAGGTCAAGATTTCCCTTGTTTAAACTTGATGAATTATTAATGGCTCTGAGAAAGATACTATTAATAATTACTCACATAGCCCAGTAGAATGTCCTTCTCATTCTTCTCTTGTGATCTGCTCCAGATGCAGACATTAAGGTACTGATCTTTCTTGATGATATCGAACTTCATGGTCTCATTCCAGGTTGGATCCTAATACAAACAGGAAAAAAGGTCACTGGCTCGCCTGAATCTTACTCGTATGACGAAATTGAGTTTAGCGTCATTGCCAAGTCTCATTGCTGCCGCGGGAATAAACGCGCTACTTTGTTAAGGATGTTGTGCTCCATAAACTACACACCGCGAATTTTGGGTTGTCACGTAGTGTCTGTCAGAGGAGCTTGCGTGACAACATGCAAAAGAGAGCTTAGCGTACCGTTGTTGCCGGCACCAGACTGGTTTTCGTGGTGTCTAGTCCATCTACAGCTGTGATGGAAGACACTGACACGCTCCTCTGCTTGTTTCCTGGTGGGACGGTACTGCTGCCAGCAGCCTTTTTGTCGGTTCCCTGAGTGGAGTGATCTGTGTCAGTCCCATGTGTAGCTGATGACGAATCCAGTCTTGTGTCTTTAGTTTGTAAGCCTGTTAACTTCTGATCTCTGCGGAAAACGAAAACGAAGTGGGAATGAGGATGCCATTATTAATTAATGTCATAACTCAAGGTACATGCAAGCCTTTGAAGTCCTACGCTAACGCCGGGCATACCAAACTAAACAGTCCACAGGTACACTTAGGACTCAATGCACTTGACTCAAAACTAATTTACAAGCTCAACTTGTACTTTTTTGATTTACACTGAAACAGACGAAACACATCCATGCAAATTTAAGTGAAATAAATAATTAAAGAAATAATGTGAAATTTCCATTTCACTGTACTCCAGCTTCCGGTAAGCGACCACTTTACAAGATGGACGCCAACTGGCTAACAAGATGCCTCACAGCCCCTGTATGGCGATAAAATTTGTTTTCACTTTTTAGGTGTAAATACAACGTAAATTGAAACCCTTGAGCTCCACGATGCTGCACCAAGTGACCCACGAAGCCTTGTTACGTTAGGAACAGGTGGATTACACGGCACTATATCATGCACAAGGTATTGCCAATATCACGGAGGTTACAGGTCCGAATCCCGTGTTAGCCTCGAATGTTTTTTAGGGCTAAATAAGCAATGCTTTCAAACTACTTACGTACAGCAAGGATCATCTTATTTATGTCTATTTCAAACGCGATTCACGTGTATGTTTTTCCTTTTATGCATTGAACAAATACATTACTACGCAAATTGTCGCGATGTGCCTTGTCATCTCCCGACCTCGGGCCAATCCCTGAGCGATTAGACCTGGGGCGTGAGATGATTGACATTGCAGGCTACCTTGTCCAAATCAACCTGTATATGTAAAAACCGAAATAACCTGATTACCTACCGTTCAGTTAAAGACTTTGCTGAAGTGTTATTCTCTGTGGTCGAGCTGTTAGAGCCCGCCTTCTTGCCTGCCAACAAAAGGCAAAATTTACGAGCATGATAAACACACAGAACGAAAAATCCAGTAGAGAGATGAAAATGGCTTAGTTTGTTAAAACATTCCAAGCAAGACTCAGGAGGAATACTTAAATTGTAAGGTGAAAATGCAACCCCAATAACCATATGATAACTACACTATACATGTGTACGAAATATTCGCAATTTTTCAAAAACCTCCCAAATAATTCATTCAAAATATTCTATCAGATGCTAAATAACTATCAGTTGACAGTGAAGGGATAGTTTTCCGGTGTGGCACATGTGTAAGCTATAGTGTGAGGACAAAGTACCGCTTTTGCTCTGTCACTGCACCACAAGTGGTTCAGCAATCGCAGAATGACTAATGGTCAAAATTCACCAAGCGTTTCAACGGATTTACACAAAATTTCGAATTTATTACCTGGACTGAAGGATTTATATTGGGTATGAGCTTGAGTTATATACTCGCATCCAGATTGGAAATTCTAATTAGAGAGATCACTTCTACTGTCGCATTTTCGAGGCTTAACGCAAAAATTTCAGAGGAAACTATCACAAAAGAGTCATGAGCTCCCTTCCAATTGTTGTTTTATAAACAATAGGACTAAATGACCTTATATTATAATTTACACATGCACCAAGCTATGAAAACATCTGTTTAACCCCCAAGACATCTCCTCGAACACATCCCATCCCCAAAATGCCAGTACACTTCATAGGTAATGATAAAAAACAATATAAAAAAAATAAAATTAATTCTCTGCTGATGCAAATTGGACCTTGCATGGGCAGATTTAGGAAGGGGGCAATTGGGTGGCTAGTCAATCAGGGTAAACACTGTAGACACCCAGGTAATTTTTTCCCAGCTAAAATAGTTGTGGCATTGCTACTATTTCTGGTACTACAGTTTTCAATTAGGTTCCAATTCTCATTTTGTGACATTTTGGGGGCATGCCTATTAATTCTGCAACCCCAAGGCACCAGCCATCCCCCCTGAAAAATTCTCGATCCACCTGTCTTGATGCTATATTTGAGGTGAGGTGCCTCCACAGACTTATCTCTGAGATCTCTCAGATCAGAAAAAACAAGAGTCTTAAAAATGAGTATAAAACACTAACCATACCTCGTTTCCCTTTCATTTTCTTTTCTGCTTTCTGTCTCAGCTCAGTGCTTCTGGAGAGCATTTCCTTCACAGCAGACTTTGTGATTTCGCTGTCAGCTTGTTCAAACAGTGGCACAACAATATTCACGAATTCATCTTCAGAATCGCTGTCATTGTTCAGTGCTACATTCTTAAAGTCCACCACAGTTTTGCCATCTGTCTCTGTGGTTTCTTGATCACTTACTGTTGGCTGGGTGATTCTAGTTGGTGGTCTTTGAACAGTGGCAATGAACCTATGAGGAGATTAACAGTCATTAAAATAAAGCATAGATTGTAGATGCCTTCCAAAAGCAAACAGCTAACCATTATCCTTACCACAAACAAACACTTCGTAACATTTTTAAAACTTTCAGGAGTGAACATCTCTTTTATGAGAACAATTTTTTTGAGATCCCAAAATGCCTGTTTCAGCATATTTGAGAATAAACATATCAAATCATAAAATAAATAAAATCTTACAATTATAGTTTTCAAGTTTAGTAGTATCTAAAACAAAATTCTCAATAAATGTTGTGATTGGTTCTATCACGCCTTTTTGCCATGTCATTGCATGGTCGTCCAATTACAGGCATCCAATGACAATGTTTTGTCACTGGATATCTGTAACTGTACATCTTGGCCATTTGCACATCAATTACATCCACTAATTAATGGTTTCTGAAAATACTACTGACTTTTTCATTCCAAAGTTGTTCTGAAATTCTTAACTTCGAAATTTGCAATTGATACATTAAATATGTAACTGAAAATTGTGGTACAATTCAGGGAGTAAAATAATTGTGCTTGTAATTTCAAATTGGCCTTGCACTTTGCTCATCCGATTTTGGAATTACAATGACTGATTACATCCTGAATTGGATCATGCACCTCAAGAAATTCACCTTGTTACCTGGTTTTGTTCTTAATCATCTTGGCAGCTTGTTTGAGAGATTCTATCTTGTGCCCATCAATTGCTACAAGAACATCTTTAGCCATAACCCCAACAGAGTGTGCCAGAGAATCCATGACTATGGTCTCTATCACAATGATTTTTCCCAGTTCATCCTCACTGATCTCTTTACTCAAGGTCAGACCAAATGAGATTTCATTACTCTCACGACTGATCTCAATCTGTAAAGTACCGGTACATGCAAATAAAAGTTTACATGTCATTAACATTTTCAATCGTGGCTTCAAGTGTTTCGACCATGTTCTGTGTTGTTGTTCAGAGATGTGGCACCTATTTGAAAGTGCCCTTATTTTCAGTAAATACAGTGTATGGCAGTGTTTTTCACCCCGTTACCCATGATTACTTCATCATCCTGACTAAGGGATGTACTGCTTCCCATCGAAAACACAAGCAGAACAAGAAGATCTGTTAGATCTTATAACCGCGCTTTTAAAATTTAACTGTTTTCTTAGCACTACAGTCGCAACGCAGTGTACTTTCCAAAGCAATCCTTGATGATTCATTGATTACTGTAGACACCACATTACTTGATCAACACAAACTGTATTATTGCACCATCAGTCGTAACCGGTGTGAAATCTCCGATGACGTAATAGTCTTAATCTGGAACTTTCTTCGGGATACGTATGGGCATGAAGATACGAACACTATTAACAACAGCTTTCTTTCTTAAAAATCGCGATTAAATTAAATTGTTTTTTCCCTTGAGTAAAGGGCTAGCAAAGAAGTCACACAAGTCACATAATTCAAGAATTGCGTTATCCACGGCTATCTTTAGTACGGTGGTTATTTCCCTACCAATGACGTAATCCTTGCACGTTCTGACAAGTTCGTTGCTTGGCTTGCAAATATTTAATTTTCCTTCCGATCTATGAACTCGCTGCGATGAAACAGCCAAAGAATTTACTTCATTTTCCTAAATCCACAAGAAATACTCGCAAAATTACAAATAAACAAGAAGATCTGTTAGATCTTAAAACCGCGCTTTTAAAATTGAACTGTTTTCTTAGCACTACAGTCGCAACGCAGTGCACATTCGAAAGTAATCCTTGATGATTCATTGATTACTGTAGACATCAAATCACTTGATCAACACAGACTGTACTATTGCACCATCAGTCGTAGCCGTTGCGAAATCTCTGATGACGTACGTAATAGTGTTAATCTGGAACTTTCTTTGGGATATGTATGGGCATGAAGATACGAACACTATTAACAACAGCTTTCTTTCTTAAAAGTCCAGTTTAAATTTAATTTTTTCCTTGAGTAAAGGGCTAGCAAAGAAGTCACACGAGTCACATAATTCAAGAACTGCGTTATCGACGGCTATCTTTAGTACGGTGGTTATTTCCCTACCAATGACGTAATCATTGCATGTCCTGACATGTTCTTTGCTTGGCTTGCAAATATTTCATTTTCCTTCCGATCTATGAACTCGCTGCGATGAAAGAGCCAAAGAATTTACTTCATTTGCCTAAAACCACAAGAAATACTCGCAAACATGCAAATAAATTGATGACCATCGCTTCTGGCGAAATAAACTTCCAAAGTAAACACGATCTTATTAGTCACGTAGCGAAAGTGAAAGCTGCAACGTCAACGCATTCCATAGCTGACGTAATACCTTTTTTTAGCGTATTTATTATTCCCTTTGAATCCAACGCTTCGATAAAACCAAAAGAAAATATATTTTACCCACAACAAAGGAAACAATATCCGTAAAATTATCCGTGTGTTAATGTTTTAACAGCTTCTGGCGGAAAAAACATCACACGTTGCGTGACTCGGAATTTGGCCGAGCGGAGGTCTGCGTCTGGTCACCGACAAAAAAAAAAAAATAAACCACGGGTAAACCTAGAACCGCGCTCGGCCCATGGCCGCGTGGTTAATTAGCTAGGGATCCTTAAAGCACAGATAGTGAAAAAGAAATGATGGAGGATGAATTCACCTCAAATGTTGGCCACATTGCTCTTTTATTCTCAGCAAGCCGACTCCATGGAAGTGGGTCCACAGACAAGCTGCAATACTGCCACACCCTGTTCTCCAATTCAGGTAGACGAGTACATCCTATCACTGTGACTTCAAGACTACCAACAGTAGCCAGACTGTTGTGAACGTAGACCTCCTGGGTCTCGTCTTGAGGGGAGAGCTCTAAGAAGAATGGACTATACCTGATCTTGTAGCTGGGAAGGGTGTGTTTCTTTTGAATTGACTTGCGCAGATGACTTATTATCAGAGAGGACAACTGAGGCAGGTTTTTACCCTCAAACTGAGATTCAGCTTCAAATTCAACTTCTGGTTCCTGGATTAAGGGAATTAATTCAATACAAATAAATTAGTATTTCAAACACCACAGTGTAATGCTCTGTGACCAATGTTTGAAATACTAATTGACTGTTATGCTTATCTAGATAGTGTGTTCTGAGTGGGACAGTATAATACAGCTACACTGAAGCAATTTAAAATCAGAGTAATGATGTGCATAAAGTTTAATTGTGCATCACGTATTTAATTGTACATGACCAGTTTTCTTGCCAATTTCATGTTGATACATTTTTGCAAGTGGTCAAGTTTTACAGTATTTGTTAATCGGTCATCAAAATATGAAATGCAGTCAGTGTCAAACCAGTAGCATACATGTCATACCCTGCCTACATGTACAAAAGTTACACAATACTGTATTTCAAATGAATCTTTCTCAGTTATAAAAACTATTTTTGTTAATTGTTTATTGCCAATAACCTACAGTGTAATATATTTGGATTTATATGTACTGGTCCCAGCCAGTTTGACACTGTCTTGCAACTGCTAAACACACCAGGAACAATAAGAAGTTGCTATATTTGTAAGTTATTCAGACATTGAATTGACTGTGGTTGTTTACCACTTTCAAAAATTTCAGGAAATTTGGGTTGGGATGTAAATGGCCATGAATTTTAATCATTTGGTCCAGGTATAAATTTTTTGAAGAAACAGAACTTCTGCAAAGGTAGGCTGTTTTCCCGCTGGGCCAATCTGCATGGAAATCTGTATCTGCAATTCCATTTACTATAATATGGTGTTGTCTGCACCAGTTTCAAATCTTTCAGCTTTCATGACCTCCATGCCTTGAACAATATTATAGTAGTTGCAATGGGCATTAATGACCCGTATTCCTAATCACATACCTCATAGAATGCAAAGGACCAGTGCGTAAGTGGATGCCTACTAAGTTGCACTCTTGCCCGGCCTCGCAGAGAAACCATCTTAATAGACAAGTACACAGACTTGTTAAATACAAGATCCACCTGTATGGCCATATGGCACCCCCCTGAGTACTCAAGGTCAAGGGCAATATCCAACTCTTGGGAGACCTCCAGGGGTTCTTTTGTTCCTATCTTCATCACAGTGGCACCTATAAGAGACAAAAAATGTCACACTACACATCCAGATACAAGCCTGAAATCATGAGGCAAGTGCTGTTCATTGAAATTTTCGGAAACAACAATGGACATCTGCTTCATCTAGATGTTGGGCTACAAGCCAAGTCGTCTGCCATTATTGGCTTATAATGCAAAAGCAATACTAGGTTTTTGTATCACAAAGGAAATAATATAACAGTGCATCACTGTGGTGGTATTTCTATTCCAGTCAAAAGCAGTTATATGAATCTACATATTCAAAAAAGAAAAAATTCATTCTCCTCCCATTAAACGTTTTTTGGGTTCTTCTCCCACCCATCCCTAACCCTTCCCCCACCCATTCCATACCCTTCCCCTACCCTTCCCCTACCCTTCCCCTACCCTTCCCCTACCCTTCCCCTACCCTTCCCCTACCCTTCCCCTACCCTTCCCCTACCTTTGGAAAAGTACAGCATCATTACTTTCCTCTGAAAACTATACCCCTTGACACTGTAATTTACAAAGACTTTCCTTAGAGCTGGTATGAATATTTCCTGTGAGGCCACATTAATATAATGCATGCACACCTGTAATTACAGGTAGAGACGTCCCCAGTGAGAGTTCTTCAATAGTTATCTGTTCTATCAATTTCCTGGCTGCTTTGCCTTGCATCAGTTCTGAGAATTCGGAATTCATCTTGTTTAGAAAGTATGATTTCATCTGCTGAGAATCTCTCCATTCTCTCCACAAAAAGGCAAGTAGAAGATTCAGGCTCATGCATGATTCTTTTTCAGTGGCGCTATCTTTCTTGAAGTATTCTGCAATAAACTGCAAACAGAAATATAAACTTCATAACTTTTTAGTTTATAATTTGTTGTGCTTCTACCGTGATCAGTGCGATTGGAAGATCATACTTGAATATGATTAGTGAGTGTTCTTTCTAAATGATATCTAAAGAGTGTAAGCTGCAACCTTGGAAATATATCAGTCATCTGGCGATCAGTGATCAAAGCAAAAGTTTTGAAAACTAAAATCAAGGCGTTTACAGTTTAGATTCAGATCAGTTTCTCCAAATTTTAATTTAAGCTTATAGCCTGAATAATACTGTTGACATTTCGCAGTTTGGGAAATAACTTATGCGATCTACGCTTCCTTTTTTGTCATTAAAGATCACCGGATTAAGTGCACGGCATGTAAATAAAATGAAAGCGCTGGTGTTTTGACGAAATCGAAGACTTCCTACCTCGGGGTTCGTGACTCTTGTGCGCTGTGGGTAAAGTTTCCGAGCATCCTTTCCTGTCAAAGTCCACCATTTGTACAGTAAAAAAGCTTCTAAAAGTAAAACAGAAAAGACTCCGATACAGAAGGCGAGAATCAAAGCTATAAACATGAGAAGGAGTAACAGCAAACCGAGGAAAAAGTCATGTTTTCAGTTCTTCCTGAAAGAGCAGGTGGGAGACTGGAGACGAACAACCCGCTGGCCCGAGTAACAGGGGCCCGGGATTGGGGGATTCCTCCCTCTACCCTTCCCTCAAGAAGGCCTGACACTCAGGCTATCCCTTGGCGCTATCGAGGAAAGTTGGCCTGGCAGTAGAAGCACAGTTTTGGAAAGAAAAACTACATGTGTTGGGAACTAGTCCCGAGACCCCTCTCGGTCCCGGAATCCGGGACATAGATTGTGTATGTGAGGAGATCGCCCATGGCAGAAATACAGTTTCTCTTGCTGTTAATACCTCGTCTGTTCCTTGCTTCTCGTGGCACGCAACGCTAGACTCATGCACTACACCGTAGTATGTACAGGTAATCAAATGATTTCGAGTGCAATTTGGAATGAATTAGCACAAGTAAATTTTTCAAAGACTACAAAAATTGCACAAGTCCGTAAGGTTCATGCAATTTGTAGTCTTTACGAGTGCATGTTTATTACAACTTGCTCGAGAAAAAATCGCTTGATTACTGACCACTTATTAACCAGGAGTGAGGTCTTTACGGGAAGTCTCAAACCGAGACCTGGTCGTATTGACCTCACTCACAGTTATTAAATTTCAGTAAATATACATGTAATTTATTTTCAACTTTCTGTACGTAATTTCACCTTTTTGTAGTTAATTTCAACGTTCTGCATTGTTTAGGATTAATTGACGCGCTCTCAGTCAAAAAGCGGGCTGAAATTTTTACATGTTTATTATCATCGTCATTACAGTGTACAATGTAGTGTTCAACTGGAGCTCAATAGTGAAAAAATAACCAACTTTCGATAATTTAACAGATATTACTGATGGGTGCTATACTCACTTGCCTTTTCTTAAAACTAGTGAAGCATAATCCGTCCAAACGTTAACGATTTTTACGTCTGGTCTTTTAGGTGTCTTCTGTGAAAATGGGACACACTATCCAAAGATTCCTCTCACGTTTTCTCTGATCCTCCACCATCATCGTCCACATGAATGCATTATCTCGGCCGGCCAAGAAAAGAACAGAAGACCTACTGGTTGATTGTGGGTGCCTGGGCGGTTTGTACTACTGACCGCTCAGAGAACCTATCAGAACCTATCCCCGGTGTTGTGGTCTGGCCTTGTATCACGGGTTGGTGCTTCACATAGGGTTAACCTCATTGCCCCTCTCCCCCTTTGACAGAATTGTGCAAGAAAAATTCCTATGCCTATGTGTAATGTCTATAATACCGAAAGACAAACTGAATGGATCTTAAAAATCTTCACCATCTTCTGCAACCGTTATTTGGAACATCACGCAACGCTTCTCCCATTGCGTGACAGCACAAATAACGACACGGTGGGCGAGATCGAGAATAATTTCTCTCTCTTTCCACAGATGGTCAAAAAAAAGTAGAGAATAAGCAGACAACACACAAAAAGTATGAGGCACGTTGAGACAAATGCATTTGTTTAATTGTTCATGCCAAGTTGTCATTTCCTAATAGAGTACACTGACGAATAAATACATCACATTGCTGAAATATCTACACCCTTCTGATGCTAAGGTCACGTCACTGGCTCTTAAGAAAGAGCGCCGCTCCACACTGGGTCCACCTGCTCTGATTGCCGCCACACGGCATATTGAAACACGTGACAGTCTTGTCCCGGTCAGCATTGTAGTAGATTGGTACCGAGATGCACTCGCTCTCCGGATACGGGTCAGCGGTATCCTGTCAATATAATTTATTCTTCATTAATTTTCTTACATTAATTACACTAATTTACTGCTAGAACTTACAACAACCTCCTAACTAGTATGGGCAAAACAGAAAGACGGAGTTGTAACATACATATAGCTTTCTTCTTCCATACTAAACATCAAAAAGAATATTATGCTATTTTCTACTACGTAATTTTCCAAATCTTTATGATGTGACCAGCAGCTAGGCCTGTGTTATGCACAACCCCTGTCAAATAAAACAATCGCGCGAGGCTTGGCACTAGAACGGAACTTCGTTTGAAAATTGAATTACCTTTGATACCCAGGCCACCTCAGCAGTCGGGATGGCGGAGACACTGGACGAGTCTCGCTGATTCTCTGTCAGTGTGTTGCCGTCAAAGCTACATCCTTCCAGCTGTAAGCCGCCGAGCTAATGGGGATAAGAGAGATAAGTAAACATTTGAAAAGCACGTTGTCCAGTCCCTTTGCAAAGCTCAAATTACTTTTTGGTACGCAGGTTATGTAGAAGACAAAAATAACACAAAAAATAATTCCCCTTCCCAACGACGCACACCAGTGGACACCAACCTTGACACTGAACTTGGCTCCTGGGATCTGAGACCCTTTCCAAGACACCGCTAGTTTCAAGCTGTCAATTGAGGTCTTCATCGCTCTGAGAAAAAATGACACCAGATAAATTGATAAATTGATCGACATCTAGAAACGTGAAGGAATGGCTAAAAAAAAAAAAACACCCGAGTAGACGTAAGGCCATAACTACTCGCCATAGATAAGATGCTACATATACTCTTAGATGGAACAAAAGGCACCGTGGAGGCAGAAAGTCTTGCAACAATGGGGCTCCAATAAGGCTCGAATCCGGAGCGATAAATGCATTTAACAGTGGGTCACTGATTGAACATTCGAATTTTGTACCCTTGAAGAGATGACCTAAGTTAGCATAACACCGTCTCTTTACTGGTAAATAAACCACGACATTAATTCTCTTACCGGGCTGTTTGTTGTCGCAGAGCATTAAGGAACGTGTCCGGGTGAAACAGATCAGAAAGGTCCAGCACGTCCCTTAACAAGGAGTCTGAGTTGCACTTCTCTACCCAGGATCCTAGGGCTAGGGTCTTCGCAACTAAGGCCCTTAACCATTGAATAGGGTCCTCAGGGCCTTCCAAGCGACTGCTCCAGGATAGAGGGACCTGGACATAAAAACGGCAATGATTAGTCTTGATAGTTGTGGAAGTGATCACTTCTTTAGCTTTCCGTTTTTCTAGCTAAGTAAACAGTATTTTTAAGTTCCTTCGAACAAACGTAATTTCAAGACAAAGCTCTTTATAAGACCTTGAAAGTTCTAAATTTCTATCAAGTGGAATTCTAGTCTAAGCTAGCTACAAATTCAACAGCTTTTCACGTGACCTCCTTGCTTCTTTCACTCACCTCTTGTTTAAGTAACGCGCCTGCGAGAGCCTGGACCTCAGCATCCAACAATGCAGTTCCCCGGATGACCTTACTGAGGGAGGAGAGGGAGGCGTGCACGATTTGCACTAAACGTATAGCGTTGTACCTCTCAAGCTGCACGAATGACGTGACTGGAGATTCATCGCCAGTTTCCGCCGGGGCTGAGACTTTCATCTGAATAAGCTGGGATCCCTGGGCAATAATTAAACAAAAAGAAGTGCTACAAACACTTACGATACCTTAATGTTCGAATACAAACACTATTTAATGGCACTATCTAATCTGACGGCAGCCGTTAGGGGTGTTTGAGTTTCTTCTTCCCAACTTCGGAAATCCTCATAATCATTTCTTTATTTGAATAAGTAATCATACGGTTTCGAGTTCAATTTGGAATTAATTTGCACGAGTGAGTTTTTCCAAAAGCTGAAATGGCACGAGCAGCTTATTAATAACATAAACATGAAAAAATTTGCGTGGAGGAAGTGCCGGAAGATCTTTCTTGAAGCCATTTTTTCTCATTCGTGTAAATTATTTTCAAAGTTTGCGCACAAATTTTTCGTCATCATTTTACGTGATATCATTGGGTTATAAAATTTGCTATTGTCTTTCAACCAATCATAATTCAGACTTGCGATGTGTAATTTGCACTGGCGCTACACTTTTTGGACTGATGTTACACTTGAACTGCACTGCTCTCAGCCAAACAGAATCGAGTAATTTTTTCACGTATATTATCAGCTCTCGTACTACAAATGTGCACTTCGGCTAACTTTTTGCACTAATATTTCAGGAAAAATGCGCCAGTCAGAACTCAGTAATTTTTTCAAGTGTATTTTGAAATTCTACCTCGGCTCCAACATCATAATTGGACCCGGATCGCGCGTTCGTTCGAAAAAGACACAAGAACGCCAGACCGAAAGTTGGCGATGAATAATTTGACTACTCTATTTCATTCCCCAGTCTTGGGTTTAAGTTAGAATTTCAATGTCTTGTAAGGTCTTGTAACTGACTTATTACTGCCGACAAGTCAATATATTCTCATTCACAAGATATTTTAACGTTTACCAAAACCCATGCTAGCGAATGCAAGCTAAATGTACCTGGTTGAGTTTCTTCCACAAGTTCAAGATCGGAGACAACTCGGTGGACCACTTTTCCTTGTCAAACTTGTTCGCCTCAAGATCGGATCGCATCAGAACTTTGAGCTGGCTAATCACCTGACAACAGACAAGATAACAGTACATTAACGTTCTCAAACTCGAACGGAAACGTAACCATGACCGTGACAGTGTTTGGATATCTGATCTTAAATAGCATAGATTTTTACGATTTGATTTTCTGTTTTCTCCTTAGTTTAAGTTTCGATTGAGAAGATATATCAAACACTGAAGACAGTGTTTGATCACATTTCCAAACACCTCGAAGTTTGTCAAAAATACGCCGCTACGCGTCGTATTTTCAACTCTCTTCTCGGTGTCTGGAATGTGGTCAAACACGGTCTTTCGTGTTTGATATATTACATACAGCACCAAAGCACAATACGGGACAACGTTAATAGTGCGTGAAACTCACTTGTGAGCTGATGATTCTCTGCGAGGAACGCTCGATGTTTGCCGGTAAACCGAAGAAGGACGGCTTATCGTCATCGGGAAGGGAGTTGATGATCTCCACGTAATCCTGGAAAGATACACAACACCTTTATTACACGCAGCCAAGGTTTTAACAAAGTCAACGAATGCCGCTTGACAAGCGTTAGCAGGGTTGGAAAGAGACACTGGACGAGTTATTCTTAAAAAAAAAAAAACAAAAAAAACTGCAACACAACGAAAATCGCCAAGCTAGAACTGCTGGTCCTGAACACGATGTAAATGCCATTAACTTTATAGAATTATTTTTGAACAGGGAGTTACATTAGAATACCAAAAAAATCTTGAGTGTAGACTAGTCCAGAGAGTGTTCTATCAGATTCCTCGGCTGATTTCAACTGAAAAACTGCAAGCAGCCTATTTTACGTCTCACAATTACTTACAAGATTTTTATTTCAGAAATTAGCAAGTCTTACCCTGTGGTGACACGATGTTGGTAACGTCACGTTAGGAATCACTTTCTTAGGCCTTGCCGAGCGGCTTCCTCCCTGAAAGAACAACATCCAAACAGAAGTAACAAGGTTCAGTAATATTTGTGTACTCCAAAATGAATAATGCTTGTGATGGTTTCAAGAAAGAGCCTGGGCCCTTACTTATCGCAGAATGTTATTTATATTCTTTTTGTTTTTTTCAATCTAGAATCACAACTTTTTACTCCGGGCACCCAACTTGTAAACTAGTGCTATCTCTTTTCTTCCCTCAAGCTATAATTTCTCCCTAATTAAAGAGCATTTTTTCAAAGTTATTCTGAAAATATGATCGTCACACACACAAAAAGTAATAATACAATATACTCCTAGGCCTAGATACCCGCGTTGAGGAACTTTTCAATCTGCTATGATTCGCCAATAGCCTTTCGTTTTATCGGAAATTTATCCGCCGGTAGAAATCACCTTAGACAAAATAACATGATTTGGACGATGCTTCACGTGAATAAGTAAATGATAAGGAAACATTTCTTTCTGTCTTCAGCTCACCTGTCCTGGGAAAACAGCTTGTTCGAAATACTGCAGCAGATAAGACTGAAGGACTTTAGCGTCAAAAGTGTTGTCAATCCGACCACCGTATATAGCGTTCTCGAACAATCCGTGCACAAACTTCCACCGAACTGTTCCTGAACCTGTGTACGCAATAAATATTACTTTTACACAACTAGTAATTAATTTCGTTTGTGGTGTTATTTTTAAACGATTCTTGAAGAATTTTCGGTTGGTCTTGTCAAAAATATAACTCAAAGCAGAAGTACCCGCAACCCCCATCCCCCATACTCCTATCGGCTGAAAATTGGAAGCTAGATCTACTTCCCATCACACTTCGCGCGCGGGGCAATACCAGAGCACAAACTTTTCACAACCTTAAATCATCCAAATATGTCCTGGGAAAGAATTCGCTCGAGTGGAACCCTCAGGGGGCTAGGAGAAAAAGGCAGAGCGAAGAAGTCCGGCAATGGAGGAGGACTATACAGCAGGAGCACGAGGACTTGGGGATGTCATGGAATCAAGTGAAACGGACCGCACAAAACTTCAAACAGTTCACTTACCAGCTGCTGTACAAAGTCTGTCGATGATATCAGCTCCTGCACGCAAATCACCAAAAGCAAACTCATAGAACTTTGTCCAGCCCTGAAGAACAAATCAAATATTAATTTTAATTTCTATCAGTGTTCCCTTCCCGCAATTAATACAAGATTTATATGCCAGACATTCCAGATCTGTTGTACTGAAGCATGTTGTTAACCTGTGGAATGTAGTTTCTCCGTTCCTGTACTATAGCATGGAACCACGCCAACACAAACAGCGCCTGCGCTCTGATGGAGGAGTTACCGCGGCTGATGAACTGCGGGCTCCACGAGTCGTAGGTTCGCTGAAGATTTTTCTTTATTCCAGGTGGAGCCTGAAAAAAAGGTAAAAAACATAAACGTTTAAACGATACCAGGTTACTTGACCAGGTTGTTAATGTTGAGTGCTAAAAAAGAGGTTTAATCACGCCTGAAGATGAGATGCTTCGGTAATAACAATGTTCCAATTTGGAGTGGGACTGGGGCGAATTTGCATTGTGGC
This sequence comes from Orbicella franksi, assembly GCF_964199315.1. NCBI lineage: Eukaryota > Metazoa > Cnidaria > Anthozoa > Scleractinia > Merulinidae > Orbicella > Orbicella franksi. The sequence goes on from NC_138153.1 coordinate 10,310,410, forward strand.
ATAGGAGACTGTCTTTTACGAAACAGTGCTCTGATTTTGTGAAATTTGGGTTTGTGACAGTTAGGTCAAGTGGCGAAAGGTACCAAGCGTTCTCAGCGCCATATGATATTTGAATTTGGAATTACGTTAACTAAAGTTTTGGGAGTATCAGTGATAATGTGAAGTTTATATGAAATAATTCATATATGAACTGCGGTTGTAGATGATAGTGAAGAATGATCGTCGCAGTAAATTTTCCAATTTAAGCAATTGGAAAGAAGAAGCCTTAAAAAAAAAAAATCAGGGCTTCAACGGGATTGGAACCCGTGACCTCCGCGATACCGGTGCGATGCTCTACCAACTGAGCTATGAAGCCACACATTGGGAGCGAGGTCAATTTATTGAGTTCATATCTTCCCGTGAGGAGTGAGATGATGTGAAGTTTATATGAAATAATTCATATATGAACTGCGGTTGTAGATGATAGTGAAGAATGATCGTCGCAGTAAATTTTCCAATTTAAGCAATTGGAAAGAAGAAGCCTTAAAAAAAAAAATCAGGGCTTCAACGGGATTGGAACCCGTGACCTCCGCGATACCGGTGCGATGCTCTACCAACTGAGCTATGAAGCCACACATTGGGAGCGAGGTCAATTTATTGAGTTCATATCTTCCCGTGAGGAAGATTGGAAAATTTACTGCGACGATCATTCTTCACTATCATCTACAACCGCAGTTCATATATGAATTATTTCATATAAACTTCACATCATCTCACTCCTCACGGGAAGATATGAACTCAATAAATTGACCTCGCTCCCAATGTGTGGCTTCATAGCTCAGTTGGTAGAGCATCGCACCGGTATCGCGGAGGTCACGGGTTCCAATCCCGTTGAAGCCCTGATTTTTTTTTTTAAGGCTTCTTCTTTCCAATTGCTTAAATTGGAAAATTTACTGCGACGATCATTCTTCACTATCATCAGTGATAATAATAACAACAAAACTAATCGTTTGGTACGCACTTTATATCTTGTTTAAAAGCACAAGTACTAACAAAAGGCTACCGCCTGAAAGATCTGGACCGTTCACTTGTATTTGGCAGTTCCTAACCAGCGCTTCAGTGGACTTTCATGTTCATATTTTTGCATCACTGAACTAACCTCGTAAGTGACTTTCAGACTGGACTGCAGCAGTATTGTCGGAAACTTGGGATGACTCTCAGCTGTCAGCCACAGACGGAAGTTCTCGTGAGGCTCCAGAGAATTGAGTTCCTGTGAAAATAAATTCATTGAATTTTAAACCGGATAAAACGTCAACACAAACATATACTTGTAGCCGAGTCTCGTAGACACAGCCAGTGAGTTAAAAAAGCATTATCTTTAGCGATCAAAGATTGCCTGTTGGGTAAACCTCGATGACTAATGCAGGGAATCAGATATCACGAAATTTCACACATTTTTTCTTTAGTAACAGACAAATTAGAATCAGGAAAGATGGATAGCGGTGTCTCTTTCTTTGTTTCAAACAAGTTAACTACTCACTTTCTCGAGGACGGGAAGCCAGGCGGTGACGAGGTGAAGATTCTTCAAGCAGAGCCACTCGCCATTCCTGCCACAGTCATGAAGAAGCTGAAGAGCTATGTCTGCTTGGCCTTGACCCATGGCAACCTAAACACATTCAAACATGAGTTGAGGACGAGTAAAGACCGTATCCATAAAAGATCTTTCCTACAATGAGACGCAACGAAATGATACACCATGATCCCAACCGAGTTCCAGGCGCCCTGATCCGAAATCCAACTTGCTAATCGTTAGGGAACCGCGCCTCCCATAAGAACAGTGATCAGGTGATAATGCTACTTGTACACATTCCAGCGAAAAAAAAAAGGGAAAAAAAAACTGACTACAGCCTTGGTCACAAGGGTCGGAAAACGTCATTCAATACACATTTTGCCCCTCCCCACCCCTGTGCAATGTTGACAAAACACTTCGGTCTAAAACTAGTTTGCATGTTACCATTTTCCAACATTGAAAGGGGAAATGGGGGTGCTAACACTTATTCTGCGAGCATTACGGTTATGATTTCATGTTTTTGCACACTTTCCAACACAATTTGTCCATAGTTGACAACTATGTGTAGCTAGCTTCTCTTTTTCCACTCACAATTAACAAAAATCAGCTAATTTTAACTGGCATCTTGATATAGTCTGCAATTTTTTCGACAGATCTACGCAAGGGTACTCTACAAGTTATCATCTCTTGCTAAGAACTGAAGTCACGCACCTGATGGTATTTATCCACGCCGATGACGTCAGCAGCCGTGTCCTGCAATTCCTGCGAAGTAACGCAACGAAAATATTATGCGTGACTGGTATAATATTCTTAGTTTTCCTTTTTCGTTTTCGTTTACTTGCTTGAATTGGAATTTATGGAATAGATCGATGAAAATAGTAATAATAGTGGCAATGATAACGAAGACGATAACGACAAACAAGATATATATCTTGGCCCGTTGGGTCAAGGCACGAACTAAAATCAATCAAGAATCGCAAGTTTCTGTCATTAAAGAAGCCATGCAAGGCTTTTTTTTTTAGAAAAAGGAAAACAAATAACCACACCACCCGCCTTAAAGGGCCCTAGTCAGCCACACCTTTGTTTTTATTTACATGCGACAGTTTGGTTCTTATATTTTATTCAGAGCATGTCAAAATGAAGGAAATCACTGTGAAACAACTGAAGATAATTAAACATACTTTCAGGAACACAACTTACAGTGAAGCAATAAGATTTCGCTTCACCATGCAATATCAATAATTTCGATGGCATCGAATATGGCGGAGGCTGACTAGGGTCTTTTAAACTAAAAGCAGCGTTATAATTCGACGCGTGTTTCAGTATACAGTGTTAGTTTCGGAAGATGTCGAATGTTTGATCCTAGTCATCTAGAAATACTCGTCTGACTTGGCATGAAGAAGCTATCGGAAATTTTCATCGCGAGGCCCGTTGTTACGTTTTTAAACAACAAAACAGACGAGTGAGCAAACTTACATGAGAAGGATCTGCACCAGGTGAAATTACAATCAAGATTGGTTCCCCCGGAACTGTTTCCTTTACCAGTCTCTTAAGGTTTAAAGCAGGAGGGGACAGTTCCTTCATTTCTGAGGATGACAACAGTAACAATTTAAAGGCGGTATAAGGGTTAACAAAAACCTCTAAGCTAAAATTAAACCTTTGTGACTAGCTATTAGTCAAACAGATTCACGTTCCAAAAATTAACTATGGCTACACTTCTTAGAAACACTTCAATGGGTCATTTCCGAATTACCTTTAGCCTATTTCGCAAAGCGAGTCTTGGTGCCCATCCTTTCATGTGAAAATAAGATTTCATTCACATGCAAATTAAACTCATTTTCATGTGAATGGTTGTGCATTAGGCATCGATTTGATAGAGGCTTAGGTCAACTTGGAAATGGGCTATTGAAAAGATCACAGAAGAATCAGAACTATTTAATTAATACAAAAAGATTGTAAACCGCCTGTCCTGGAGTCTAAAACAAGATTAACCGTGAGGTAAGTAGAAACCTTGTCCCATTCTTTCCTAAAAACATAGTCTTACCAAGCGCCTTTGAAGCAAACAAACTCATCGCACTCTGCAAGCGGTCCGGCCTGAGAGCTTGGACGATCAACACCTATATACAATAAGACATGTGTAAATTAGAATAACCAATTTCGATATATTAAAATTCAGCCTAACCACAATAGACGGCACGAGGTTCTGGGGAACAAACCCCACAAACTCAGTAGTTATTCCCCAGAGCCTCGTACTGAGGTCAATTGCTTTAGGCTGAATTTTAATATATCGAAACTGGTCTATTGAAAGGTCCCTTTTTTTTTTACCATAGAGCCTCGCTTATGCAGGATAAACTCTAACTCTTGCAACGTATAGCAATTGGGAGTTATGCTACTCGCTGTTAACAACGGATCATATTTGCCCTGCCACGCGGGGTACACCTAAGAGCGTTATTCAATTGAGTGTCGTAAGCCAAAACCAAACCAGCTACTTACCAGTTAGACTCCTCAACTTATTTCAGATTGTAACAAAACCAAAACCAAAAACCAAAGTAATTGCCTCATTACTTTCGACTCTCAATTGAAAACCGCTCTATATCACCCTTGGTTTACCAAACACCGCAAACAACAACAAGAACAAAAAACGGTATCCATTGAAAGATGTCCCGTCCACACCCATTTTGCAAGACAGCGCAGGGTTTAATTGACAAGTGAGAGTTTACAGGGTGTGTGTTAATCTCTGTTTTCTGGTTGGTGTTGCACCAAATGGAATCCAAGTGTTCTCACCTGTTGGAAGAGACTGATCTTTTTAGCTACAGATGACGGGATATCCTGTTCACACTGGGAACTGCGCTGGAATGGCATCCACAGGTCAGACGTTTCCAGCTGAAGAGTCTTGTACATGTTTGGAAAAGTGTTCTGTGAAGACAAACAGTAAGAACGTTCCAGCTTTTTGATTTACATATATGAATTCGAGAGCCTACTAGTACTTCAGTTCACGACTGTTGTAGATTTGAGCGGTTGACGTTTCGTATCTGCTGAGTTATAGAGGATGTTTTCACAGCAAAGATAACGATGTTGCTAGTGTGAGTTTGGCCTTATCAAACCTAAAATTCCAAATCTTTGCGCAAATGAATGTTTCTGAACCTAATATTCATCAGTAAGTTTTTTAAAGCATGCTGACATAATGACATAGTAGCAAAATGACAGCAAGAACAGAACGAGATATTGAAGAAAAAAACCTGATCTTTTCCTTACGTCTTTATGTCTATGTTCACATTACCGACATAAGCGATTATGTCCAGTCGCTAGTGTGAATTAGGTCTAAGCGTAGGTTGAAGGTATTTGACCAATTAATCAATAGTATGGTTACAACAAACCTTCAGTGAACCAACAGCAGCAGCTCGATCAGAGTCAATCCAGGATGGAAGGCTGTCACGAAGATTCTTCATGGATTCCTGTTGAAAAAAAATAACGGTACACGAATTTTCAATTCAAGGAAGGAAGTGACTCATTAAGTGACTCAAGGAAGTGACTCATTAATTGAGTTAAACAAAGGAAAAGGAGACGCTGAAATCAAGTAATTATGTAGCTCGGATTATGGCGATTTAATTCTTTATACAGTGGAACCGCGCCTTACGACCACCCCGTTAATACGACCACCTCGTTATTACGGCCACCTCGTTATTACGGCCACTTTATTCTGGTCCGAACAAAAACTCAGTCAGTCATTTTCTTATTTAAAGAACCCCTTTAATACGACCAACCCGTTAATACGGCCAGATTTTTGTGGCCCGATGGTGACCGGATTAATGAGGTTCCACTGTATTTGTTTTGGTTAGCACGTTGAGTTTTATCAGGTAATCCGACAATTCGAAAATATTAATTTCTGTTCTTCTTGGAATTGAATGAAATATTCTATTTGAAACTCATACATTACTCCGAATTGTAGAGTATTATAAACATACCTGTCTCTTAAAAACGCTCTCCGAAACCAGCAGACCGGTAAAATATTCCCATTCCTGAGTGCAGAATATAAGTCCAGTTATAACATTTTGCTCACAATAAATAGCAGGTCACGGGTAGCAAGTATGTCTGGCTGTTCCTCACGACTGGTTATACTTAACTCCAGTTACCGTAGGATTAAGGACTTGAGCAATGGAACACTTTTTCTGTGTTTACATGGCCTCATCTAAACTCGAGGAGGGTTGGGAGAATTCGAGACAGTTACGTCAAGGGTTTGCACAACTTTCGAGAATTCTCCAAACCCCGCGAGTGTTTGGATGAGGCTATGTAAAAACGGAAAAGTGCTCTATTGCTTTAAAACGTCACAACCGTGTTTACAGACTCTCATCTAAACACACCTATCGACTAATGAGAGCGCGCGTAGTAGCTCAATTATTTCGTAATAGGAAATATCGCTTCTTCTCGTGGATGGATGTTAAAGTCTATATTGCAGTCACGTAAACAATGAATAGGATGGAACGGACAACAAAGGAAGTCATAGAAAGTGAATTGAAATACATGTAAAGTTCGACAAAGCGCCCACAAACGTAGTGTTCTATAGAAATATTACCTTTGTTTCAAACATTTCTGGATGCATACCATGTACCAAATGTATCGCAAACATCAATCTGTCGGCCTACACAGAAAAAAAACAAACAAGCCCTCAGTTCCAACGGGGGACAGGTGTACTTCAATTACTTTAAACGTGGTGACGAACAAAGTGTGTTCTCGATTTACCTTGAATAGCGACCTGCAGACATATTCGTAGACCAATGATTGCAGCGCGCTCCTCAGTGTCTTGATTCTTTGTTCTGTACTGCTAGATTCCTGCAAAGAGGTAACATATTTTCAGAGAGAGAACAGAAAAAAACAAACAACATAGATACCAAGTGAATAAGAGCCGAATATAAGATATAATTTTTTAAAAAAGAAAACAAATGGGTTATTATAGTGTCGTTTTAATAGCTTTAGTTCTATGAATGCATCAGTAGAACAGAATGAAATCACGGGAACTACAGAAAAAGAAACTTTGACGTTGGTACCCGTGGCGAAGGTCAATGAAAAAACAGAAAGAGGAAAGAAAATGAAATACATGAAAACACGCACGTTAGAAAAAATGACCTCAGTCCGCATTATTCCGCGGAAATGTTGCCTAGCAACACGAGGTTTCCTGATAACTGTTTGTGTGATAACTCCCTAATTGGTACCTGGACAAAGCATATGTAGAAAGAAAAATTCTTCAAGTACTTTTACTTCTGCTAGGACTTGCCAATACTCTGCCCTTAATCTGCTCAGACAATAAAGTCAAAAATGTTGACATATTACCTGCTTTGCTTCCAAGGAACGCTGGAAAAGTCTAAGGAAGGCGCTCAGACTAAAACGATACATGTTGTTCAGCTTGGCCAGGTCACTGATCACAAAGAACAAGGTACTGCCACTCTCAGCTAATGGAAGATACGCGTCGCGTTCCTATCACGTGAAAACAACACACCAGACACGTGAATAAAAGTTCCTATATTGGATGAAAAAGTTACTGCACTAGAAAATCGTTTGGGCGACTGTTTTGCACCATAAAGTAAACTAGTTGTACTACGTGGAATCTTTCTTAGTACTAAAGGAATTTTTAAAAAATGCAAGACACATTGTCCGAAGTAAACATTACATACGCGCGGTAGGAGATCATTCGTCATTTTACTTAAGGATGCAGCCTCTTTATACCCGCTGATGGAGCTAAGTGTGGAAATTATAGGGCACGTATGTCCTGGATGCTTTGTTGACAGTACAACACCGCCCCTTCTTAGAAGTAAATATTTTCGCTTTTTCATCCTCTGTGTTTTGAACCAAATAGAAGGTGGTGTTTCTTTATTTAGTTTCTACACTTGAGGTCCCCTTCTCCGATGTAAATATTTCGCTTTCTCATGCTGTATTCTACAGGAAAATTCATTAGCTGACTCGTCAATTCCACGTTAAATTTCTCGCGAAAAACCGATATCGCGCGAATCGCGAATATCGGTTTTTCAAGTGAAATTTACAGTGGAATTCACGAGTCAGGTTTTGAGTTTTCCTTGAATCGCAGAGCGTTCTTTTTAAATGAAGAAAACCCCGTTTCATTAACGGCTATGTGAATGTTACAATATTCAAGCGATGCGATTCTAAACCAAATACAAGATGGTGCTCCAATGTTTTCTGAGATAATAATGGACTTTTGAGGGCTAGAAAAACTGCTGAACGTACTCGTTTTTCTAGACCATAAGCGTGTATAATTTTGTTAGAAAACACGAAACACCATCTAGTATTTGGTAACTAGACGGTAAGCCGTGAAGCTGTGACTGACATCAGAAGTGAATAGCGAAAAAGCGAGATGATAAAGCCATGAGAAGTCTCAAAATAAATGCAGTCCAGCGACGCGACCTTAATTTTGTGCTAAAAAGTTCTTCCAAAGGTAGAAAAATCAATCTATTTTGAACATAGATTACTTGATATAGATTGATTCTCACCTGATCTAAAGTGGTCTGTATTCTATGTGCATCCTGTAGTGACTCAGCAATGGTCATGCTACTCGCTTTCGTCTTGTTCAATGACTCTAACAACACTTTGTTTTCCAAGATGTTACCTTCTGCACTGGCTAATGTCTAGCAAAAATCAAGGGAAGATACATTAATACGAGGACAAAATGATCGCTCTCTACCTCGCATCTAACGCCAACAACTACCATAGTAATTTCACTCGATTCACCTGTTATGGGGAAAGGTCTCTGGGAAGGGACTTTTCACAGGGAAATGTAATGTATGTAAAGGGATACGAACAGGGGCGGATAACGGTGAGATTTATGAGTGGAAACACGGCAACCAGCGTTCAGGTTGTACATTAAGACAAAGCCGCTTTCAATTTGAAGAAACCCTCTAAATATTAATTTTGTAAGGCAGAAAGGAACCGAAGAAGTAATTTGAAACCGAAAATAGGTAAGGGAGATTCCTGTATAATGATTCGATTTAGCGCCCTCATTCTAATAAGCGCCCCGTCGTAATACGCGCTACGCTCCCCACAGAGTGCCGTTTTTCCAATAAGCGCCTCCGTAGCGAAAGTACCATTCAAACATTGACATAGAATGGACTGATTGGACGATTGAACTATGAAATCTGCTTTCTTATCTCAACGTAATAGTGAATATTATGGTTATCACAGCCCTTATCGTTACAGTTTCTGTAGTTTTTCTTTGCAGTATTATATCACACTCAGACGCTTATGTTCAAAAGGGAATCAGAGCATCCTTCTCCACTAGGCTCCCACCCTTGAGTTACAAAAGTAGGTATGACTGAGAAAGATCAAGATGGATACTGCAATTGGCCAATTTTTTCAAGGAAGCGCCGTCCGTGAGATAGCTTACTGTCATAATCTCACTGTCTGTCTGCCTTCGTGAAAGCAGTAGTCTGCGAGCAGGCTCTCAAACGTTGTGGCAGGAGCAAAGTCGATGAGCAAAGTCGTGAGAGATGAGTCAGCGAGCGAAGCACGCCGGTGAGCTCTCATTCTCACCAGCTCGCTTCACTCGCAGACTGTCGCTTCGTTTGCCGACGGCTTTGCTTGTGCCACCAACGATCAGAGCCTGCTCGCAGGCTATGAAAGTAAGGAGACACAAACAGAGTACAGAATTACTTAAGTTTAGTCCTTACCTCTAACAGTGATTCTTCCAGCTCGGCTAACTGTACTTTCAGCTCCTCCTCTTTTCGCAGCAGTTCAGTCTTCTGTACCTCTAGCTGTGGCTTTTCGTGTTGGATTGTCACTCCCAACAGCTTAGATGATGAAAAATGGAATTAATAATTCACAACAAAATTAACAAATGGTAAACGCCGTAGCGTACAGTTTTGAGTTATGGATGCAATCAAGATATTATTCTTGTACCTGTCCTGTCAGTCCAGCCCGTGTGGTAGTGAAGTTCACTTCAGAGATAATAGCAGACCCGTCTGGGGGTAGCTCAGGGTTGGGATTACGTGTAGTCATGAACAATCTAAAATTCAAAGAAACAGGGAAGATTCTTAATAACGTGAAGCTTGAAAATAACAAAAGTGCATCCTCGAGAATTCAAATCGAGTTTAAACGATTAGTTCAGATTTTAGAAGTTCGACTTTGCAACTGACCGGTGACTGATGTCTGACAAGTTGTTAGGCAACTATCTCAGGAACATAGTTCTCTCAGGAACGTTCTCTCAGATTTAAAGATGTTTCAGTGTCACTTTTCTCAGCTATAGTTTGCATGAAATCAAAAAAACAGTTCCTTCTCCGAGGTTCTTGTATAGACAGTCTTACTTACTTGAAGTCCTCGTTGTAATCGATGACCTTTTCGCCAATTTGCACCACATATCGAGGGCCTAAAAAGGTGAATCAATCTAGGTTTATGTATAAAGCGGTAAATTAGGACAAGTGGAAACTAAAAAGCGACAAACACTTCCAAGAAAGCACCCTTACTTCTTTTACTGATCCGGTCACTACACAAAAAGTAGAAAAGGCAAAGTGTTGAACGCCCCACTTCACCCCACCCTCCCTAGAGGAGATGACCAAAGGAACGTGCTTACCTTGGCTGATGAAGTCTCCGCGGAGGATTGGGTACAAGACAGGCTCTACACCGTCCATCTCCTGAATAACAAGGGTCTTGCCAAACCGAACAGCCAGCTCCAGAGCGGTGGAGAAATTAGAGTCCTGACAAGAAAAAATTACGTTAAATACAAGACATAACTAAAAATACAGTAGAAGGAACGTACGTGTCTCAACTGAGGAATAATCTTTAAAAAAAAAAAAAAGAAAGAAAGAAAGAAAACGAAACAAACAAACAACAAAAAAACAAATAAACCAAACGAAACCAGGTCTTCTATATATTAAAAACTAAAGTTGTGAAGGAACGTTAAGGATTGACTCGAAATCACGCATTTCATAAGTGTTGGGAACACAATCCTCCTATCGTATAGCCCGTGAAAAAAGTCAGACTTTCTTTGACGACGCAAAACAACAAGCATTGAAGGGTATTAACACTTAATCTAAAAAGATCAGACAAGGTGGTCATTGACTTTAAAGAGAAAGGACACAATCAACTCTCTTGCATTGCAATGTTCTCTGCAAAGTTTGTGTCTCGATTACAGAGTCCCTGGCAGTACCTGTTGATTGATCACCTCCAGTCTCTGCTCTTTCAGATGGATCTTCAGCCACTCTGTAGCTCGAGATGATGGGTCCACCAAGAACGGCCTCATGGTGCTCTGGTAAAATTAAAAAGTATATATATTAAGCTAATTTGTATATTTTAATAAGTAATACGAGTAATTTGGTAGTAATTCGGACAAAAAAGCTACTGCTACTCGGTCTTGAGAAGATCTGATGGTGAGACGAGAAAATGATGTCCTTTGTCGGCCGGAAGGACCATGATTGAGTTGTCCTCTTTTAAGCTTTTAAGAGCCTCCTGCTGTTCCTTCGTGATGTTGGGCGTGGGTGGTTGTGCCTGTTGAAGGATGGTGTTGACGGATCTCCTGACTGTGTCTGCTCGCTCCGTATCTAGTGGCCTGACTGCTGACTCAATTTTGGCGATGATCTCGGTGGCTGGGACGCTCGTAGGAGTCACGGCGAAATTTAGACCTTTCTTCAGTAGGGACACCTCAGCTTCGTTAAGGGTCCTGGATGACAAGTTGATAACCCACTTTGTTTTGTCAACAAAAGTTGTAGGAGAAACAGAAGACTGTTTCTCTCGCAAAAGTTTCTCAAACTTGCGCTGTTGACGGTCTTTGGTGGTATTAAAGACTCGCTGGGTAGTGGATTTAACCTTGTCGAGTACCTCTGCAGCGTCATCCGCAGAAAGAGCAGATGTTATGCTCTGTGCTGTTGATTCGGCTTCTTTCTTCGTATCTGCCTTGGCTCTCTGCGTCAGTCTGATTCTTTCCCTCAGGAATCTCATGGATGCTAGTTCAGCGACTCTGCGTGCGCCTCTGGTGGGAGCTGGAGGCCGAACTTGCACATCTCTTGGAACAACGTACCGATCGAGGGCGCCGTACAAGCCGCACTACAAAAAATGGAGAACGACGCAGGCCTGGCTGACCGCACGACACTTACACCAGTTCAAATCGCGGACCTCTTGAATTTCGTATTAAGATCTACGTACTTCCAGTACAACGGATCGATTTACGAACAACGAGACGGCACAGCCATGGGGAGCCCTGTATCCGCGGTTATTGCTAATCTCTACATGGAGATATTTGAAGAACAAGCAATAGAGTCCGCACCTTGCAAGCCTAAGATCTGGAAACGCTACGTAGATTATACTTTCACCATCCTGGATCGGGATAGAGTTGACGTCTTCCTGCAACACCTGAACAGTCAACAACCATCAATCCGTTTCACCATGGAGATCGAGAACAACAACAAGATCGCCTTTCTCGACACGTCAGTTTACAGAGAACCTGATGGCCGCCTTACCACCAGTGTCTACAGGAAACCAACACATACTGATCAGTACCTAGCGTATGATTCACACCACCCTCGTTCAGTAAAGCGCGGTATTGTGAAGTGTCTGTACGACCGGGCTAAACGTCTCGTCACCAAACCATCAGTAATCGCTGGAGAGAAGAAACATCTGTCATCTGTACTTGTTTCTAACGGATATCCCTCCTCTTTTGTACAGAAGATCACAAAGGCACGAACAACCCCAAGAAGAGAGCCTGTCGCGGAATTTAAATCCACCGCCGTTTTACCTTATGTCCAAGGAGTTTCGGAGTCTCTCCGCTGCTGCCTAGAACAACAAGGCATTCGCAGCGTCTTTAAGTCCGACACGACACTTCGGTCACACTTAGTGCGACCAAAGGACACCGTCAACCCGGCTAAACAAGATGGTGTTGTCTACAGGATTCCCTGTGAGTGCGGCAAAGTCTACATCGGGGAAACAGGGAGATCTATGCAGGACAGGATCAAAGAACACGACAGGGATATACGACTCGCCCGAACCCAGACCTCCGCCGTTTCTGAACACAACCACGAGACCGGCCCCTATCCTATCTGGAATGAGGTCAAGTTTATTGATCGAGATCCTCACTGGTACACACGTAGGGTCAAGGAAGCTATTCACATAAGACTTCACCCTAACAACATCAACAGGGATAGTGGAATTGAAATTCCTGAAGCATGGATACCCACGATCAAGAAACACAACAACAGGAGAACAGTACAACAGCGGACCACTGAGGGAACAGCTACTCGCCGGAATAATGGAACAATAGGAGGATCGAAATGCACCAATCACAGCCGACCTTTGTGATATAAATGATACCGTGCAATCAGTCGACCTTATCGCCTGAAGAAGACTAGCAGTAAGCAGTCGAAACGTCGCGATCTACATCTCAAGTGACTACATCGTGAGACAAACGATAATACACTTTATTAATGCTGTATTACTATCAAACTTGTGTTTTCCTCGTAACAAAAGTTTCATACTATGAGCATGAAGCAGTAGATGAACTAACCTTCAATATCACAAGCGCGTTCTCCATGGAGAGGTCATCAGAGGGTAGACCCTCCGCCTTCCATCCCAGCTGTTCACTCTCTGTGCTCATGAACCTTCTGAAGTCAAATCCTTGGAGTCCAGCCGCCTCGCACCATCTCGCCATGGTGGCCTTTCTCACGTCCTCAGGGGCACTACTCAGGTAAGTGATGAAACCAGCTGCCAGCTGAGCCCGCCTTGGAAGCTGTTCCAGTTCAGCGGTCAGCTCGTGAACCTGGAAAGCAAAGGGTGGTAAACAAGGTCAACGTGGTATTACTTGGTTTCGTGGCGACCATTGCCGGACAGAAATATTATAGTATAACTTAACAAATCTCTAAGATCTTTTGCTTTTCGCCGAAGGTGTCATGACTGCAGGAAGGTAACAATTCGCTTGCAATGCAATTGGTTGATACACTGTATAAGTTGCTTTCAGAATTTTAAATACTTACTTTCATATAAGACTTGGGAAGATTTTTCAATAAATTTATTTTGGACTTTCAATATTTTTAAAGCTAACTCACGATTAGTACAGTTTAATTGAAAATTATGGCCAAACGTTTAAGACTCCGTTCCAACCTCCTAGAATGCTTGACACCTCTGACTTCAACTATGTTTACCGTTACCTTTTTAGTTTCTTCTATTTTTCCCAACCCTTTGTTTATTGTTGCTTTCAGAGTTTCACGATTACCTTCCAGATCTGTGTCTACTGTGCCGTGTTTCTGGTCTTTCACCAAGTCGTTTCGATCTTAAAGTGTTCTAACCACTCCCCGAGGTTTTCTCCCTGAGTAAATTATTACTGTCAGGCTCCACTTGTTTAAAGAAGAATCGTGCAAACACAGTATGACATATAACTGCACGTCTAAGGCTAAGTTCAGAAATGTGCTTGAATCTGTCTTCAGCATTCATATCGTACCTGCCCTGACCAGCGCTTGAATTCTCCATCAAGTTTAGACACAAGTGTCTCTGCCGCTTGAATCGTTTCTTGTGCTTTGTCGAGTTCCATCTTCAGCTGTGTGGCTTCCTGAGTCCTCAGCTCAAATCTAATCAACAACAATAACAAGACTTTAGCGCTGTAGTACTTCTGCATTGCAGACGCCTTTAGTTTCTGCTATGATGTCGGAGATAGAACTTCTGAACTGCAGCGCAGAATGGGAGCAATGCATGCATTAAGGAAAGCAAGGGCATAGATAAGAAAAGATGGTCAAGTACAGCAGGGCAATGGGAAAATATTGGTTGAGCCAAAAATCACAAAGTTGAAACGAATTGTACTTATTCTCAGAAAACTAGAACGAAATGGTCCAGTAGTCAGAGATTGACGGACATGAGAGATCTGATGGAGGGATGGTTCATGGTCGAAGTCCTGGTCTGATCCTTCACATTAAGACATAGGTACACAGTGCTTCTCTCTATTGCTACAGTGGAAGCTTCCCATTAATGCTAGAGATAACCTGTTTTGGTCTAGTATCATGATTCAAAGGTAGTATTAGTACGCCTAGTCGCCAAACCGGCCGAGGGTAAACGCTGGTACATGTATGTCGAGCTACTAGAAAAACTACATCACTTGATACTGAAGTTAGGATTGTTTGTGGACATAACAGAAGCAATTTCGTACCTCTTTCTCATTTCAGCCACTTCTCTATCCACCTTGTCCAAGGCATTTCCCAGCTTCACGAGTCTTTGTTGAGATTTCGCGAGGTTTCTAAAGAAAAGAAAAAACAAAATAAAAACCATGAATAAAATCGTCCTATAGGTGCCTTTGTTTGAGGAGACTTTGACTCACCAAACTGGGTGAGCTGTAAAAGTACGTAATTTTGAAGCTATTCATTAAAATTCAAGGCTCGCTTTACTACAACCTCTTGGAATTGAAACACTGAGACATTGCATTGCTTTCATTGTTTTCTGATCCTGCTCAAACATTCAAAAACTGTTAGTGAACTTATTTAATAGTTACAAAATTGAAAGATTACATTGAAATTTAGAATGGACATTCCTCCTTTAGCTAGGATCGAACTTACTTCTCCAGTTGTGCCTGCTCGTTTTCCAGCGGTTCAATCTTTTCCAGGACGACAGAGAACTTGACGTTAGCCACAACCCAGGCTGCCAATGGCGCGGCCGCCACACTTGCTCGTTTGGCCAGCTAATGATCAAGAATTACAGACTATTAACCAAACTAGCGATTGATTGTTACCTAACTGGTTACCTGTTTGGCTATACAGGCATCTGTCCATCAAAGAGAACCTTGGAAGTCAGCGCGCGTTTATTTGTTTTAAAATTCATTTCCCTAATGTCTTGTAAAAGGGCATCGGCGATGTGAAATCGTGAAATTTGACCAATATCTTTTTCCGCCTTCGTTAGAAACTTCTACTTGGATTTGAACACTACTGACAGACCACTTTTTAAAGAAAAACCACGCAGAAAAAAAGTTGTCAGACCAGACTGACTTCTAGAATGCATGTGGTAGGTTTTTCTCCGTAAGAGAGCTAAATTTGTGATGTACAGTTTTCTATGATTCACTGTAATAATTTTAAGGTTTAGGACTGTTTATTGATTATTTATTGATATAGTTAGGATGTTAGTCATTAATTAATTGATCATGTATGTTTTGTTTTTTGATATTTGTATATTTTTTCTCGGCATATTAGCATGACTGTATTACTAGGGGCCTAATCAGCCTCATCAACTCGAGCTGAAATAAAGTTACTTACTTACTTTACTTAATTAGTGTCCAACGAGCGTAACTTGCCCTGCAAACGCGAACGTCAAAAAAGGCGCAATGGGCGCGATAAGGGTCGGGGCAAGAGGAGGATATCCCTCTCGGGTCCTTTTCAGAGGCATACACACTCGATTAAGGATCCTGTGAAAGTCTTATGTGCCTTATGGCATAGAGAGGTAAAGGTATAGGTAGTCGTATACTGAAAAATCACTCGTCACTCGTGGAATATTTCACGATGTGCCGCTCACATTGCAAAACGCTGCCCACTAAAAGTACAGGATTCGGCTTTCCTTTCAAACGTCTATGACTAAGGGTCAGATATGGTTGTAACATATTTACTACATTGTAAAGAAAGTAGCAATCCTGAATAGGAATTTTCTCGATGAACAATGATGTACCACGAATTCTCAGATCAAACGTTACATGTAAAGCCAGCTTATGTCAATAAGTAAAAGAACAAACCTTTCAAGTTCTAGGGACATACCTTGGGATCAAAGGAGTTGGCGTTTTTTTGCAGCAATTCATCCACGCTCGCTCTTATGTCGGGAGTGATTTTGCGCGCATCAAATGAACAGATTTCATCCTTGACACCTCGCTTAGCCAGGAAACTGCCAAAAGATTCCAGAGCAAAGATCACGTTTTTTTTTACTCATTTAAATTAAACAGACGCAAGAAAAAGAGAGAAAGAAATTACAGAAAATAAACAATATCGGCCAAGAGATGAATTCACTATTATTTTACTTTATCTTTTTTTCCTTATCCGTCCGGCTAGCACAGGCACACGATGACACAGTCATATTTCTAACAGACACATGATTATCCGACCTCATGTCATAACAGTTCTTGTAAGAGACGTCTTCCCCAGTTAAACCTGACCTCACCTTTTCATGCTAACCCAGGATGTATCGAAAACTCCCATCAGCCTCAGCACGGCCTCTAAGATGTCCCGGATGACATCCGGGGGCATGCGCAGAGCGCGGATTTCCGAGAGGGACTCGGGTTTAATGTCACCAACAGCGTCCTTTGCCTCCTGGACAAGCGGCTCGATTTCAGACAATTCAATCTCAATTGCCTTCTTTCTCTTCTCCAGCTTTAGCGACTCCTCTCCTTGTTTTTGTTTCAGAGTTTCCATTTCGCTTTTGGACTCGCTGGCACGCTTGGTGAAGAAGGGAAAACAGCACACGGATAAGGTTTATGAACAAACAGGAGAAAATAGAGCAGAAACTCGCTCTGATGCCCTGACAACCACTTCATTAAAAGCGCCACTTTCATATGCCCTGAAGAAAAAAATCCTTTAATGCAGGCAGCCAATTAACACGACCACATTGGTATGATGGTGTGCTGGTCGTCGGATTAACGGGCTTTAGAAAACTTATTCATTGCCCGTGCTTCATGCCTCAGTCATCAAAGAAACCATCTAACTCGCTCGATCTAAAAATGAAGCATACTTTGATCACACTCTTCAACTTTGTTAGTCATCTAGTGGTAATCATGTAGTTCTCCACTTACATTACAACTGAAATCTTCGAGTGCAAAGGAGTGTCAATCTAGTTAAACTAAGCCACAATTTACCTGCATGCTGGCGGTGATTTCTCTGAGAGCTGCATCAGCCTCTTCTTGTTTCTCAGCCAACTGTCGACTCTGTTCTCCTGCCTTCTGTTTCAAATCGTCCACCAGCGCCTTGGCGTCAGTCAGCTTTGATACACCAGCCTATCAAGAACGCGTAAGCAACAAGTTAAAGCGCTTGATACTAACCTCTCTCAAACCGAGCGCGAGGGTCTTAGTGGAGAATATTGGCTCGAGGTCGTGGCAGTACGGAGCGAGCGCAGCGAGGTCCTTTAAAAAATGACCAACGGAAAATATTCCCCAGTACGGCTCGAGCAAGATAGGTTAGTAAAGATCAGTACAACGTCAAATTTAGCAGCGGCCAATGAGGGAACTGTAGTCCCGGTTCTTTGTGTTCAAAGGGTGGATAAAGACATCCACAGCAAAGACAAGTGTTTAAAAAACCACCCGGAAGTGTGATTTATCCAGTGGATCACATTACCAACCTTTGAACGACCGGGCACTGTTATCCTTAGATATCAAATCACTGACATGATGGCCTGCCATGACAAAGACATTTTACAGATAAAGGACAAAGTTTGTAGATTGTGGCTTGTCTAACCTAAAACTGTTTAAATTTACAGCTAGGTTTACAACAAGTAACTAAGATTGTAAGTGCTGGCTATTCGTGTGACGTTAACTGCGCAGTAGTGAAGCAACTTTTGTGTCAAAAACACTGTTGGTGTACAATGTAGTTCATGTTTCGTACTTTTTTTCTACTCCAGTTTTCATGAACGGTAACATTTTGATAAGGAATGTCGCTCAAAAGCACCGAGGAGGGCGAAAATGATAAAGAATTAAGGCTGAATTGACTTACTTGTAAATGCTGTTGTCTTTTAACCACTCCATCCTTCTTCTCGTTATACACTCGTTTGTAAGTCTTCAGGAAAGTCATGTAGCGTCTTGGTGCAGCATCCTTATCACTGCACGACTCGTGAATTTGAAGGAAGTTCTTGACCAGTTCTTCAACACTAGATTTACTATCTTTGCCTTTAGTTCCTTCTCCGCTGTGCAGACCTTCATCAGCAAGAAGCATTCCTGGTACTAAGGCAAATATATTTTGTTAGCGAAGATTACAACGTGAGTCGAAGGTTACCTAAAGTTAGATGGCGGTTAGTGAAGATTAAATGGTATATTCGCCCGGAGAGGGGAGGAGAGGGGAGGTAGCTCCCATGTGAAAAGGTCGGGGATGCTCGTCGTTCAATTCAAACTTTCCGACGAGAATTCCCGACCTTTTCACATGGGAGTCTCCCCCTCCCCCCTCCGGGGGTACTCACTCTGCGCCATGCTCTCTTTACTCCATCCCTGCATCCACTGGAACGAGCAGTTCTTGTAAAACGCCGGATTTGACTCACAGTTTGCAGTGAAATTCTTGGACGACGAGTCCATGATCAGCACAATGTGCAAGTTCCTTAGCACGCGGGACGCAAAATAGGAGACAAGCGTGCCACGGAAGCCATCTTGCGAGGCGAGGTCCCTGAGGGGACCCAACAGGGGTTCCAGTTCCTCAGGGGTGTATAGACCGGGCACCTCTCCAGCGCTCAGCAGGCTGTTGATCAGCTCCAGGAATGACGGGTCCACTTGATGGTCTTCAAGTAAAAGAACGATTTGTTCTCCATCAATACCAGACAACTGCATGACCTGCGGGTAAACCAGAGGCGGAGAAAAGTTTACAAGTTTAGAAATGCGTGCCTTGTAGGACCTTGCGGGCCAAATAACGGTAATAATGTTAACAGTTAAGTATACATTACCTGCAAATACGTCCACATGCACATTACAAAGTTGCACATTTATAACGTAGCTTAGACATTTTCATTATCTTACAACAATACGTAGAGATGTGCTCTATACAGTAACATTTATTTATACGATAAATAAATTTTTCTCAGCTGAAGAACGGTTAAATCTGGGCAAAAGTACAGTCCAGAATCGTTTCAAAAGTCTGATACATCGAAAAATTTCTTCTACGCGCAGTATTTCTATGCGCAAAACGGCGGAACACCTTGCGTGAAACCTCCGGTCTTATAACACATTACGCATCGCACAAAATTTTTGAGAGTCAAGAGTGTTTATTTCGAGCTGTCGTTTAGCTGAATGTGCCGCTTTGCACGCAAAGACAAAAGTGATTGATGCATCACATCTTTCTCGCTTACCGACTTAAGATCAGTCCTAAACTGCTTTAGTCCATAGCCTCGAGACACCTTGGGCGTAAACAACTGTATGTTGTGCATGTGCGCAACCAGAGCAACCGCTGTCCGTCGTCCAACACCACTACGACCAGCCATAAGAAGTGAGCCGCCGGGTTTGGTCAGCGTGCGATCAACACGTGCGATGTTGTCCAGGACTTCTTTGAAGATAAGGATGTCCAGTTCGCGGTTTTCACGAGCTGCAAAAGACAGGATTACCAAAATAAAAACTTATTGGGTAATACTTTGTGACATTGTTTGTTGCACAAGGCCAGGCGGGTCTGTGAATGAAAGCACAGTGTGTGACCATTCAAATGAAAGCTATAGAGCGGTATTTTTGTGTGGAACTTTTATTAAACCGGCCAGGGTGGTTGTAAATAAGTTTAGAATCTGTGGATGAAATGAAAGTGTGTGACCATTCAAATGGGAGCTATTGGCCAGAACTTTAATGCCGTACTTCTACTTTTTCTCTTAGTTCAAAAAAAAAAAAAAAAAAAAAAATCGGGATAATTTTTCAACATGGCGTTTCTGGGAAAACTCCCAGAACATACCATAAGTTTTCATTCCTTTACTGATGACTTGTCTGAAGTCCTTCTGATCCAGCTTGCCCAGCATCTTCCCCTGAGGCGGCAGTGACCCTCCAGACACTACGACTGCCGCTCCTTCTCCATCCTTCCCAGCATCACTCGCGGGGGTCACGGATGCAGTAAGACTGCTGCCCCACGTGACGTAATACTTGTTGTCAAGGCGATCGAGAGTGACTGACCAATCAGCACGCAGTTGGGAGGCTAGGATACTGAACAAATTTCAAACACATTAGAGAGTTTTAAAGAACAAAATTCCTCATTTCTAGACGTGAAATACAGTGTCCAAGTTGCACACAGGAGTGAACGTATTTTACTTCATCATCAGCAGGGTTTGTAAAATTTGGTTTCAATAAGAAAAGCAAAAACAAAAACAAAAAGAAATTAATGATGATTCTTCACACGTAATACAAATTATTTAATAGTTTCCTTATACTATTGACAATAAACACCAAAATTAACTGTTTTCTCTTTACATATTCAAACCAGTGCTTTTCTAGAGAATCATTATAATGGTAATAACAGGAAATTTGGCGCCTTGAAAAGGGTTCCATAAAACAAGAAAGAACTTATTGGAGCCTATAGAAAAAAACAAATAACTAAAAATAAAAATAAGAGACTTTCCTGGAAGTATACCTGTCAAACTTGTCCAGACCCTGTTTTCCAACAAGTCTATCCCTGAACAAACGACGCGCCTCGTACGCCCAAATTTCCAGCAGGTGCTGAGTTGAACTATCCCCAGACCCTGAGTCCAGATTATACCGCAAGAGGCCTTGGATCCAGTTCGTCAAGTCACGCGGGGTGAACAGGTAATGGGAGTAATCGTCAACAGTAAACTTAGAGCGAACCTATAAAATTTAATGAGTCATTACTCTTTAAGATATCATGACAATAAAAATAGTAAGAAATATAAGGAGTAACGTAATTCGACCTTTCGATGTATCTAATATCATTACCAAGAATAAAAATCAATGAACGTCAAAGTTGTTAAAAAAGTTGAGTTATGAATATCATTAGGTGGCATTCCTGTGTGCGTGATAACTAATGGAAGAGCTTCGCGCGAATCGAGGCCGATTGAACGTTCAATGATGGTTTGAGACCTTGTATAAACAACATTTCGTAAATAAGGCATTCCAGTTTATTCCTGCACTTTTTGAGGACCGAAAATTGTCCGTAATAGTTGAACAATTAGACTAAACTGCCTTATTTACGAATTGTTGCTCATACAAGATCTCAAATCATCATTGAACGTGCAATCGGACTCGATATTCATAACTCGACTCTTTTAACAACTTTGACATTCAACGATGTTTACTCTTGATAATGATGTTAGATACATCGAAACGTCGAATTACGTTACTCCTTATATTTTTTATTAAATGCTTTAATAAGAAACTGACCATTCGATCCCATTAAAAATAGTGACTCAGCCTTTTTTACACGACACAGGTTTATTAGGATTTTACGCTTCAGTGATGAGTCTCTTTTAAGCTGTTATAACTTTGGCCCTCGTTTAATAGCACATTATTCACTCCACGAGAAACTCAAGATGCTACTTTAGGGTTATGGTTTGAAAGATAACTGGCACGAAATTAAGATTATAGCGTTTTATATACGTTTTCAGCATTCTCCGCCCCAATAAAAAATAATACAAAAACGATAACGTCAATGTAAGGTAAATTCTCCTTTACAGTCTGCATACATCTTGTAATATACAATTTGCAAGAATTTGACGATATCAAGTCAATTTTACTCTTTGATTGGCGTAATTACGTTATTCTACACACCAAGCTCGTAATAATGGTAAACTTCGGAAATTAAATCATAGTCAACAGTAAGACTGCAACGATAACATGTCTACTTTCCTTTACGTGTACCAAGTAGACTGGACACTAACCTGCTCGTACACAGAGACCATTGAGCCGGCGAGTGTGTGGACATTTTTCACCGCACCCCACACTGGATGGGACTTTAGAGAGGAGCTGAGCACGGGCTGTAGATAGGCACTGTAGATTGCCTGTAGTTGGTCCCGATCAGCATAGCTAAAATAAACAACACTGATTACAAGAGCAACAAGACAAAAGCACCTTATGAATAGCTTTTGTTTTCAAATCGACCAAAGAAGGATTGGAGTTTGATAGGTTACGAGCAGGGTCTTCCTTTGTGTAAAAACTTGAGGCAGAAAAGTAACATTTCATTCTCTCCCCTCAAAATTACCCCTTTAGCTTGACCCCTAGTTGTAGCAAATCCCCGCGCAGAAAGAAACCCTTGAGTTTTCACAGAATGGTATACTTGACCGCCTGTTTTCCCTTTTCAAATGACTGTATGTTCTTTTCGGGTTTTGGCATCGCTCCAGTCAAAGTAAAACAATCGACGCTTTAAAAAGTACTTAGAATTCCCCGAAACTATTACTTCTGTTTTCATCAGGCCATACAAACATGAGCGTGTGTTTCATGTTAAACAGAGCTACTTAACAGTATCAATAATGCTTACCCAATGGAGCAAACGCCAACAATAGATGTGAATCGTGTAGTTAGCTGATGTCTTCCCATGCCGGTCCCAGCGGTCATGGAAGCCACTATCTGTACACCTTCAAGACCAACCCACTCCAGGTTCGAGTCGTAGAATCCCTTGTACGTCAGCACCTGTGGAACAAACCATTAGGGTTGAGTAGTTCAGTACTAGTACTAAGAACTGTGGGAATTGGTAAAAATATTAGTCATTTGTTTCTTAATCGTGAAGAATACATCTGTTTCAACAATTTGGATTGTCGGCGGTCATCTTCATCTTTGACCTACTCTCCTCGCAACAAGCGGCTTAGTTTCATATTCAAGATGGCGGATAAACCCGCCAACAGAGGAACTGTTGAGAGTCCATTTACTCCCTTTGAAATACTCTTTTAAGGGTAAGAGATTTTTACGTTAGATACAATTTAAGAATATAGTTGCCGTATAGCCGTTCAAACAGAAGACGGTGTTCCTGTTTTCTAAACTTAATGCACTTTTGATGTCACAATCGTGCGCCCCCTAGCAGTTTTTCTAGAACTCGAGCATGCATTATTTCTTCAGAGAACATTGAACACCACGTTTGATTTGGTTAATATAACGCAGGAACGAAGGACACTCGTAAACAAGCCCATTTTCATATAATGGGATTCAGACTTTAAGATAACAAACTCGTCCTGAGGCAGAAAAAGTTCAAGGGGTTCGCTCTCATTTCTAGTTGCTTAGCTCCAGCTTTATTGTAGCTACTATAAAGAAAACGAAAGTCAACGAAACCAGTTCTCTACCTGTTGCAGAAAGGCTATGAGCTGACTAGTTCCCCACTTGTCCGGTTTTGGCAGGTTAAGGTCCTTTAGATACAGTACCAGTCTCTCGCAGTCCTTTGGTCTGTACACTCTGCCAGTATTAGAACTGATTACCATACAGGACTGCTGGAGCTTCTGAAGAACGTGCATGGGAGAGGTCTGGGCACTACAGTGTACCACAGCTACCTGGGTCGAGCGAAGCTGCTCAAAACAGTGCCTCAACAGGAGCCTGAATTAGACATGTACCGAGATAAAAAAAAAAATTGAGCTCCTTCACGCTTTGTACGAATATGATCTGTTCAACGTATTTCGTTAGCGGCTAAGTTGCTGGAGACGTTTCTTGTTTCTTCACACTGATCCATCATAATTATAAGAGACAAGGTTGAGTAGCTATTCCTAATATAGTTATTAGTAGGCATGGCTGTGCAACATAGCAACCTCATGACTATGAAAATACCTGTAAATGTCACGTTTTGAAACATTTTTCACTGAGGTATATCGCGTCATAACAATTGAATAGAAAGGCATCGCATGATCAATCTTGACCAATGATACGGCTTCAAACAGTTCTTTAACTAACAACTAAAATATGTGCAAGACTTACTCTTTGCCGCACCCCTCTGGACCGACCAACAGGAAAGGCTTTTTATGGTCTGGATGAAGCCAAGGAGAAAACATGTCCAGGCCTCTCTTGATGTCAGCGGTCTGAATCACGGGCAAGAGGCCTGTGGACAAGTTCAGGTCATGTACGCCGAGCGAGTCTGGAACCTGGCGTAACAAAACAATGGTCAAAAGATGTAAAATCCTTAAAAACAACAACAACAGCAACAACTTGTTGTCTTATACACGACATTCAAGAAGGTCTATATTACTATTCTCGGTCATTAACAAAAATCGTTACGTGCATAAAAGACAATAATTATGGAGAATGCGGTATTTCTTCAACCCCTTCCTTGTTTATGGCTGAGGATAACAGCTCCTTAATTGACTGACTCACCTCCAGTTGGTATGAAGCCAGCCGTCCTCTGTCGCTGTCATAGTAGGTATCCAATGGCCTCTTCTGATCTGGTGGCATCTCGTGAGTCCAGTGAAACACCTTAGAGAATAACATGACAACATGGTAGCTTTTATCAGTCAGTGTAAAGTTTCAGGCAAAATCTCATTTTTAAAGCAGTGTTTCGAAACACTACGCGTAATGGATCAAGGAAGCTATGAATCTTTCACTGGGGAAAATGTAGCCTGTTCCAGGCTCTCGGCCAGTGGGGACGATCGAAAACGCGAGCGGGCGACGAGCGTGACCAGCAACGAGCGGGATCCGGCCGGGAGAGAAAAGGACCCCGCTCGTCGCCCGCCGCTTTTTCGATCGTTCCCACTGACCGAGAGCCTGGAACAGGCTCGGGAAAATGCATCCTAAATTGGAACACAGAAAAAGGACGTGCACATTTGACGGGAGCTTGTTGTTGAGGATTGAAGGCAGTCATTTGGTGCTTAATCTCAGTAAAAGGGACGAGTGTTTTGTGCGTTGGATAAGCTGGTTTTCACTGAACAAACAACACACATCAGTCACGGACAAAAGAAATCCAACTCATCTATATCAATCCGTGCTTCAGTGCTTGCGACAATTTGCCTCTTTCCCAATCTTTAATCTTTTCTAATCTCTTGAAAAAAAGTCAGGTGTTTATGCCCGGAAACGGGAGGGGATTCTCTAATATATTTACGTGAATTATGCCTTAGGAGTTGTGCCAAGGAATGCCCCACCCCATCAACGGACTTTAACCGAAGCACAAAGTTACCTCCTTTGCAAACGCAGTCTTGGCTGTGGGAGACAAGTTACCTCCCAGTCCTCGGATCAAACAGCAGGCGAACTCGGCTTTGACCTTGACCCTGTGCATGTGTGACAGACCATTCATGACCACGCCCACTAGACTCGTCTCCACGACAAACTCGTTCTGTTTTAGTACCCAGTCCAGCGCCTTGTAGAAGTGATCCTCTAAAAACGTCTCCAACATGCGTCGATCCTCCTCGGGTTGGCTCTGAAGCCAGGATTTGACAAGAGCTTTCACGTCCGTGTCTTCGTCACTGAAAGGAAAAATTTTGTCCTTTATTTCAAAATCAAATAGTTGCTGTTTGAGATGTCATGTCATTAAAGTTTGTTTTTGAGCTTTGAAGATCATTCCATGCAAAGTTCGTGCGTAGAAATCTAGCAACCAAAGAAAATGGAAAAGGGAGGTAGTTTCTCCCTATAATAAGAGAAAACCAGCAAAAGAATACGGGGTTGCTCAAGATGTGTCAGCTGAGTTATGGCCCTCAGTGGATGATTTGTCGGATTTGTAATATGATGTTCTCGCTATAGTTACAGTTATAGAGCGTTGCCAGCAAGCCAAGCAAATTTATCGGAAGAAATAAGAAGGAAGTTCGGCATGAGAAAAGAGTTCAACTCCCACAAGATTGGTTTGGGACACCAACGTGGCCGGCGTTTCATTGTTTTGGGACCCCAATATGGCTGCCGTGAGGACATGTACAAAACAAAATCTACTGAGGCTCATTTACGTTTCTCAATGCAATCGTTACGTTATGTCTTCGAGCGAGTGTGTTCATAATTTATTACCACGAGAGAATGAACCTCGTACATGGAGCTTCCACTATGTTTATGTATTGTTTGAGAAAAATATATCGACATGTTACTGAAAAGCTCCCCGTTTTGTGCCGAGTAATTCACCAAGCCATATTTGTCATTCTCTCAATCGGGTAAACAATGGTTTTCACTTATGAAGATTAATCGCTCTTTTAAGTTTTAACGGCAGGTCGTAATAATTTAAAGTCATATCCCTCAGTCATATATAGGTTAAGTCTGCACACGAGCCAAGTGGCCCATCAGGCCGGTGCTTATCTCCGGTTTCAATTCTGTTGCATGAAGCGACTACGAGTATTTCTACTCCCCCACCCCCTAGATTGGATGTTAGTCCATCGCAAGGTTACCCCCAGCATTAAAATCACCGTACCCATTTATACACCTGGGTGGAGAGAGGCACTGTGAGAGTTAAGAGTCTTGCTCAAGAACGCAAACACAATGTCCCCGCCAGGGCTCGAACCCGAACCGCTCGATCCGGAGTCCAGGCCACCGCGCCTCCCCGTTAGTCATATATATAGCAAACAAATTACTTTTGCCTTACCTCAGAAATATCATACCCATGCGTGAAATAGTGGCAGGCGAGGCACAGCTCAGGTCATGTGACTCAAACAGGAAGTTAACATTAGGACCAAACTGTATCCTTTCACCGGAGGGCATGGTCAGCAGTCTGTTGTCATCAAGGACAGAGTTGAGAGATTCGATCCACTCGGGATCAATGTCGCCATCGCACACGATCCACGATTGGACATCGATTGGTTCACGAACAACTTGGCGAGCTGCGTTCGTTAAAACTCCGTCCGACCACTCACGAGTGTCCATGTCAATTTGCCCCAGTAGCTATTGAATAAATCAGTACTAATGTAAGTGAAGCGGTGGAATAAGCAAAATAACGATGGGACTAAATAGGCCTGGGAGTGGTACAGGAGGGTGTCCTAAGTACGCACCAAAATATATATTGCACTCATCATTGCTCATGTGCATACCAAACTCTAGTGTTTAGAATGACAAATTCGACCGCCACAAAGAAAGGAAGTTGAACGGCTACATTTTTGTCTGGCTGTTAAGAGAACAATTCAAACAAAAATAGACGCTACTGATGATTTAATCACTTAACAACATTAATCTCGTCCTTTGCTGAAAGGCTTACGTTCATGAGAAATGTGAACTACATCCAGCAGACCAAAGGTTTATAACTGTTACGCGTTATGTTGCAGATACTGGATTCACATACGAATTAGTGCGCAATGTTTTAGATGTAGAAGACGATTCCACTTCTGCAAAATCGTGCGCAACATTTCTGAGGTGGAAACATGGTGCACATTAGTCCAAAGCACGAATTGCTGCGAACGTTTGTTTAGAGCTTAAAGAAGATTCACGCCATTTGAAGAAAACTAACACCGTAATAAAACACTAACCTGAGTTCGTGGCATAGCCTTTGGATTCATTGTGTAGTGTTTCACTGTCTGGCCCACTTTACCAAGGGCCAGCCGCAGCAGCTTCCAGATGGTGCTTTTACCTGAGCCGGAGGGACCAATCACCACAACGCCCATCCGCTGACGAAGCTGTTCATAGAGCTCAAGGGCCTTCTTTACCTGATTAAAATAAGACAAAATTTAGAAGCCACACCCTCGATAATGGTACAAAGGAGCTTTGTACATGACAGACTGTCTTGGGGTCTTCACCTAAGTTAACTGACAAACATCGAACCATTTTATTGAAACACTGACCCATAAACCATTCATCACAGGCTGTTCTTTTAAGCAATCTGGGAGTGTCTCGGTGTGCCATAGATTTCTTACAAAATCAAATTAGAGAGTAAACTAGGAAAACTTGTGTCAGACTATTGATAAAGAATTTACTTTGTGCCCATTAATCATAAACAAATTTTCATCAACTAATTGTATGAAGTGGCTCTATGAGTAATACTTACCTGGGTCTCCATGACCATAAGGTTAGATTCCTGAGCAGAACTTCTCAAAGCGTCCGCCAATTCAGCATACTCAACACCTTTGAAGTCCACACCTGGGAATATGTCGCGGACGAGCGCATCGAACCTCTTAGAGTCTGCAAAGGTCAGTTTGGACAGCGTGTTCACACGCAGAGCTTGAACGACTAGTCGAGCTTCCACTTTAGCGTTTACTGAAACAAAACAAATTGAATTAAAAGAAGAATCAATGCCGCTACTGAAGAAGACAACGTTTATCTACGAAATAAGTTTTTGAACATGTTTTACTATTGGTATGTAAGGAGATTTGGTTCATTTTTGCAAACCTTTGAGATTCAAACTGAACCTCTATCAGACTATTCAGTCGGTTTCACCATTTTGATATTTAGAAGGGAATCAAAAACTTGATCTTTCGCATTAGAGTTTCATTTACCTTGTCCGTTGGTTTGTTTGTGAGCTTGTAACAAGTTTCCACAGCCTCTCAATACTGTCTTGAGTGCACGCAGACCCCAATCATAATGCTGCTGCTGAGACAAAAGTTCCCTGAAAAGACGAAAGTCATGAGACTTTCATTAGCTAACACGCCACTGTCAAAACATGAAACACACTGTATCAAATCAGATCGAATTCGTTCCATGACGCCAATCACACGAGAAGAGTTACATTCTCATGCAAAAACTCTGTTTTAATATTCCACGTCCCAAGACCAAGACACTAAAGAAGTCCATCACCTGTGTTGGGGCCAAACTTTGGAACAACTTTGACAATGAAGTCAGAATGTTGACTCACTTGACACTTTTAGAAGAACAATTAGGAACATGCCACGTGAATTTTACAGTTTTTAAAGACCGACTCACTAGCTTTTAAATCTTTTTTATTGTTTCATAAATTTGTACTTTATCGCATTATTTCTGTAATCAATAGTTCTCTTCTTTGTAAACACCTTTTAAATAGTCTTTTAGCTAGTTTTAATTTTTAGACACGAGCAGATCAGCGCTGCTGTTATATCTTTATCGAGTATAAATCAATGCTTTACGTTAACTTACCGTACTTAAGCATCCACTCTTAATTTTATGATAACTGCACAAATTCTCGCGCGCTTCTTCTACAGTAAGACCGGAACGAGATCAGACAATTTGACAATTTGTTATCGTAAAAACACAAATTGACGTCAGTTTTTCATGCGACTGTCCTGTTATTAACAACGAATTTCGTCATAACGACAAAATCCATGATCAATAACAGGACAGACGCATGAAAAACTGACGTCAATTTGTTAATTGGTTGATAAACGAAGCGATTGGCGCTGTGATTTGTTCCATTTTAACTTTATTATCCTGGTTATCAAATGATCATACTGAATATAGAGAATACTGAAAGCTACCGTGTAATAGTCTTACTTTGATAAGTTAAAGATGGCTACCAGCTTTCTGCCCAAGCTCTTGGCTTCTTTTAACCCTTCAGAGAACATGATGACCTCAGCAATCAGTTCGTTGTCAGGACGGGACATGGCCACTGGACGGAACAGTTGCTTCAGGTTATCTGGGAGCTTTTGACGTCCCCCATAACCTTTACCCGCAGGGTTCAGAGTAATGAAGATCCCCGAGTTAGGATCTAAATCAACCTAAGATAACGAAACCACAAGTTACAATCAGACTTAATATGGCACAATTTATTTGCATTATCGGCTTGGAAATGCATGGTTAGGGATTTTAACTGCTCAAAATAGTTTTAGCCGCTGTCTAATACATGTTTAAGCGCGATACTACGCTTCGACAACAAACTTTACTGTAGAAGTAAGCTATATCTAAATGTACTTTGAGTACCAAGTGCAAAAGTTCAGTAAAACTGCCAGCTTAATCCCCAGTTACTAAAAGGGACTTTTCCCCTCAACTGCAAAATAATAAAAAATTCATTACTCTATAACTGATAGTCTTAGTCCAATATCCAAAAAAGTCTGTCAAGTAGCCAGGGTTTGTGGGATTGATCTATCACTTGTGCAAGTTACACTTCTGGACATGTCAGTTCACTTTGTAGGTAGAAGATGGAAAGCCAATAGAAATGGCCTTATAGGTTAGCTACAACCCTAGGCAAAACTAGTTGAGACAAATTGAAAACTGAAAAATCTTTATTTTCCTGTTGCCATGTGATAACAGCTTTTTGGGCCGCTTAAGTTGTTATCCTTGTTACAACCATCCAGAGGGAAACACGCTTGCAGCGACGGAGTTTGTCAGACTCCTAGAGGACTCAAGATCTATTACAGCAAAACAATCCAACGGGAAACAGAGAATACGCAGTTACTTGGGTCCAACAGTAGAGTTTAATCCAGTAACGTACACAGAACGTAATCAATACGGGATAGTGGTATCCGGCGTCCCACCACCGGGGGCGTAACCGAAGAACAATTTATAAAACACCTGTATATATGCTAGGCTCTAAACAAATGATCTAATATTTCGTTTAGTAATCCTAAAACCCTATTGGCTGTCAATGAGCTCATTGTTGTTCTAGACTATTCCATCATAAGCAGTCAGTTACTCTGCTCGTTGATACTGACTACTTACAACTTCAGGTAGTTCTCACTACAAGGCGTTTCACGATAATACATGATAGACAGGTGGTTACCATGGTTATTGGACTTTCACTCAACTGCTAACTGTTGGCTTTTTTATGGTTATGAATATCGGCAAATTCTCCCCTCACAGCAAGACTAAGTTCCAAAACGTCTTAAAATGAATGGGAGTTAACCCCTTATCCTTTTTCATTTTCATTTTTTTTTTTTTTTTGAATAACAAAGAATAGACCAATTTCGATATATTAAAATTCAGCCTAACACAATAGACCTCAGCACGAGGCTCTGGGGAATAAACCCCACAAACTCTGTAGTTATTCCCCAGAGCCTCGTACAGAAGTCTATTGTTTTAGCCTGAATTTTAATATATCGAAATTGGTCTATTGCATCTGCTGATTTTCAGACCAAAACAACATTGGATGCGGTAGGGTAGGGGGTGACTTTGCTGTGGTATGATTACATCGTAGTGTAGCCTTATGCTCCACTCACAGGAGCGAAGAGGATGAGTGAGAGAGTGATTACAACGTAATATCGCGGGCAGATAAAACATTGATAAAACTGTCCCAACCGTTTTGTCCAGGGTTGTAGCAGATATTAGCTCCAAACAGAGCCAATGTACGTTTTTTCTGCCGTGTTAAACCTGTTAGTTTCACGCAAATCCAATCTGTATAAAATGAATGTGTACCTGTCTTCCAAGCAGCTCAGTTGAAGGCAGCTTGCTCTTGAGTGCGGCCTGTATGGTCTGTATCTGCATGGACACGGCAGACAGTACAGCTTCCTCCAAACGATTGAACTCATCAAAACAACCCCACGCCCCACACTTCACCAGACCAATGAAGATGCGACCCATGGACTTGACATCAATACCCTGAAAATACCAGCTCATGATTAACAACAACAAAAACAACAACATCAACAACAGCAGCAACAACAACAAAAACAACAAGAAAGATCATCGACTAGAAGAGTTGCCATCTACAGACTTTCTGGAGTAGTATTTTTGCAAGAAAAAGATCTGAGCATTGTTTAGCCAAATAGTTGCCCAGTTAAGTGTATAGTGATGGTAACTGTGAACCTCATCTCTGAATAGAGCAACTAGCGATCAAGCAAAGCTTTCAGTTTGTGCCTACTTTTTCCGTTAGTTGTTTTCAAATGTTACTCATTAATCAAGACATCATAATCCTTCTGTTCAAAAAAGGCAAACAAACGGACAGACTAAGACAGTTATCATGGAGGGATTAACATGTTACATATCAACTCTTCAATTCAAATGACGGCTATTACATTAATTTATACCTCTGGTTTCAGTGTCTAATCAGAAGCTTTTTAAAAAGCTTTGTCTCCAAAATGTCTCTAAGATGTTCGAGATGTTTGTTCATAAATTAAACTCGAAAACGAGGTGATTGTTGTAAGAAATGAGAGAGCAAAGTCACGAATGTGACTCTTGACACTTTTGTACTCCAAATCGACTTTAACATCACTTGTGACATATGTTTTCATCCTCACCTCATCACAGTTGAACACAAGAACTTGTCTGCCAAACAAGCCGCCGAGTGCTTTGACTGATTCTGTCTTTCCTGTGCCAGCAGGCCCGTACGGGTTTCCTCCAAGACCCATGTGCATGCCCTGGGTCAAAGTTAGGTAGCATTTGTCCGTGAGAGGAGTGTGCACCAGTTTAGCAGCATTGCCTTGGTATTCGTACGTGTAGTGGAATTCCGCATCACACATTCGGATCAAACAAATTTCTGTAAAAGAAAACAAGTGTTTGTAGTTCTCCTTTGAAATACATGACAGTGTAACTCGCCATACGAAATCTAAACGGAAATGAACGAAATATATAGAAATGTACACTTAAACAATACCAGATGTCTCCAAACACAAAACAGACATCATTAACAAATGCACCATGGCAAAGAATCTACATGGCACGGTAAGAACAGAACAAACCTCAAACTCTGACTCACTTTAAAGACCACTAGAACAAAGGAAATGCATCGCCCATCTATTTTACTCTATGCTTATCTTAGTGTACCATGTGAGCGTATTTTGTAACCGTTTGTTGCTATTTTCTTGTGTGTTTATTCACTTGAGTTTACAAACAGCAATTAGAATATTGAAATTTGCATGGTGTAAGGAAGTGGAATAATTGTTTTGAAAAAAAAATCCATCAAATATTTTCGCTCGCGCGCGATTGGTCTAAACGCGTCACGTGACTGAATATTCCCCAGCTCGAATTGGGGAATATGCGAGTGCTACAACCCATCAAATATTTTCGCTCGTGCGATATTGGTCTAAACACGTCACGTGACCGAATATTCGCCAGCTAAAACTGGGGAATATCAGAGAATATTCCCCACTTTTCAAAATTGTGCGTGTTGCGAAAAAGATTTGAAGGGTAAACGCAATAGCCTCCATTTGGCGCGAAAATAGGCTCGGATATTTGTCCTTGGACATAATCTGTTCCTCAAAGCTCACAGTTTTACTTGACCTACGTTCTAGGAAAACTGTTCGCTTCTCGGAACAGATAATGTCCACGGACAAATCTCCGAGCTTATTTTCGCGCCAAATGGAGGCTATTGTTTACAAATTCCCCAATTTTCAAAACCGCGCGTGTTGCGAAAAACATTTGAAGGCTAATAAACACAATAGCCTCCATTTTGCGCGAAAATATGCTCGGATATTTGTCCTTGGACATAATCTGTTCCTCAAAGCTCACAGTTTTTCCTTGAGCTAGGCTCTCGGAAAACTTCGCTTCTCGGAACAGATAATGTCCAAGGACAATTATCCGAGCCTATTTCCGCGCCAAATGGAGGCCATTGTTTATATAACATAGCCACTGCAGTATGCCGTTGTAGTTTTGTCTAGCGTGTAAGTCTACGCAGTATAGTGTACGAGAAGTAACAGAATAAATCACACGAA
Organism: Orbicella franksi; assembly: GCF_964199315.1. Taxonomy (NCBI): domain Eukaryota; kingdom Metazoa; phylum Cnidaria; class Anthozoa; order Scleractinia; family Merulinidae; genus Orbicella; species Orbicella franksi. The sequence continues at coordinate 10,343,933 of NC_138153.1, forward strand.
TTACGTTTCTGCATGTAATATCGGAGTTGTTTCTGCCACATCCACTCATCAAGAGACTTGATGCCGTGTTTGATCAACTGCTGTACCACATCAATGGAATGAATTGTGTCCAGGATCAGTGCTTTCAGCTTGAGCTCTAGGACATGCGATTCAGAGTCAGATGAACCTCCTCCACTGATCTCTGTGTTCGTGTACGATTCAAGCTGGGATTCCATCTCGATCTGGAATTCTTGGAGAGTGTTGCTTTTGATGGCAGCCTCGCAGCGGTCTGTAAATTGGATTTGTTCGGCAAGGCAAAGGATCTATACAGAGAACAGTAAATAATGATAATTCGTTATAAAATGCCTAAAAATCCCGCATTAGCAATTTAGCACATTACGCCTTAGACGATGCAGTAGAAACTTATAAATAGAGAAAGTGCAAGTCCGGTATAAGCTTACTAAGAGGTAAAATCGTAACTTCTGACGAAACGGTTGTGCTGCGTCGACGTGCAAGTAAACGTAGCGAACTTAACTTACCTCAATACAATCACCTTTTCTTGATAGTGATAAACAAAAGACTATGATCATAGTCTCCTGAGGTAAATTAATCACATTGGCAGATTTCTAAAGCTGACATGTCGAGCTGGTTTAGCCCTTTTGGTGCAGGTCCAGAGCTGGAAACGTCAGTTTTCAGAATTTGTTACGACGGGTAATCTACTTTTTCAGTCAAAAACTCACTTTATTTAACGTTACTAGTACGCAAGTCTAAGTAGCTCAAAACATGACGATTTCATTTTCTAGTCGGTATTGAACAAGTCATAGGAAACCATCTGGTAATGAAAAATTCTACTAACACAATAGAGAGGATCGCGGAATTGGATTTCTATAAGCACGTAGACAAACAGGTCTTCAACACGGTTCTTATATTAATTTAGAGTGCAACTTTCAGGCCAAGCAAACTGGTGAAAAAAGACAACTTCGTGCAACATTTCTGTTAGTAACAGGCGTGGAAGGCTTACCAACTACAATAAAAGTGAATCAAATTGAAATGACTACCTGTGAAGGAAACTTGGAGGGATCCACTCCGCCTCCAGATCCTCCTTTCTTACTCGCATTCAGACAATCAACCAGCAGTTGTTTCAGGGTGTCTTTCATTTCATTGGCAAGATCACCGAGCCAGACCTGTCAAATGTACAGTGAAAAGTGCAATGAGCTGTCACGTGCAAACTAAAGAGCATGTTCATTTCTTGAAGGAGTCTAATAGGCCATATTCGTATTCTCGGTATTGGACTGGAACTAGCTTGCAACTGAAGCTGATGCGGGAAGTCTTTTCAAATGTAAATGTCATTAATCTCTCCCGCATGAGCCTCCATTGCAAGCTAGTTCCAGTCTAATACCGAGAATACGAATATGGCCTATAAGAGGGTCAGGGAGGTTCAACTGTATTTACAACTCCGTTTTTGGGGGAAAAAAAGTTGAAAAAAATTGATTAAATGGAAGAAAGAGCACGAGATTTGAGCACAAATCTCTAGAAAGGTCAGCAGCTGTTTAGTGAGAAAGACTGAACGACAAAACCATCCACTTGAATGAAGTGTATGTAAAAAAAAACAGTTTTTGTCCGCCTTCTGATCGCATGTAAGGACTGTCACATGGTTGTTTATGTCTTGGAACCCTCTTTGGCTCAAAATTTCGCTCGAGACCGCGAAAATGCCACGAAATTTCGTGACTTAATTTTCGCTCCTGCGAAACTCCGCGAAAGTTTGAAGAAGCGATTACCTCGAATTTCCGAATCGAATTTCGTCGAACTCTCATTTTGTACTTATTCACAGCCTTCCGTAAGTTCGAGGACAAAGCACGAAAGTCATCGAGCTTCGTTTGCATTACTGTCACACAACTACAGCAGTAACACTAACCTCCACCTCAGGTGTAATAGTCACTGGCCTCTTAAGAGGAACCACTTCTCCGTCCAGAGACTTCATAGCCACGATGGTCTTACATCCTTCATCAAAAGCAACGTTATGAATTCCAGCAAAGAGTTTCTTCAAGTGTGACTGGATCACCAGTGGATTGGTGGCTTGGCCAAGGATTTCCAGCAAGTCATCGTCACCGATAAAGTAGAACCGCGGGAAAAGGGCGCGCTTTTCCTGTTAAGTTGATAATTTTCAGTAGTATGTTTTGAACGCTCTTTAAATCTATGTCACTCCTTGATAATAATTCCAGTTCAATTGAATCCTTTGTTTTAAACTAGAACGAGTTTATGAATTAATTAATTTTTGAAAAATGAAGAACTACACTGAAAACGTTTTAGCAAGGGCCACACCATCGTTGGCAGAAACATTAAACAAGGGAGATAAATAGTGTCTCGACCTTTTCTGTTTTTCTTTCAGGGTATCTCTTAGATTTTGAAGGTGACTTCTGCTCAGGTTGTTGAAATGCCAGACAAAAACAACAGTTTCTTTTTAATTTTCCTCACGTTTGGTAGAAACACTTTCTTCCTTTGATGATTAATGAGCCAAAATGTGGAGAGGCGTTCCATATTATTTGTTTCTACACAACATAAAACAACCAAGTTAACGCAATAAGAAGTTTCAGAATTGCATACCATCTGAAACTTTTGACTACCTATAAGAGGATTTGACAAGGCTGGTACCTTTTCCACTGATTATCTTTATTGCAGGCTAATCAACAAGCAAAGAGGAGCATGTAGCACGGTCAGAACACCTACCTCCAAGAACTCGTTAAGAGATTTCTGACATCTCTGCAGCTGATCCAGAAGAGTCACTAGAGTATTCCTGATGCCTGACTGAGCAACAAGTGACAATAATCTGTTGTCATTGGTAACGTCCTGCATGATGGCCCTGTAAAGCAAACAATACACTTTGGATCTCACTTAGATTCTATCCCATTTGGAGGTAGTTTTGTATTACGAAATAATAAATAATAAATGAAAAATAGATAACTTTATTTGAGTGTCAAATGTATTTATCACAGTTGTGCTAAATAATTTAGGACACTGTAAATAAATAAACAAATATTTCAACAATTACACCATGTTAATCTAAAATTATCTCTTTAATTCTCACACTTTCACGCTTTGCTTCATTCTGTTGTTACTACTTATCACAATTAGCATTTTCTGCTCATTATAAATTCAGCTTCCATCGCTTTGCACTTGGATTAACCGAGGATGACAGAAGTTTCTGTCGAAACAAGTTTTACAAACTCAAACGTTTTGTCGCTTTCTTAAAATTCTTGACTTGTCTACTACTATCAAGACCCTTTAGAACATAAATTATTTAGAATCCCAACTGGTGGGAGGCTGACCAGTTGGCTATTTACAGAACGCGGTCGAGGAGTTGAACTCGGGACTACCGAGAACAAATCCAGATAGCGGTAGGGTGGAGAATTTGAACCAGGGACTTCAAGATTCCACCTCCAGCGCCCTACACCACTCGGCCACGCCGCCTCCCCGCACCTTAAATGAATCTATATACACGAACCACTTCAACGTTCCACAAAACAGAAACAAACCTGAAATCATCATCCACTCTTTTGAACCTTCCTTGCTCCCTGGGCAGAGCCCCTCGACCAAAGATGGGCTCCAGATAGACCCACTTTCTCTGGATTTGGTTCAGGTTGTGAAGGTACTCATCTAGATCAGCCAAACGAGTCTCCCATAGGGATGCCTTGTCTTCAAACCCTTTATAGTACGGGGAATCCTTCAATGACTGCAACAGGCATTGGTTATCGCCCACCTGGAGAAGGAACAAGACAAAATGTCATCTACCGTACCTATTGTAAGAAAAACTCTTCCTTATGATCAAAATTAACTAAGGACAAAACAAGTGCTTCCTTCGATGAGCACTACTAAAACGACAAATCAACAGTTATGCATGTATGTGAAACAGTGATTATTCAGAAATTTCAGTGAGCAAAGGTACACGTATGTCGTTTCACTAAAACATGAATAAAAAGGCAATTAGTTAAAGTAAAACTATGCATAGTGACAGTGCAAAATATGTAGGTTTGTTTTTCTGTACCTGATTGACAAGATCTTTCCAGTCCTTGATGATGGATAACTCTTTGCTATGTGAATCCACGTATGACGTCAGAGAGAACACAGCACCTGCGCCCCACAGCTCTAACTCTCTGAGAGCCTCCCTGATTGACACTTCGCCTTGAGCTCGACTGTTTAGCTCCTGTGAAAAGATTTCGGAAACAGTTAGCATGTACATGACGATTCTCAGTGATTCTGATATTGGTTTTCCATTTTTATGATCTAACACCTTTGGTGGACTTAGAATTCTGTATTTGCCGATTACAATCTGCCACATGTGTTCATTTGTTACACTGGAGTAAATTTGAACTTTTACTCAGTTTAAAACATCGTCTAAATTATTACGTGAACTGATCAAACGGCCCCTCCAATTCCAAAGAAAGACTAAGTCTTGTAAAAAAACCTTGCTTTCTTGTTACTAATTTGAAAACTGAAGAAAACAAATGGACATGAATTTGGTTCAGTTTTCAAAGATGAGCTCACGGAAATGAAAGAAAACTAGACGGTGTTATTTCTTTCAGGTTGTGGTGTAAGATATATGAAACTAGAAAAGTTTTTAGATGTTACTCTGGATTTTGCTGCTTTTTATTTGCATAAAAAATCTCCTAGTTGGTACAGTATTACAGATTCTGAGGCTTATTAGGGGATCAAGTTATTCCTTAGATTTTGGACTGGGTTAGCCTAACCTTCAGCGCATCCGCATGTGCAATGATCTGATCAGCACTCTCCATCACATCTCCGAACGTCAGTTTCTCCAGGATGGTGCCTCGGGGCATCTTCAGAAGCCTGAAGAGTTCCAGCCAGTGGTCTGGAGACAACGCTTCCCCACGAACATACTTCAAAAGCGGAACAATGTTCTAAAACAGCAGGGAAGAAAAACAGCAACTTAATTCTACGAATACGAAGTATATGACACAAGTCTTATACTATAACAGGCCTTGACGAGTACACCCATTGAAAACGCTGGTAAGTTGTACATAGCATATTAGGCAGAATTTCACGGGTCGTACTTCATTTTGATTTTTTGCCTGCATTTTTCCAAACGAGTTGGCAAAAAGAATCAGAGGTTTGACGTTCAAACACAATGCATTTAGGATGTGGTCGAGGCAATCTCGGATCGTCTTAGAAGTCTTCAGCATGGTTTGTGAATAATTGTTAATCTTCGGAAATATTCACCGAGAAGCGATCAAATCACCTTTGGATAATATTGGAAAATCTTCGCAAAGAAGAAGGAAATCTTCGGAAATAGTTGGGAAATCTTCGGATAATGTTCTCTTGCCGTCGCAAATCATCTGAAACAGGCACGTATCAGACGAAAGTCCTGTAACTGACGTTATGAGGTGAAGCATCGTATAAATGGAGACTGATTTTACCTTGTACTTATCCACGTCTTTCTGTAGTCTCACGGTCATGCTGGTTGGCTCCTTTGCTCTGAGTTTCTCTGACCAGGCTGTCAAGAAGTCATCAAAGCGATAGAGCTGGCCTCTGCGATGAAGTAAAGCAACAATGATTAGAAATGCTATTAATACAGTAGCCTGAACTCTGATCCGACGTGATTGATTTAAAAAATTGTTCATGGGGCAAAGAAAATCGTTCAATACGTAAAATCTGCGACATTTCAAGTTCAGTGGCATGGCATACATACCACATTTCTTTCTAATTCTTTGGTGAAGTTTTAACTCTGAGCAAATTTATAGTTCAAGTGATAGAGAACCGGCAGAAAGTAGCAACCTCGTCCTGTAGGTTGAAGCTTTTGCACAAGGAAACACACTGTACAAAATTGATTTACACAATTAACCATATTCTTATTCTCATTATTGTACTTGAGCTAGTTTGTCACTGAGACTAATGCGCGGATTCTTTTCAAATGCAAATGACTTTGATCTCTTTTTAATGATATTTCCCCGCAAGAGCCTCCATTCCAAGCTAGTTCCAGTCCAATTACGAGAATACGAATATGGCCTATCACCCATTCCTGCATGAAGGAGGAAAAAACAAAAAAACAGAGAGGCTTGGCGACACGGCTGGCCTTGATTTCCTTGAGGAACATAACTTAAGATTCCTAGCGACACAATATACCTGAATGATATCCAGTCCTCCTTCGCCAGCTCATCCAGTCCATTGCTGAACTCTTCGTACAGTCCCCACATTATTTCATGATTAGAGATGTCCGCTTTAAGTTCTTCAGCTGATGTGAACTGTGGTTCGGCAACACCAAAATGTTGGCATTCAAAGCTGATGGGAAAAAGGACACTTGTTTGGTGAACTTCTCAGGCTACATGGTTATAACGTTTTAGGAAAAATACCGCTTGAGACTAACACATGGATAATTAATATAGCATTATTAAGGATGGGTGTTCCAGTGGCTTCAGGATTCATTTATATTAGGAGCTACATCACAGTTAGCGCAATCTTGAAAAGTGAAGGCTAAATTTTTCAAGTTCGTCATTTGCAATCCGTGTTGATCTGCTCCATCTTAAACCATCCTTGTTCCTTTATGTTTTATTATTATCTCTTTGGTTTTTTTCTATTTTAATAAGCTACTATTTTCAAGTTTCCTTCAATTTAAAGTAATTTTGTACGTGGCCAAAATAACTCAAAGTATCGTGACTGAGCTCCGTTAAAGTTGAAATTTAAATTTTAACTACGTGAAATCTGATGTAGAACTTGGCTCTAATGCTCGGCTGCCTGCAGTGATGATAGGCTAAGGCGTATATCAACTACGCAAACTTAAGGAGTGATTGTAATCAACAGCGGTGACTTTTTTAGTCAATGAGGATGGCAACTCCAGGCTCTCAACCGATGTGGGAGAGTTAAAAAATAAAATACTTAATAACAGCCAATGCAACTACGAAGAGTCGGCTGTCGGTCTAAGGTCTTGGTAGAGACTGCCAGCCAGCTTTCTTACATAAGCTTCTTCATATTTTCCTCCAGCTCAGCAAACTCTGCTCTCCTTTCATTGATGGAATTGACTGCTGCGAGGCACGACTGTTTATCGTTGTACTCATCTATGTCACGAGGCTTCAGCTGGTGCCATCGAGCACTAAATTTATCAAGTTCCTGTTGGAAGGCCTGTACTCTTGATTCTACATTGCTCTTCATCACTTCAACCTGTCAAAAGCATTGACGCACGTTTATTAGCAACAATATCGAATGGCCCCTAAAAATACTACTGCAGATCTACACAATCAACCCTGTGAATAACACAGTCATGACTTTCTTTGCTGTAAAACATTATTTCCTGGATTTATAACTTACAGACCGCCAACCTCTTTCCTGGAACAGACCAACGACTATTCTACTGGCCTTGTAACCACAAATTGTATGCATCGACCAATGCACTGAAATTCTACCACATCTATGGCATAGATCATAATCTATTCTTACTCAAACATTTTGCACATGGACTGTAAGATTGCAGACCTAGTGATTCACTCAAACTGGGGTAGAACAATGTGCTCTTGTGACGCAGAAACAAACTTGTTAGGCTTTTACCGACGACAAATTGTCCGTTAAGAATAGAGGTACCCAAACCAAGAACTACAGCGTGTGAACACCTCATGCCATTCAGATTAAGATTCAATCTTGTTTGGCCCGGGGCTTTACCCACCTGTTCTTTAACCATCAGTTCATGACTCTCCATCATCATTTCAAACTTGTCCCATCTGGCCTGCAGCTGACCGATCTGTTCAACGCCTCCACCAGCAACTGAACGCAACAGCTTGTTCTTAGACTCAGCTTTGTCAAACAGTGGGTGAACCTGTAAATAGCAACATGGGTTATAAAGAGTGTTTTTTTTCCCTCAGGCAAAAGGCACAGCATACCTTGAAACAGTTGGAAAGGAAAGCTTCTTATAAACGGAATCGATGCTCTTCACTTCGAGGAAAGCTTAATATAAGATACGACTACAGCAAATGAGCTCAGATGGTGAATAACTAGTTTTGTCATATTAGAGCTGACAATAACTCTTACCCAATCATATTAACTATATATGTTTAGTTGCATTACATACACAAGTAAAACAAGTGTAGAAAAGAGACATTTATGGTTTCACATGGGAATGATCAGTTTACTTTTACAATTTTACGCTATGTCTGACTCAGGATTGTCTGACTGCAAGCCAGCTGTGTCATGCTTAACAGGTAACTGTTATGAGGTTAAGTAAGGAGTTTTTCACATAGCTAGACACAATCACATGCCTGTAATTTCTCTGTTGCAAGCTCGGCATGCTTAGCATTTGCCTCTCCTATCTCTTCCACGCTCTGTGGCCTGGTGGAGAGAGCGTCGGAGGCAGACGTCAGGAAGGTGTCAATAGTCTGCACTTCATTTGTAATGGAGCGTCGCAAGGAGGTCAACAGAGCATCAAACAACTGCTGAATATGATCATCAATTGTTGACTTCACAGGGGAAGTTGAAACACTGATGCAGTCAACCTTGATGTTACTGTCAGAAAAAATAATAAAATCAGCAAAAATTACTGCGCATATTTTGTAATTAATTATTTTTGTGACCAAAGAAATAGGCCATTTTCGCATTCTCGGTATTGGACTGGAACATATCATTGAGCAGAGATCAATACCATTTGCATTTGAAGAGACTCTCTGTATTAGCCTCAGTTGCAAGCTAGTTCCAGTCCACGCCGGCTTTGCGTTTATATTTAATATAACGAAGCTTTTGGAAAACGATGTCGTTAAGATAGCCATGTGATTTCCCTGACCGAGTCTTCCTCAAATACAAATTCAAAATGACTTGTGACTGTTCCGTTTTCAAATTTCCCCGGCGTAGTGCGTAGTGTGGACGGGGCTTACGTTTTGTTGTCTATTAAGTTGATTGAGTGGGTAAAATCCAACAATAGTGAAAGAAAAAAATAGCCCTCTTACAGACAGGTTTCAAAGTTTCTTTTTAAACAGAAGAACCATGAAGGAAAGAATTCTACCTGACATTCTTGAGGCTTAAAAAAGTACCAATCAGCAATCAATAATCTACGACTAAACAGCCCTTGCTGTAAACACAAACTCTGTTACTTATAGAACAATAAGCCAAGTAACCCAACGAAACAATGATATTGCAATTTGTAAGTAGTTGAGCAATCATAATCAAAAGAAATTCGACCTACAGAGGTAATTTTTCAGCTTCCCTTCCTTTAGCCTTCAATGCTTTGAAGTTTCTCTCCCAGTCTGGGACAGCTTGCAAGTGAGTCTCGATAAGTTTCTCCAGATCCACCGTCCCCAACACCACCCAGTCCTTAAACTGATCCTGTACTTCCACAAGGCGTTTGAAGAGATCCTCCGCTTTCTTGTACACTGTTGTAAATCCTGCGGAATTTTGATCGATCATGATTGGGTAGATGCTGTTGTCTTCACCAACTCCACGAAAATGATTTGGAATGGAAATAAACTTTCTCATTTCTCTGTAGTACTTGGCGCGGATCTCTTCCAATGGAGGACGGAACTGCAGCTTCTGCTGCCTATAGAAACATAAGAAGACAATTTCCTTTAGCTCAAATCATTCCATTCTCTTCACGCACTGCTACGTCTTTCTTAGAACTGTGCAAGTTCTTTTCGGCCTTGTTTTATTCGAAACATAACCGAATGAAACAATGTGACCTAACCATGTTGGGTTACATTGTAGTTGGGTTGGCTGAGATTTTTCCTAGTACACTAGGAAACGCTCAAGCTGACTACATTTTGTCATCGATAAAAATAAAAAAAGACCGATTTCCGATAGAGTATGCACGAACTTCAAACTTCGTTGTTTCTAGACGGCAGGTAATTAAATCTTATTTTACTGTACCTGAAGACCAGTTCAACTTTAATCTCTGGCAGATTCTCATTGAGGGCTTCCAGTCCCATCTGATACTGATGTTCCAACGCCTTGTAAAGCTGACGGTCCCAGTGCATCTTCCAGGTCTTCATGTTGTCGGCTTTAAACCCCTTTTAACAGAGATGTAGAGTGGAGTTAATGCACATTAGATAAAAAGAACATTCATGTATGATCAAATAACAGCAGTCTTGGGAACATGCTCAGTACAAGTGCAAAAACACCGTAATTGTACAAGAGGCGCAAACGTGTCTGCTGAGGTCTGTTACATGGCATGTCTCTAGGGTCTGTGTACGGCCGTGACCCCCCAAGTAAATAGCCACTGGTATCCCCTCGTGGGTGGTGTCTGTTAGTACATGTAAATGATTGACACATTGTATAGTTTCTGGTACTCCACAGTCACACTTGCCCATTGAAAACTGCCATGGTGAGTTGGGTTCCCTCGTTAAACATTAATAATATTAGTCCCTGACGGTCAATCGAGACTGTTGATTTGAACTTCCAGTCTACATGGGGATGTTTTGGCACATGACTTGGTCCATCCAAGCTCACTTGGCAAAGAGATTTCTGCTATATTCACTTGAGAAAGACCCTGTGACGGCTTCAAAAGCTTTTGATAACTAAAATCATTGACTGTGCTTCAGTATCTCATTTCTTGTTGTGTCTACTACAAAGTTGGGAAACAATATCTTTACTTGATTATTATCATTAGCACAGGTCCTGCACAGGCTTAGCACATGACGGCATCCTGACTGCCTTACCTTGCCAAACAGTCAGACCAAGCATGGACTTATAATTATATGAGCCAATATTCAGCCACCAAGGGTTGCATGGATCAAATGTTTGATGCCCATTAATGAGGCCCCATTAGGGGACGGGGGACGGAGGGGGGGGGGGGGGTCTGAGTATCCCACATCTTGTTAATTTTTGGCCTAAATATCCTGTATTCCGTTCATTCCAATTGCGAAAATTAACGATTTTCCTACTTTACATCCCATTTTGTCTGATCTAAATATCCCATATCTCATTTCTTACCTGAATATCACATATCCCGAAAACCCCTAATAGGGCCTCATTAATGGCAGTGCTCGACAGTGCATGCCACATTCTACACTGGCAAACAAACTGCTACCAGCAACCTGACAAAATGTAGCTGAGAAACAAACCCAAGTTGTAAAGTTACATTTACTTTGAATTGCATAGCAATGGCATTATGGAAACCAACTATTGCAGCTTCGGTCTTCAGAGCCCTTGTGGCGGATCACCCAGTAAAACCACTTACAAAAGAATGTACCTGCTGAGTAAGAGAAGTCATCATCTCCCTCAGAGACACAAGAGCTTCTTTCCAACGAGGTTGCTGTCTTAGCAGATCAACACTCATTAGGTTCACAACCTGTGACGAGGAAAAGAACACATACATGTAATTATGCACTGTGAATTCACCACCATCAACAACATCAACATCCCAAACATACACGTAAATGTATAATGTACATCAAGTGTTGCATGTACACTTAAGGTAGCATATGTGTCGACTTCTTTCCATGTTCACCAGTCCTTCCAAAATGTTTTGTTTTAGTATGAATTTACTATGGCATTCTATCACAAATGCCGTTCTCTGATTGGCTATGCCACTCACAATCCATTTTGTTGTATATAGTGAGTAGCGTAGCAGTGTGTGCTTGTTAACAAACTGGCAGCAGCTTCTTTGCATTTTCAAAGTGTCAGTGAAGATAAAGTTTTGAATGAGTAGTAGATTTATACAATGTACTACGTATAAGATAATTAGATTATTCCTCTTGGTTTCTATCTGTGTAGTCAAAAAGGGTGCAGCCCAAGTCACACATAACTATCATGCATGCGTAGTAGCAGCAGCAGCAGCAGCAGCAGTAGCAGTAGCAGTAGCAGCAGCAGCAGTAGCAGTAGCAGTAGCAGTAGCAGTAGCAGTAGCAGTAGCAGTAGCAGTAGCAGTAGCAGTAGCAGTAGCAGTAGCAGTAGCAGTAGCAGTAGCAGTAGCAGTAGCAGTAGCAGTAGCAGTAGTAGTAGTAGTAGTAGGCAGTAAGGGCCAGGATCCCTTGCCTGTAAGAGATCTACATGTATATGTACAGTGTAAGCACCAGGTAATCAAATGTAGGTGGCAAAATCACCGGCTACCTGTACTAGCCTCTATTATCTAACAAGTATCATACTTTGTCACTGATGTTATAGTGGCACTTGCGTAACCTCCTGTTCTCTGACGTAAGCTTGTCAGCAGCAGCCTGCAGTTTGTCAATGTAGGCTTCCAGTTCGAGTGGGTTGTCCCATGTCACCTGAGTCTTTCCCCCGCTCTCTTTGGATCCAGTCTTGGGGTTCTTCACTAGACGTTCAAAGCCAAGTGCAGAGTCTAACATCATGGACTGCTGACTTGGAATCATCTGCTGGTCAATTGTGTTGTAGAAATGTGCAACCTGCAAAAGCAAGCAAGACATTGAGAACTTGAAAATCATAGTTATGTACAGTACTTCCCAAAGATTGACAATTTTAAGGAAACCAATGGATTTTCATGCCCAATTTCCAAAGGCAAAAGGTTCTAAAGGGGTCCAGGGGCATACTCTCCCAGGAAATGTTTATTTGGTTTTTAACTCCCAGGAGTCGTCTTTTGGGAGTTTTTGAATCATTCTAAAAAACCTGACCAATTTATGTTAAACAGTGGAAACCAGTATGGATCAATTCCTTTATTTAAGTGCCAGTCAAGAATGCATACATTGTAGCTGAGGCCCTCTTCTAACTGGGGACACTTACAACTGGGGACCCATTGAAATCATAAATTAAAACAATATTGTACTTCACCTGTTTCAAGATCATTCCATGTCTGTAGAATTTGCTTGCTGTGCTTGCTGTCTGTTGTATCTTGGCAGGAACAGCAAATCCCAGAGCTGAAAGCTGTCTGACTTCCCTCATGAGTGTTACAAGCCTGTCTCCATAGTGGACTCTTAACTTGCCATCCCTTTGGTCCAGATCCATCAAGCGGCCACTGGTCTGCAAGCTTCGAGGAAACATGAGAAATTAATTTCTGAAATCAGTGGTCTTTGGATGCATTTGAGGCATTCAACAGAAGTTGACCCAGAGGCAGAGAGGCTGGGCAACTTGTATTGGCTTCAGGAAAAAATTATAAAATGCAGAACTAATAAATTGTACAATCTATGTAGTTAGATGTAGTTAAGTACATTACTGACCTGTATAATTAACCGCGCGGCCATGGGCCGAGCGCGGTTCATGTTCTACCCTTGGTTTATTATTTTTTTTAATTTTTTTTTTGTCGGAGACCAGACACAGATCTCCACTCGGCCAACTTTGAATTACGCAGTCTGTAATGTTTACTCGCCAAACCTTGTTTCTTCAGGGTCAACAACAATCTCAGATTACAAAATCACGCCGAACCTACACGTTGCAAAAAAAATCTCTTCAAAACCCTGACATCAAAGCGATATATAACTTTCGCATTAATAGTTTCCACACATCGGCAGAAGGTAAATCTATTCCTTAACAATCCAGCTTTATCGTGCTAAAATTTCAGCGAAATCGAACAAAACCAGAATTAATTAGAATTTTTTGTGACCTCACTCCCCAGACTTGACCTAACTAAGGGAGCCACGGTCGCCCATAGCAACCGAAAAACACGAACATAACAAAGCCGACGTTTCGGCCAAAAAACTCCAGAATTATCGCCTGAGAGCTTAAACTTGAATGGGAACATCTTTTTCAAACTTTGTTAAACTCATTTAGACGAAAGAATGGCCTCGGCGGGCTACAAAAATGACTAAGAGAAAAAACAGAACAAGACAGCAGAACAAACCGATAATATTTCACCGCGTGGCTTTCGGCACGAAAACGAAAATACAGCTTACTTCTGGATAAATTCAGCCTTAGAAGCCACCAACTGGTCCCATATTACTTTCTGTATCCTTACAAATGTCCTGACTTCCATCTCCAAAAGATTTTGCCCCAATTTTGAGCAAATAAACATTTCGTCGACAGCGACCGCCATTACGGTTGCTTGCATACTAAATTAGCTAACTTGACAAAATTCTCCCGAGGGGGGAGGATGTGAGGAAAAGAGCTGAAAAATGGCCTGTAATTGGCTAATAATGAGATCTTCCCACTGTCCAAATTTGGTGAGAATCGAAAGTAACGCCAATTTTCTGTCACGTTTTCAATCTGTAGCCACTAGAGTGACCAAAGTCGATACATCGGTCGGGATAGTTTCATTATTAAATTACATGACTTGTGTGACTACTTTGCTAGCCCTTTACTCGTGGAAAACACCAATCAAATTTAATCATGTCTTTAAAGAAAGAAAGCTGTTGTTAATAGTGTTATTACCGTGTGGTTCATATCGTTCATGCCCATACATATCCCGAAAAAAGTTCTAGATTAGGACCATTACGTCATCGGAGATTTGTCAACGGCTACCACTGATGGTGCAATAATACAGTTTGTGTTGATCAAGTGATGTGATGTCTACAGTAAGAAAAGAATCATCAATGACTGCTTTGAAATGTGCACTACGTTCCGACGGTAGTGCTAAGCAAACAGTTAAATTTTAAAAGCACGGTTATAAGATCTAAAAGATCTTCTTGTTACATGTACATTCGTCTGATCATACTGTAGGTACACACCGTACATGTACATGTATAGATGTTAGGGGTGTAACGATTCATATTCCTTGCAATTCGACTCAATTTCGATTTTTGCCTTTTGATTTTGATTACCGGTATTTCAATTTGATTATGCTTACAATATTAGATACACAATGTAAACAATATACAACCCTAAACCCTCAATTTGAGGATGTAATACTGACAATGAAAATGAGCATGTCGCACATGGTTTGCCTTATTTGGAAATTCTCATTTTTACCGAGCAACACAAAATGGCACACGAACTGCAAACGTCTTTGCTCGTCAATCAAAAACACACATTTCAAAGAGTTCTGGATTCTGATTTCACAATACACGGTACATGTAATAACTCACTGAGGGCACCCTGCGAAAGGTATGCAAAAAAATTGAACCAAAATCGAAACATGGAATCAAAGATTCAATAGAGAATTTGATTAATCATTACACTACTAATGGATGTAGATCTTGAATTATGTGTAACACTGTTTGAAGAACATTTACAATAAGTCTGTTTGAAGAGTAATGATTTACCTGAGAGGCTGTTTAGGATCATCAATAGCCGTCATCATTTCACTGACCCAGCTCTCAAACTGGTCTTTACAGTAAGATCGTAACTCTTCAATCAGCTCTGAAGCTTCCCTCTTGAACCCTTTGAAACCTGCCAGGTCTCCCAAGAGGCTCTCTGCAGTGCTAAGAGTTTCTTTTACCTATGATTTCAAGTTGCATGTCCATGATTGAAATGTGTAACACTGTTAAATGTTAATTCATTACAAAGAGCATATACTGTATACATGTACCTGAAACCAGTAATATATCAGAAAAAAGGCAGTAAAAGGTTATAACTACACATACCTTAGAATCCAGTTGTCTGACCCAAACGATGTTGTTCACAATCTCAGGCATGTTCTGTCCCTGAGGAGGGCCACTTCCATCTTTATTACCTGAGTAGGAATTCTGAGTCCTGGAAATGAAGTCATCTCGGATACTCTTTACATAAACTGTCAACTGACCAAGCAAGGTCTCCCTAAAAAGAAAACGGAAATTAAGGAATTGGTGCCTGCTAAGCACAAAGGTATTTTGCATGAATTAGGACTTCATGTAATTAGAAAAAAGAAGATCCCAACAAGGGTTATTAGCTGGTATAATTGTAATCCGCAAATACTGTAAACCTGGTACCTCCTTTCATCCAGGGTATATTGGGGACCAGTGAATTAAATGCTGGGGGACAACCTGGCAAGGAACCAGTTTGTATTCCATCCAGAGATGAGAAGAAATACTCCAAGTTGCCTTGTGCCAAGAAAATACCAGAGATACAGGTGTTAAGTGCCACCCAGAAGTTATGTAACACTTGTCAAAACTTGTTCCATTGCCGTGTCGTACGCATTCTGGTACCCAGGCTCTATCTGTTCAATATTTGTTCTATAACCGTTCTGTATCTGTTACGTACATGTACCCTTTTGCCAACGTGTTCCCTGTCAGATTACATTAGTTGTGAGTGGTACTGTAAGTACAGCTGTAGTGGTCTGATGGGCCCCTAGACCTTATGTAGGCTCACACTTACCCGTACAACAACAAACGAAAACTTATTCACCTTTCAGGAGCCAGCTCTTTGCGTATGCTTGGCCTTTTGACAAGTTCTTTATATCTTTGAAATTCCCTCAAAAGCTAAAAAGAAAACAGACACAACTCGTTTTGGCAAAAAATTGAATTTTCAATATAGTTTGAGAGCTTGCTGGAGGGCACAGTGACCTACAATGTACTGGAAGCAGAGTGGATTTCCAAGGAGTTTCAAATTCTCAAGGCAGGTAGGGGAAGCTGCATGTAATTTTATTTTCTATTGCTCAATATAATCATCTTCAGTGTTACAATTTACTTGTGGAACACCCAGGATTGCCTATTGGGAATAGGGTACTACATGTACTAATATAATTTACATTCATATGTAGATACAAGCTTTAATTTATTACCTGATGTGATTTCATTGCTGACAAGTCACTGAGCTGCTGTCGAAGTTTTCCAGCTATTTTCTGTTCAGCTGGAGCCATTCCTCTCTCATACTGCGTCACAGCTGCTCTCCACTGAGGTTCAGTGTAGGGGTTTTGATGTAGTGGATTTAGTCCAGAGAAAGGAACAAAGGCTTCTGAAGTTCGTAGTTGCTGTCTCTCTGAAGTGGACAGCAAGCGAACCAGTTGTTCATGGACTGTTCTCAAAGTCAGCACCTAAAAGAAACAATATAATGAAATTTGTTAGGACAGTGGCAACTTTTTAGAATTGTGCATGTTTATGCACTGTACGCTATACAGTACCGCTCAAAAAAGTTACCACCCTGTTGCAAGACGACACTTTCCTATTGCAAGACAGCATTCTCATCTTGAAATGAGGTACGAGGTGGTAACTTGCTTTTGAACAGTACGGCACAGTTGTGAAATGTTTAGAATAAAAATGATAATTATTTAAATAATAAAAAGAATACTCTAGACTTCCCACTAACTATTTTCCACAACTATTTAAAATAAAGCATCTATAATTACTAACTACTTAATAACCAAGAGTGAGGTCGTTACGGGAAAATCTCAAACTGAGGCCTTGCCGTATTGACCAAGCGATAGCGAGGTCAATACGGTAGGCCGAGGTTTGAGATTTTCCCGTAACGACCGAACGGTCAAGGTTATTAAGCTGTTTATTATATGGCTCATTAATAAAGAGAAAAATCATTCGAGCGGAAGTCGCCAATTTACATCCGGCGATGCGCGCGTTTACCGATTCATTCATCGTCTCAAACCTAGGGCAAAACTACACAGTCAGTGAATTTCACCACTTTATTACGTATTCCGTTAAAAACACTCATTTCTTTACGGAAAAGTCACTGTCACAGCCTCAAAAACGTATTTTAGTATCATGGTACCACAAGTTGATGCGGAAGTTTTTCCGACTTTTGGGGCGAAACGTCAACGCATATAGAAAAGACAGCAAGTGCTTCAAAATTGTCCAAACCAACCGTCTTTCGGTGAAAGAAAATACTAATGCTTCAGAATGCACTGCTCAAAATAAGCTTAACTCGATCTTCGCATTCGCTTTCGACAACATATCTTCGCCTTCTTCATTCTGGGATTTATGGATGAACATTTCAAGCCTTGTGAACGTCTGCAGTTATCAGAAACACTGCTACCGACAGAAACCACCCGATTGTTTACATCTGATGATCCTGGAAGCTGATTTACACTTGCTAGTGTCAAAGCGAGGGAATCTATTTGACGAGAACTTTGACGGAGTTCAATACTTCGGTAATTGCTGTAACTAAGATGATAACTTATAAGTTTCTTTGTGGTGTTCTGCTCAGGATGCATGGCAGATCTGCTGATGGTGTTTTTTACTTAGCGATTTTAGCTTTACTCAAGACTAGGCAAACTTTGATTGTTTTTCACTAGTGCCCGCCAAGGTTACCGACTGGTAAGTCATCTATATAAATTTTATTAAAGAAATATCTCTAAACTTTTAGCTACTGATATTCTCGTACTGATTTTAATCGGCTTTCATCGCTTCAATGCGCTTGAATTTTCAGAACCGGGCTCTTCCTAATTTGCATAATCCGTAATCGGCCCGTGGGCATTACGGGAGAATAATGCCCTACAATTCAGTGACAATTAACCAATCAGAGCATGCGTTATATCGGCCACAAGCCAAAGCCATATAATAAAATGTATTAATAAATCATTGTTTGACAAGTGAACCTTTTTTCATGTAATTTTTTTCCATTTTTTTCAGTTGCTCCACATGAGCAACGTTTAGCATGTAACAACAGTATTGTCCACGGTTTTTTACACCTTACAAACAAAAAAGTGGTTGCATTAATATAATTTTAAAATAATTAGTTGTCAAGTAAGATGAACTAACAACCAATCAGATTTAAGCATTCTACAAGTACTAATGATGTTTAATCAATGTTTTCTCTTTCAAATACAGTTTAATAGGTTTGTATTTTAGAACTGCATAAGAAGTTTTCAAGAAGTCCTAAGATTCTACTTAAAACCAATCATTTTAATTTAAATACAATGTAGGATGCCATTTGCATTTAAATTATGATAAGAATACAGTAGATCTATTGCATGTAGAGGTACAGTAGCTAACCTCCTCAAGCCTTGCAGCAAGTTGTGACAAGTTTTCAGGAACAAATTTCTCTCCCCTCCAGGGATGCTGGAGGAACCTCTTCCAGTACTGCGAGGTAAGTGTCTCACCACAGGTCGACACCCATCTCTCACACACAGTTATGCCCTTGCGCATCGCATCCTTGACTTGCTGGAATGAGTCAAGCCAGATGTCAAGCATACCAAGCTTCCGTTGGACATAACGACCCAAAGCGCCAGCCATAACATCTAAAAGGTGTTTCATGCGTGCCTCAGGATATGGCTTATGATCCTCTTGTTTCCAGATCTCGTCAAGAGAATCTTGAGTAGACTCCAGAAGTTCCAGGACATCGTCAAGATCCAGTGCATCAAGATTAGAAAAATCTTGAGATACATTTCCTGCAAATAAAGTCTCTTCAGTAAAAAAGTAAAGTGCACTTAGTATTCATGACAGTTATACAAACCCTCAACTCCATCTTGGGTTTGATTAACCTTCAAGAATTCCCTCACCGTCCTGAGTGAGTGGAAATGTGTGAAAGGGGCACCTTTTTTCAATTAAAGGTATCTATTCAAAAGGGGTACCTTTTCTATCAAAATGGTATACAAAAGGGTAATGAGTTGGACCTTGGGGCAGAGCCTCCCCGTATAGAATTTTTCAGAGTACCTCCCCCCCTCCCACACCAAGTACGGCGGGGGGGGGGGGGGGGCTGTAGAGTAACCAGCCAAGATCATGACGAAAATGATGATGATGTTCACCGACAGACAGCTACTTTTGACAACCCTTTTATGGGTATAATCGCCTACACCTTGAAATCACCTGATTGCATTCAATGCTCATTGTATGACCCCAAATGTATTTTCACTGAATCCAATTGCCATTACAAACAGAACTTATTACATGTACATGGATGGCTCGTTCTGTGAGCACGCAGGATGAACCAAATCCTATGCTGTGATCGGCTATATGAGTGGACAAGATGGCACCATCTTGCCTGCTCAGGATTACCCACTGTATCCTGCGAGAAAACAGTGTTCTTTTTCCAATATAAATCCTTTATTGACCAAGCTTGTTCGGTCAAGATGGCTGGATATTGGCCTCTGTCTCTTTTTTCGCTTGTACAAGATGTGTATGAGAACTTGGCCAATACCCAGCCATCTTGTCCTCACACTTGGTCAATAACCCATATAAATTTATCACTAAATATGTCCTTGGAGCTTCCAATATAAAAACCATTCAAAAATGGCGCCCATGCTGAGTCATACTGTACATGTACATTGCACGTAATTTATCACATTTGTATCAGACTTGTGGCTTCTAACAATCGCTACCAATCTCGAGAAAAATTATTTCCATAGCCAGAATGAAGAAAACAATTAAAATAGCAGTTTGGAAATAGTGTTTTTTTGTTTGTATTGCGAAGCGGAAATTTATTTTCTCCATTTGTTGCTATGGACGACGACATCAGCAAACTTACATGTCAATATAATTTGCGTCAAGTCGCTTACCTTTCTGAAAACTTTCTTGAAAAAAAGATGCCCTTTCCCTCTCCGATAAATCATAACCCGACACAGATGCGTCCGACCAATATTGAAACTCGTCTTGCGGAGTCAAAATCCCGCCAACATTATCTTCATCGCCCACATTAGCTGCTCGCGAAGAAGAGCTGTCTTGTTTTCGCACAACACTTCCCAAACCGGCTTCGAGCTCGCTCAACAGACTCTGTAGTTTCGGGTCGAAATTTCGGCTCCACTTTTCATCCTTTAGCAATAATGGAGCAAACACTTTCTGTACAGAGTGGTACAGGGTGTTTACCGGCGAAGAAAGCATCGACGAAACGAAAACGTTTTGGTGAAGATTGTCCGGAGTGATGGCCTCCGGTTGAAGCTTGAAGAAGACCAACACTTTCTCTGCCGTGTCACTTGGCTCGACATGACTCGACAAATTTATAGATTTCTTTCCTTGGTGGACGTCATATTTTGCAGCTAACACTGGCGAATTTCCATCATCTAAGAAAATATTGAGTTCCTTCGAAGAATAAACTTCGTTCAAAACACTGTCGGAGCTTTGAATTCCAAAGTAATTGCCGGTGGTTGCAACGACAAAGTCTTTCCTGGCATCTCCAGAAGGCATGTTTGAATGACTAGCTGTTACGTTCCATATTAGATGGACTTTGAATCACAGAAAAATCTTCTATTCGAAATAATCAGTTCATTTTTACAGTAACTTTAGATCGAAAATGCGAATAACCAAGACGATTTTCCTCGGTTGTGGAGGGAAAATTCTCTCTGCGCGGAAGACTGAGTCGAGGGTTTTGAGGTAGGAAATTTACATTGGAGTGAAGTAGTGAAATGCGGATTTCGGAATGCGATTTAAATTGACGTAGAAAACCTCGAGTAATAAAAGCTGAGAATGGAACAAAAAATTAAAACTGAAGAAGTTCAAGAAAATAAACAAATATAACTGCTCAGAAGCCGCAACATAAGAGCAGAAAGTAAAGAAAAACAGCGGGGAACTGTTTCATGCGTCGTCACGCAACGCTTTGTAACGCATTCATTTGTTTGGGGAATATACATGTACTAAGCCAATCGAAGGTCATTGAAACTTTTCCTTTTCTTTGATATCGTTTCCGGCAAGGAGTAACCTCTGTTGCCACCCGCAGCTTGTTTGGTTTAGGAATTTGAGATTCAAGTGATGAAGTGACCGTAACACAACACCGACATTGGAGACTTCTTTGGTTGGGAACTTTTCTCTTCTTTTCATGGCAGTCGCCACACTTAGAATTCTTCTTGGTCCGTAATCTAAAGTAGATGGAAATGAAAATTAATTTATGGAAAAAGTGAAGGTGTAGTCTGCGTAGCTGGCAGCATTTCGCTAGGTAGCGTCTGCGGCGCAGGCTACATTTCGCATGCGAGTACTTTGTTTGAACTGTGGAGGTTTTGGCTCTCGTACGAGTTTCGAGTCACCGAGATATCAACCGAGTTGGGTTCGAAACCTCCTGCTACCCTTTTTTTTAGCGGTGAAGACTCTAGCAAAGCGGCGAAGCCGTGAGGATTAGATGAAATTGCCTGTCAATAAGGTTTGGAAACAAATACAAGAGTGCGTCCTCCCCGAGACGCCTTCTATGTCTTCTATTTGATCGTTGAGCTTTCGAGAGTTTTTGTGCGTGTAATCACGCTTTCTCGTATGATACATCACATGATCCTTGAGTTTCCGGTGTCAGTTTCAGCCTCACGTGATGGTTTTGGCTTCAACTTCTTTGCTGCTTACCGAGAATAATCAGTTACTTGTAATCATGGCCGGTACACGGATTCAGCTGGTTATTTTCCTTCTAAGTCTTACCTTAGTTCGCGGTGACGAGCTGCGGTTTCTTGTAATAGGTGACTGGGGAGGAATACCTATCTGGCCATATACAACCCCGTACGAGACAGCCGTCAGCAAAGGCATGGGGAAAATCGCACAACAACTGGGAACACAATTTACCGTCGCTCTCGGTAGGAAATATGGATTTCATTGCCTCGAAGATATTGTAGATTAATTCAGTACAACTGTACCATGGGCAAATGATGTTGGTAATTTTGCACACGGATTCAAAGTTTGTTGGGACGCTATTTCAGACAAAAATATGCGACGTTTAGCACGTTTAGAGAACCTGTTTTGGAACTCCGGCGTTTCTATTATGTAACCAAAGTTAACTAGAAATGGCTTCCTTTTGCGAAAACGTTAGAGGAGAACATTGAATGAGTTGCTTGCAGACTTCTGTCATTTACTTTGTTTCAACATGAGTGCACGATTTCAAATTCCCCGATTTTTTGTTAGGAAAAATAGCGATGTACACAACATCATTAGGCCCAAACTGCTCACAATTAATAAGGGACCCCCCACCGGGTCTTTCATCGTTTCTGTTTGAAGTCCTTTGATACCGACACGAAGTGGATCTCCTTTAGAACGTAGTGCCAACTGAGTTGGAGAGTGTGTTCGATACAAACGGGGATTCGTTGTAAACGAAAAATTCCCGTTATGACGAATTTGCTTGACGAACTTACTGGAAAATCCGATTAAAATCAGCCCAGATTGGGTTTGGGTAATACTGAGCTTTACCGTGGTCGAACCACTCACAAAGGGATAGAATAAGATCAAACGATATCTGCTTAATTTCGCATTCTACATGTACATCCGCGTGATGACATCTTATTATGCTAGAAGTCTACAACTCGCTCACGCGCGTTCATACTCGCGGTGTCGCGCGCGGGGTCACTACATTGAGGTATTGTTTCATACATTTGACTTTATATAATAATTAAATGAATGCGCACGTTCTGATTGGTCATTTAGCTATGGTTTATTGTGCCAGTAAACTCATGGAAATTTCGCGTGTCTTCTGAATTATTGTATAAAAGCAATAGACCACAAGTTTTTATGGTTTATAGGCTGATAAACCACTTGGGATGTTGAGAGAACACGAGAAGAATTCGTAAATCATTCGCCTGCGGCTCGTGATTTACGAATTCTTCCCGTGTTCTTTCAACATCCCGCGTGGTTTATCAGCCTATAAACCATAAAGTGGTCTATTGCTTAAGTAACTTCAAGCTAACAAATAATGGTCATCTGCCCAAATAGTGGCAATAGGTTACAGTTAGAAATATGGTCTTGCTACAAGTAATGAGACCGTTTCCGATTGACTTAATTCAGGTGACAACTTTTATTTGAGTGGAGTAAAAAACGTAGATGACAAGAGGTTTGAGGAAACATTTGAAAGCGTGTTCACCGCCAAATCCCTGATGACCCCGTGGTACTTTTGCGCCGGAAATCATGATCACCGTGGCAACGTATCAGCCCAGATCGCGTACAGTTCCAAATCAAAGCGCTGGAATTTCCCAGACTTTTACTACACCAAGTCTTGGACGATTCCTGGTAAGTGCTGTTTGTTAACCGTCTCCTCACCCGCAAGAATATTAATTAATTAATTTGTTTATGTATTTATTTATTAGTTAATTAATAATATTACCTTAATCAAGCTTTGAAATCTGATTGCTTGTTTTGTTTTAGAGTTCCACTCTCATTGGTTGGTAAAAAGATGTAATTTAGAGCAAAAAAACAGCGATTGGTGAATGGAAGCCATGGTCACAGGAGCCATGAATAAATCGCACTGCTGAGAGCCAATCAGATTGCAAGGATAACCACTGATTTAAAACTGGATGTAATAAATCGATTAATCAGTCACTGTGATTGTCTTTCCCTTTAAGGTTCTGATGAGACACTGCAGTTGGTTCTTTTAGACACGGTGCTGCTTTGTGGTAACTCAGGACATGATCAATCACATGCACAGCCTGAAGGTATGTAAACGACTTTCTAGATGCTTCTTTGGTGAGTGATCTTCCACGTTGCTTAGTAAATTATGATCCTTTTCATCGTCCTCGTTGTACGCATGCTCGGACGATAAAAATCGGAAACACCTCGGTTACTGCGAGGATTTGCCGAACATAACTCGACTGAGCATTTGAATGGCGTGAGCAATTCTGTGGCCTGCAAATCATACAGGAGACGAAATGGAATAAAATTAAGTGCACTTGTCCGGAAACTGGTAAATAACGGCTTACACGTCGTTATTATAAGCACTTTCTTTATAAGAACGATCAGGTTGAGCTTATTCTGTGCATTGTATAGAAAAAGTTTGTCAATCTGCAGAAGGACTAAATCTGTCCACACACCCTCTATTTTTTATTTGAGTTCGTCGAGATCGTAAGCTTAGCGAAATATTAACCCGGTGATTGGGTTATATCGCGAAAACATAACGGGGTGGGGCCGGGGAAAGATTCTAGCCAAACAATTTTTGTCTGTGGGCAGACTACAGAAGCTAGGACAAGACCAAATACCTGCTAGAACTCCCACCACGGTGCAAGACTGCATAAGCCTACAACTAGACAAAATCTAACCGAGTTTGCTTTTACAAGAGGTCGACTTCTCGCCTGTTTGTGTTAAAATCTATTGTACACGGTCCGGAAATAATATTGAATTTGATTTTGAGAAGTTTTTTTTTGTTTTGGTAAACCAAATTAGATACTTATGCCATGCTTTTCCCCACTGGTGCTAAATTAAAAGTGTTTATAGGTGACGCCCGTGACGTCGCGAGGAAGAACTTTTATTCATTGAATTGTGTAAACAACAAATTTTAGGGCCCGAGTCAATTGAAGATGCCGAAGCGCAGTGGGATTGGCTGGAGTCGACTCTTCGTTCATCAACAGCTCATTATCTGATTGTGGGAGGCCATTACCCAGTGTGGTCCATTGCTGAGCATGGTCCCACTAAATGTTTAGTTGACCGACTGAGACCCTTATTACAGAAATATCACGTGACAGCCTATATTAATGGACACGATCACAATCTTCAGGTGAGTGAGTTCTTTTGTTGTGACAATGAAGCGTTAAATATTGTATTTTCAAGATTTTTAGATTGTGTTGTAACAGTTGCACACTTCTGCGTTCTCATTGCTTGGCCTTGACTGGATTTCATTCAATAAAATCACGTTAGTGAATGCGCACAGTCGAACTGTTAGGAAGCCCGTAGCCTAGCTGCCAGAGGACATTAAATTGGGGGTCACAACGAGCAAGACACGCGCGAGAGTCGAAGCAGCATGAGCGTGTTGCGATTAGGAAAAGTTTTCCACACTTTACCAACACGTCTCGCTCGACTCGTCTCGCGTGCGTGTATGACTGCTCGCAAACTAAGATAACCTGCATTGGACTAGCATCCCATCCAGGGTGGAGAAAAACTCCTAGTCGTTTCATACTAAACATACCAGAGTCGAGAGTGACAGCGCGTCTCAGTTTTTTTATCTGTTCTTGTCATTCTTTTTCCTGGCTAACGAGCTTCTTCTTCGTACTCCTGCTCCTCCACCTCCCTCCTCCTCCTTCTCTTCCCCCTCCCCTATTCCCTCTTCCTACTCCTCTTCCTCCTCTTCCTCTCCTCCTCTTCTTCCTCTTCCTCACGCCAAAAACTCTATCACCATCATCACACCACACCGCTCTTACCAGCCCCACCATCGCGGTCACCATAACCATGCACTTGTACTTCTTCACCTCACTCTCATCGATATCTTTTGCCAGCTGGTCTGATACCTCTATGTTTGTGTCTTTTTACACGCTTGACATTTCCCTGAACGACTGACCACCTATAGCACTTGAAGGAGAAGAACTCCTCTGTTGAATATTTCGTTATTGGAGCTAGTGGCAAGATAGACACAAGTACAAACCACAAGAATGCAGTACCTGAAGGCAGCTCCCTGTTTTTCTGGGCTGACTCCAGTAAAGGTGGAGGATTTGCAGTAGTACACGTCGAGGCGAGTAACATGACGTTAGAGCTGGTGAATTGTGATGGAACTTCTCTTTACAAAAGAATGCTCTATCCTCGTCAGTCAGTGACACTTCGTTAGCGCCACGTAAAGCTGTAATTTTACAATAACTGTCTAATTTCTCGCTCGCTGATTGCTTCATTTTTATCATCAATAAGAGTACAAACGGATAAAATTTTAATTTATGCAAGCTTTCAAGTTCAACTTTCAGCTGTCAAACCGTCAACGTTTTACTAATGAGATTCTATGGACTTTTTTAAGTTGCCAATCAAAAAGCGAGAAAAGTTATTGACAATGTTCGCGTCATTTTAAATAAAATTCACTTATCTTTGTTTACGGCAAGTTTACGGCGTCTTTTCCCCTCATTTATTCCCGGCATTTGACCATTTTGGGGGACTTGTCATTGTAAAAAAGAAATCGACGTCAGTTTTTAATGCGTCTGTCCTCTTAGTGATGATAAATTTCGTCATAACATTGTCAAAGTTTCCACAGCCCCTTTGACAATGTTATGACGCAAATGATCATCAATAAGAGGACAGACGCATAAAAAGAACTGACGTCGATTTGTTAATTTGAAGGAGGTTGAAGCGTAACGACTTAATAAACAGGTTCAAGAAGCTACGAACATTTTTACAAGAAATTGTCTATCCTTGTTCAAAACAATACAATACAATACATTACAAAACAACACAACACAATATAATGAAATACAATACAATACAACACAATAGAAGTTCACTGTGCAATACAGCGAGAGACGTGGTCTGTTGACAGCCACATGTGAGGTGTTACATCACATGAAAAATATAGGCATCTTATCCATTGTTTGTTCACAGAGAAAATGCCTACGTAATCTAATAACTGATTATAGTCTCGATTTGTTGGTAATGCTTGAAACCCTGAGGATATAGGCCCTTTGCAGGATCCGGTCACATGGCACAGAATTAATTACGCTGGGACGCAAATTACGCAGTGGGACTTCCAAAACAAAGGAACTCGTACCAGTCCAGCCCGACTTTCCTTTGTTTTGGAAGTCCCACTGTGTAACTTGCGTCCCAGCGTAATTAATTCAGTACCATGTGACCGGATCCTGCAAAGGGCCTATTGGAGTAGAAAGTTTTCGGAAAACTGTCGGGTATATGTTCCGTAAACCGTTTTATTGTTACACACACGATATAAAAGAATTATTTTCCTTTGTATATGATACGTGTGAACATTTCATCGGCAATTGATGTTTTTTTGTACGTAAGATGAAATATGAAGATCGCTTGGCCACACTGACAGACCTATAACTCCAGTTTTCAACACAACAGCAACATAACACAACAATACAATACAACGCAAAGCAACACAACACAACACAACACAACACAACACAACACAACACAACAATTCAACACAACGCAAAACAACGCAATGCAACAAGCGCAATGTAACACAATGCCACGCAACACAGCACAACAAGTTTATGACGTTGTTTTCGAAACATGACGCGAGAGTATTACTGCTTACCCTGGGTTAGTAGCTAGTCTAAAGCAGGTTTTTCCCCAGCATTCTGTTGGGTTGCCATAACAGTTCGCCAGCACCCAGTTACATCCAGAGTAACCTGGGATCAGACTTAGGCCTCATCCACACTACGCCAGAGATATTTAAAACGAAGCTTTATTTCTAAAGTTCGGCCTTCTGTCCCCACTAATCCGGAGAAATTGTCCTCCGAAAACGGAACTTTTCGAAACGCTCTTCATGCAGACCGAATTTGAAAACCCCTGCTTTGTGTTTTAGTGTGGACGACAAGCATTTTAAAAACGGAGCTTTTCGAAAACGATGACGTCACGATAATCATGTGGTCTCTCTGCTGGAGTCTTCCTTAAACGTAAATCCAAACTGACGGCCGTGGGTAGCCAGCGTGGGTTGAGGGGAGGGGGGGAGGGCGGTAAATTAGACCTATAGATCGTTTTCACTGTCACGCAATAAAAAAATCGAAAACCATCTAGTGGAAAAAGCTATGAAATTATGATGTTATAGAAGATAACTAAATAAGCCACTTCTCCAAGTTTCAGGCCTGTGCGTTTCCCCAAACTTCAGATATTCGTCGGAATGTTTCGCCGATATTTACAGAGCCCAGTATGAAAACGCCATGTTGGTGTACCTCCGTGGTACACCAATATGGCGGCCGGAAAATAGTGTAAACATCTGGAACTTACTTTGGCTATCTAGGCGACTGATTATCAGCACTGTGAAAACGATCTATATTATGCGCATGCTCAAAAGGTGCACTCAAGCGTTTCTGTCGTCAGCATTTTCAAATTCCTCCGGCGTAGTGTGGACGCAAAACATTTGAATCATTTTCAAAACACCGTTTTCAAATTTCTCCGTCATAGTGTGGACGGAATCTTAGGTCTTTTGTAGTATGTCGTCACATGACGTCACTGAGTGCACCCTCTTACTTTTGTTTGTTTTCCTCGATCGTAACCTGTACAGCACTTGAAAGAGCCGAACTCTCCTGTTGAATATTTCGTCATTGGAGCAGGTGACATAGTAAGTAAAGACACAAGCAACAAAGATAAAGTACCTGAAGGCAGTTCGCTGTTTTTCTGGGCTGAATACTTTAAATTTGGAGGATTTGCAGTGGTACACGTCGCGGTGAATAACATGACGGTGGAAATGATGGACTCCTATGGAACTTCTCTTTACAAAACACAGCTTTCTCCTCGTCCATCAGTGGCCTCGAGCTCCAACTGAATTTTGTCTCCTTTCCAGCTATCATTTGCACGTTAGCATCACACAGCAACGCCTTGAAGACTAGACACGACTGAGTTACGCTATAAAGATGTTTACTTCTTAGAAATATGGTGTATTGTTATGCGACCTAATAAATAACTTGATAATTAAGAAATACACAAAATTTTCTGCGTTTCCTAACGGTTTATAGAATGTTTTGGGAACACAAGTGCAGACCAGTGGTTCCATAGCGAGTTCTCCCAAACTTCCTCGGTTCAATAGGCCATTTTCGATATATAAAAATTCTACTATGACTCCGATGCTTGGGGGAATAAAAAAAAAAAAAAAAAAAGAAAAAAGAAAAAACAATTATTCATCCCTCGACCTCGATATGATTTCTTTTGTTTTATTCCCCCAAGCCTCGGAGCCGAATTAGAATTTTATATCGAAATGGCCTATTTGAAGTTCCTCTTTGTCACTCCGTGTTACGTTAAGAACAAATATATAAACAATAGCCTCCATTAGGTGCGAAATTGTCCGCGGACATTTTCTATTCCGAGAAGCGAGGTACGTAATTTATCTACATTGCATGCCCATAACCACATCGCGGTAAATTAAGTTATGGGAGGTGTTGTAACTACTGTGGCAGCTAAGGTATGCAGCGAGAAACAGGGTAGCACCGTCAACCGGTACCAAGGGAGAAGTGTTGGGCGAAAAGAACTTCCTCCACCGGATTAAATCAAATTCCGCGAGCGCTAATTATGTATGCAGTGAGAATAGTTAACAGTTTACCAAGAGCATCGCTTGAGAATAACTGTGAGCCTTGAGGAACAGATAATGCCCAAGCACAAATATTCGAGCATATTTTCGTGCCAAATGGAGGTTATTGTGTTTATTATCCTTTAAATATTTTTCACAACACGCGCAGTTCTGAAACAGTGGGGAATATCGTCGGATATTTACCCAGTTTTAGCTAAGGAATATTCGGTCACGTGACACGTTTAGACCAATCGCTCGCGAGCAAAAATATTTGATGCATTATAACAATCGGATATTCCCCAGTTTTAGCTGGGCATATTCAGTCAAGCGCACGTGACGGGTTTAGACCAATCACGCAACATCTGCTCCCATAGACGGCGTAAAGAGTCCAGAAAGTGTCTGCCCTGGGGGAGGTATTCGCGGAAATTTTGACCTGGGTGCGAGGCGCGATTCTTAAAAGCTGGAGACTAAATTATTCCAGCTTCATTCCTGGATCTGGCCTGGAGACCGGCCTGTCACACATAACATTTTAGAAGGGTTTCAAATTCTCAATCTTAATTAACTTACACTTATTTCAAGAGATGGATAAGAACATTGAAAGAAAGATACATTTTTAAAAAGAATTATGCCATGTCATCTCCACGGTACAACCAAAGATACCCATCATTCAGACAACTAAATCACTTAAAAACACCCGAAGACAGATGTAGAGTATAGTAAACTTAGATAAAATATCTCTCCGTAAATATTATTTGCCTGCATGTATTGAATTTCTTTTATAAAACATCTTAATTTTCGTTTTTACCCTGGCTTGACAAATTTGCAAGTAGCCCTTTTCCTAAATTGCTGCCAATTATAAATTCTCTTGCACAGATGTAAGTATCCTGAAAATGAACCTGACTTTAAACGTCGTTTTCAAATTAAGTTGATAATTCAAAAAGAATTTTTTTCCCTCAAACGAGGTTAGAGAGGCTAATTTAGGCAAGCAAAAAGAATTTTAACTCGGCAGCCATTCATAAAAAGGGTCTATACAAACTCTATAATCATAGCTGGCCATAAACGGTCAGAATAAAAAGTAACTATACTGACGTTAGTAATATGAAGGAGTACCCTAGCCAACGGGATCGACGAGAGAGCAAAAGCAAAACTTAATCGAAGAGAGTTTTCAAACAATGTCGCCCCGGATTTGAACGAAAAAATTGGCGCATTGACAGATTTGGCGCAAACATTACACGGATCGCGTATCGGCAGCCATTCATAAAAAGGGTCTATACAAACTCTATAATTATAGGTGGCCATAAACGGTCAAAATAAAAAGTAACTATACTGACGTTAGTAATATGAAGGAGTACCCTAGCCAACGGGATCGAAGAGAGAGCAAAAGCAAAACTTAATCGATAAAAAGTTTTCAAACAATGTGGTCCCGGATTTGAACGAAAAAATTGGCGGATTGACAGATTTGGCGCCGGCAAACATTACACGGATCGCGTATCGGCGGATTTGCAACCCTTATTCACCCCGCTCTTCTAACAATGCCTTCGTATACCGTTTTCGGTCCCAACAATTTCTGAGATCAGTAAAAGAGTATCAGCTGGTTCCCCAATATCAAATGAATGAGTTGCCAGTAATCGGATACCCGTGTTTGCGGAAAGAACTCTGGGATCGTTAGGGGGCAAACATTGCAAGTCCCTAGAAGGAAATGTATGGCGAAAAGTTGTTTCGACGCCCAAAAACATGGTTTTGGGGAGAGATCAACGCTTTTTCGCCGTTGTTTTATCGCAAATGGATTTTGGCAATGTTGATACATGGAAAATGAAAGTTTTTGTTTGAATAACCGTGAAATAAGGGATAAAATTTACCGATAAACTCCCTTTTGCTTGCGTGAGGTTTATTGTGAAATACATTGAAGAGAATATTTAAAATTTCAATACACGCCTGATCTCGAGAGGCTACCCGGAGCAAATGGTAGAAAAGACCCTCCGAGAAGTTAAATATTAAGACAGAAAAGAAGCTCTAAAACAGAAATCGAAAATTGCAGAAGGAACTACTACCCTTTGTGTCGGGCAATTTCACTCAACCGTCAATACCAAACTTTGGAAAGCATAATCGCGCACAAATGGCACTTTCAAATACAAATACTCAGAGATATATTCAAGGAGCTACCCTTGATCTGTTATAGAAAAGGAAAATTACTGAAATACGTGCTTGTAAAAGCAAAACAAAGGCTTTGAGCAACACAGTAGCCACACAGCATGAGTCGCGCGGACTCATTCAGTTGTCATTAAATCAACCCCAGACAGTACAATGATCGCCACCGGGCTTATTTCCAGTATTATTTGTACGACTGAGCTTTCAAATAGCCAAAAGTAGCCTGTACACAACTTAAAAGGCTTTACTGGGTTATTTCCTTTCGATTTATACCTAAATAATTTTGTAATATTTTCAGACCATTGCGCGATGTAAATTTCACAATAAACCTCACGCAAGCAACGGTGTTTATCG
Organism: Orbicella franksi; assembly: GCF_964199315.1. NCBI lineage: Eukaryota > Metazoa > Cnidaria > Anthozoa > Scleractinia > Merulinidae > Orbicella > Orbicella franksi. The sequence goes on from NC_138153.1 coordinate 10,375,907, forward strand.
GTAGATTTTGTCACATATTTCACGGTTATTCAAAGAAAAACTTACATATTCCACATATCAACATTGCCCAAATCCATTTGCGATAAAAACGATGGCGAAAAAGCGTTGATCTCTCTCAAAAATCGTTTTCCTGTACCTCGAACCAACTTTTCGCCATACATTTCCTTCTAGCGACTAGCAATGTTTGCCCCCTGACGATCCCAGAGTTCTTCGCGCAAACACGGGTATCCGATTACTGGCAACTCATTCATTCGAACAGTTTTTGCGGAGAGTTTCACGTGACGAAAGGAAAGTTGATTGCATGACGTTAGACCTTTGTACCGGAAGTTCGAGTCTATTATAAAACAGAACTGTTTTGATAGCATTTATCCGTTGTCCACTGGAGGTATTCATTTCATCATGGCCAGCTCACAGATTCTTGTCTCATTGCTTGTGTGTGTGACACTTGTCCGTTGCGAGGAACTGAGATTTCTTGTGGTCGGTGATTGGGGAGGAGAGAGTGACTGGTGGCCCTACACAACCCCGTACGAGACAGCGGTCAGTAAAGGCATGGGCAAATTAGCAGAACAGCTTGGAACGCAATTCACCGTCGCGCTCGGTAGGCATGAATTTTGTTTGTGCTAGCTAAGAGGAAAGGACGCATAAATCTTAAATTGTACCCAGTTTTACAAAATATTGCCTTACATTACACTGCGTTCCCATGGAATTTTAGAAGAATTTGAGTTAAGTTAAATGTTATTCGCGTTTGCAATCTTTTTCTAGCCTGCGTCGCAGACGCTACCTACGTATACCAAGGGTAATTATCTTCAAATATTATTTTCTCTGAAAGGCACTTTATGCTATCATGTCATTAGGGGGAGTTTGAATAAAGTACAGTGGAGCCGTTTGACTAGCTGTAATGTCCACAAAACGTTTGTCGTGACAATTGTTCCGAACAAAGCCGCTGGCGCTTTGTACAGGCACTCGGATAGCACACACACAGGACACACACTTTGGCCTGCACACTGGCCTTTGGTGTCTGTATTACTCGGGTTTCCCTGTAGTTAGAAATCATTTTCAGTTTAATTACCGATACAATAAAGAGGGGCTTAATGGGGTTTAACTGTTAGCCGTAAAAGGGCCAAAAAGTTAATCGTTAGGGGTAAAAAAATTTAAAATTTAACTGGTAGCCGTAAAACAAATCAAAAACCGTTAACCGTAAAAAAAGTATGAGTGCAAATTAAAGGTCTGAATTGTCTTGTAAAGAACTCCATTTGCGTATTCACAACGCCGGAAATGGCGGATATGTCTTTGAAATGGATCGTGCCACGAACTTTGACAGTCACCTTGAGGTTCTGGCACCTCTCGCTATTTTCCGACCTTGTTGTTCGGTTTCTCTTTATGACTGGCGGCTTTGCTATCCATGCATGGTTATAGTGAAAGCAGTTGTTAGTACCAATTCCACAGGAGAGGAGAAGCCCATAAGAAAGAAACAAAACAAGGATTGAAATCGGGAAGATCACATATATATTGCTTTTTTGACTTTCTTGGCGTGAATCACCAGGCCAAAAAATTTGGTTTGGGATCGTTTGATCTGAAACTTTATCGGCTGGCAAAGGTTAATGGCAAAGCGGAAAATTATGCCATATCAACTCTATAACAACTGGGAGATAAAACAGATTCAGAGGACAGTGACGATGAGTTAGCTGTTGAATGGAAGAACTGGTCACTAGTAGAGCGATGATAACGAGGCTAGGAGGGGGGGGGGGGGTGCAGGCCAAGGCGTGGACGCATTTTGATGTTTAAGACGGCGTAAAACGGTAAGCCTCATGAAAAATGTAAAAAGAACCATGATAATCATTATTTCAAAAGAACAACAAGAACAACATGTTTTAAACGCCTAACCATATACAGGCAAATAGAATTCCTTGTCTTATTTCTTAGAAATTAAAAGTTCCAAATTTCCACATCCCGCAGTACTGGACATATGTGTATTTGTGGACCAGACGAATTTATTTCTGGTCAACCGAGAATATATATTCCCTATACTTTTCATGATTTTGCCATGCTCCACACCAATGGAAATTAACTATTATATTTCCAGTTAATTATTATATTATAATAATTAATTCTAGTTAACCGTGACGAGAAAAAATTACCCGTTAGTCGTAGAAGGGCCAAAAATTTAGCCATTAGCCGTAAAAGCCACTACCCCATTGAGACCCTCAATAAATTGAAATTGAAATTGAAATAGCCTCAAACATCAGTCATACGCAGTCGCTTTCTTATGACTCCGACGTCACGCACCTGGGGAGGCTAAATATATACTGCCAAATTAAAGGATTTCAGTACGTCACGTTATTTTGATTTATTTTGGTGATATCTTTAGCCTGAAGGAAATCTAAGAATAACTGTTTGCTAAAATTAAGATGGAAAACACCAAAGAGATAATAATAAACCTTAAAGGAACAAGGATGGTTAAGGATGGAGAAGATATTTGACACGACCGGATTACAAGCAACGAGTTTGAAAATTCTAGACTAAATTTCTCAAGATGCGCAAACCGTGACGTCGCTCCTTTAAGGACGGTGCCTACTAATTGCAAAGGTTTTTGCGCCAGGTTAATAACAAAATCGTTGCAAAAGCGCTTTTAGCGTATCTGACAGCCTTCCTCTGGTTCAGCTAAAATACAGTCTTAATACCTTTCGCTCACAACCAGAAACTAATCACGTGTTGAATAGACTTGCCACTTCGATTTCATAACATAAAATGTAGGGGTAACCACGCGTTTGTTTTAAGTTATTGATCTTTTTTGAAAACTTTTACGGTGCCCGTTACCTTTTTTCCTGTCACCTCCCCAGTAAGTAAGACATTTGCGTATCTCGCACTTGTTTTGCACGCGCACTACGCCATCTGCAGGTACATGTTTACAGTTGGATTTCAGAATAATTTTCGACAGATAACAGCTACGTTTTCAGCTGGAAGACGTAAACAAGTAGTGGTTAGCGATATGCTGCTATTCTGTTGTTCCTGGTGTAAGCACAGGTTCCTTAAACTTGATTTGGTCACAGTAGGAAAATTTTGCTTTCATTTTAGTCGTGTACGTGATAGCGTAGTTGATTGCGTCAAATGTCAGCCCCAGCGCGCGTGTGGAGCTAAACCATGGCTTGCGTGATGCGCAGAACGTGTGCGCACTAACAAAAGTAGGCACCGTCCTTAAGGAATGTTTTGACCACATCCTGCGGAACTCGCTCGAATCTCAATAGAAGAACCTTAGGATATAACAGCAAGGAGAATCAACCTGATTTTCGCGGCCACTCTACAGTTTTTTCAGTGTTGTATTCCTCGTTCTTTCCGTGCGCATGCGACACTACAAAGTGAAAAGATAACATCAGTCAAGAATAAAGAAGGCAATAAGGCAAGCGCTCGTCATATGTGGAAGCCCAAAGTTAGATGTCCAATTTCTTTCCTGCAGGTTAGTGAGGGACCCGCACTTAAAAAAAAATGTCAAGATGCACTGCTAAAAATATGTGCCCTGTGAGACAGAGATTGTCTTCTCTCTCTGCTCGGCGAGAGACGAGAGGGAACCTCAAAGCTAGAGAGTCAAATATTCAACAAAAAGCTTCTTTTGAACCAAGCAAATTGACGGACAAAAATGCTATCAAATGCGAGATTTTTGATCAAGCAGATTGGCTTGTTATAGGCCACTGTGGTGTGAAAAAAATTCCAAAACTTACAAATGCCCTCAAGATATGCTATGTAAAGGGAATGTGGATTACCTTATTATTTGTTCTTATACGCGACCCAAACTATCTGTAAGTTGTCACAGAACGCTAGACTGCGAGCAGTCTCTCTTTTGTTCGGAAATCCACGGAGAAGAACGTAAAACAAGTGAACGCGCGCGCGGGAATGCGAGCCGCGAGTAGCGCTACTTGCGGCTCGTAGCTTCGCGTGTCACCCTCGCACGCTTACGATCACTCACTTCTAATGTTCTTCTTTGCGTTTTTCTCCACGGATTTTTGAGCTAAAGAGAGACTGCTCGCAGTCTAACAGAGCGCCAACGTGTCTCTTGCTTAGAAGAGGTTCTTGGTCAAACACTCAATCGATAAGTGTTAGGGAGTATGGTTGGAAACACAACAGCTTTAAGGGAAAATAAATATATTTATCCATTGACTTCTCTCAGGTGATAACTTCTATGACCAAGGAGTAAAAAACGTCGATGACAAGAGGTTTCAAGAAACATTTGAAGATGTGTTCACCGCCAAGTCGCTGATGACTCCATGGTATTTTTGCGCGGGAAATCATGATCACCTTGGCAACGCGTCAGCCCAGATTGCATACAGTTCCCGATCTGAGCGCTGGAATTTTCCAGCCCTGTATTACACCAAGTCTTGGACAATCCCTGGTAAGAAAATGTTATGCTCTCGATAATTGACCCTCTTTGTGGTTGATTAATTCCAATTGCCTTTCTTTTTAAGGTTCTGAGAAGGAATTGCAGTTGGTTCTTGTGGACACAGTGCTACTTTGTGGTATCACTGATGACAGCTCAATTACACAACCTGAAGGTATCATTTAATGTATCATTTAATGTCATTAAAAGAGTAATGGGTTTGGACCTAAGATAGATAGAGCTAGCTAGTACGTGCGCACTCTTGCACCTTGAACCCTTGCACAGGATATACAGGTAATGCATTGACCAAGCTTGTTCAGTCAAGATGGCTGGATATTGGCCAAGTTCTTTTTTTGCGTGTTTATGGACCGAGACGGAGTTGCGGTCCATAAACACGCAAAAAAGAACGAACGAGGCCAATATCCAGACATCTTGACCGCACAAGCTTGGTCAATAAAGGATTTATTATATGGAAAAAGAAACACTTTTTTTTTTGCGAGACACAGCGGACAATCCCGAGCGGACAAGATAGCGCCATCTTGCTCGCTTGGGTAGCCAATCACAGCACAACACGGATCTAGCCATATAATAATTTTGTAATATCATAACACACATGCAGCGCTTTAATCTGTAAAGGAATCTACAGAACTAGAGCTAACAATGCTCAGAAATCTTTTTTTTTTTTCGCATCAAATTTTAGGGCCTCTGTCAATCGAGGATGCCGAAGCGCAGTGGGATTGGCTGGAGTCGACTCTTCGTTCATCAACAGCTCATTATCTGATTGTGGGAGGCCATTACCCAGTGTGGTCCATTGCTGAGCATGGTCCCACTAAATGTTTAGTTGACCGACTGAGACCCTTGTTACAAACCTATCACGTGACTGCCTATATCAATGGACACGATCACAATCTTCAGGTGAGTGTGTTCTTTCATGAGATTTAACGTTGAAAGGTCTCGTGTTGCATTTTTGCTGCTTTCTTTAGCCTGTGCAGCTGGTGCGCTATTAAAAAATGGCGTGAGTTGGAGTGGCGCGTAAGAATGAGAAGACGTGCGCGGGCGCAAATGAAATAAAGGAGAGCACTCTTTCTTTTTCGCAGCGATTGTCTTTTTGCTCTCTCGCGTAGCTTGCGAGCTGGCTCACGTTGGAGCACAAGCACGCGCGACGTAACCGCGAGCGCGAAATCGAGCGGCGAAGCCGCGAGACGAGAAAGTTGGCGCTCCTTCACCAGGCTCCTAATTCCCGCCGGATCGCTCTGCTCTTCGCCGCTCGAGCGCGTGACTCAAAGGAATTTTTGTTTTGCTTTACATATAACATTGACATTTGTCAATGTTATATATAAAGCAAAAAAAAAAAAAATTTCTGCGGAACGCGAAAAGGCCTATGTACGAGTTTAGCGCTACAGTGTTACGCAGGACTTGAAAGTAGCGGTTTTCTCTGTAAGGTCGCGTAAGAAATAACAACAGGGGACAAAGGTAAACTACTCGTTCTTTTCATTCCTTTATTTACTCTCTTCCTATTCAACAAGATTGTGTGCTCCCTGTGGTCATCCTAGAGTTCCAAGAGTGCTTCCTATTATCAAAACAAGAGATAAGGCCAGGGAAAATAATATTTAAACTATCATGAGTTGACCTAATCGTGATGCCTACTAGCTCGTCTTTTGATAAACATTTTTCCTTTCCGCCGGTCAAGACGTTCTGGTGAGGTTTCGTCTTCCAGCCTATTTCAGCACAAATGGCGCAGGTCGTTCTTCAGGTTTTCATTGAGAAAAATGTTCTGTCACGTTGCGAAACTCAGATACAAGTGTTATACGTAGTGAAATAATTGCGAAATAATTAACCTAACTTCATCCTCATCAGCTATAATCTCATAGAAAGCTCGAGGTAATAATTTAATTATTAAGTAGTATCGGCAAAAGCCACTTTACTAACTCTATTCAACTTATGTCTTTCCTTATACTTGGCATTTTCCTGAATGACGACTTGTAGCACCTGAAAGAGCCGACCTCCACTGTTGCGTATTTTGTTATTGGAGCAGGCGCCATAGTAGATTACGACACTAGCAACAAAGATAAAGTACCTGAAGGTAGCTCGCTGTTTTTCTGGGCTGACTACTTCAGAGGTGGAGGATTTGCAGTGGTACACGTCGCGGTCAATAACATGACGGTAGAGATGATGGACTGTTATGGAACTTCCCTTTACAAAACACAGCTCTATCCTCGTCAATTAACGAACTTTAATTCTTAATTTTTCCATCCACCGGCCAAAACATATGAAACATTTTAACTTACATTTTTACAAAGAGGCTTTTTTAATCTGTCAAATTTTTTCAACTGTTTTTACTCCTTTTTGTTGTAAAGCGCCTTGAATGATTAGTCGATTGGCGCTGTAGAAATGTCACGGTTATTATTAATAATCCGCGGGAATTAGAACCAGTAAGATGGCCTTGCTGTTAGCTGAAACAGTACTATCCCATGGGGTCCAAATATAGGAAACATCTCCCTCTGCCCTTGCGAACTTGTAGCCTGCAAACAGGCTCCCGGTTGGTTTCAGAGCGAGCTAGCCGAGTGTAGAACAGGGCGAGCGGGACGAGCCGAGAGCGGTCTGGTGACGAGGGAGTGCACGGGGGAGCCTGTAGACATTCCATTGATGGCGCCGTTCCATGATACCAGCTCCTGGTATCAAGATCTGATTGGTTGAATCGATGACTGTTGACAGCTTTGAGAAGCTTTGAGATAAATATTTGACAGATCTTGACAACTGCATGTAAATTTGCATAATTCTTGCCGCGACCGACAAAGATGGCTTCTGCGTGCAATGTACAGTTCACTGACGTGGAATTCGAGGCAGCTTTGAGCAATTCTTTGCAACATTTTCATCACATCTCTGTGTAAAATGGGGTTGACTAGCATACACGACTTCTACGGTTCGTGACATTTGTACATTTGCCGTTCTCTGTTCGGTCACTCGACCTTTCTTGTCGCTTCACTCGTGTTCATGAAGGGCACTTCATGTTGTGTAATAAGGAGGAATTTTAAGTGGAGTTGAGCCGTTAGATCGTGCTATGGCAAATTTTTATAGGTCATAGGTCTGCATGGTTTCCGCTGTTATGTGCATGTCGGCTTGTTGTTACTGTGCAAGAATAAACCACGCGAACGACATGCCCGGCACAAGGAAGGCAAGACAATTCAGGGAAATTCATTCCACGGTCTAAACAATGTCCTAGCTTTTCAACTTCGGCAGCCAAAACCACACTCTCTTGACCAGAAACCCCAGTCAGTTCTTTGTTTTTTACCCTGTTACAAACTGACACCACCGGCACTCTTTTCCCTTCAAGCGGATTTAATAACTTTTTGCAGAAACGGCAAATACGTTCCCGTTCGCCTTGCATTTCCCCTTACCGCAAAACCCGCGTGCGGTAGAATGCTATAAAAAGCCGATATATCAGCGTGGGAAAAACCATCAATTTTGACAGGTTTAATTACCTACTTGACTGATTTGTAACAGGCTAATCACCAAGGGGCGGAACGGCGTATCAAAAACAATGTCTACAGGCTCCCCCGCGTCCGACTCGCTTCGCTCGCGGATTCACGCTCCGACTCCCACTTGCTTCGCTCACGGAATTACGCTTTCGCTCGCCGAAGTTTTTTTCCGCCCTCACTGGGAGCCTGTTCGCAGGCTAGCGAACTTGATAATACCTTAACTGACTAGCTGTATCCTTCATAAGCTCGTATAGTTCTTTTTTTCAGTTCTTTGATCACTGATTACTTTGACAACATGCTTGGGCGTGCGTACATCGAGTTATGCGTGCGCGCGGGAAGTTTGGAGAGCACGAAAGAGAAGAGTTGCTCGAGGCGTAGCCGAGAGCAACTCTAGCTTCTTGAAACCAGCCCTTTGTAATGCTTTTGTAAATATAGTTTTCAGGATTTGCGTGCGTGTTGCAAATGAGAATACACTTTGTACCACCAACCTCATAAACTGTCATGAATAAACAAGACAACTTCTGCATCTGGTGCTGATATCAGTTGTAACTGTGTTATTAGTTTCAACTATTTGAGCCCTATCCGAAACAAACTTACATTTTTTGCAAGCGACAAATCAAACGTTTTAAATGTGTTTAAACTGGGCAACGTAAATTCATTATTTTCTCAGAGCCACCTGCCAAGTGTTCCCGTTTTAATGTCCTTAATTACCAAACAAGCGTTTTGTGCGTCGCAAAATCTCGTCAATTTTGAACTGAAGTAAGGGAGACAAGTAATAAAAAATAACAATTTTTCTCTTTTTTCTCCGTTGTGGCAGTTAATAAAAACAAACAACAAAGTAACCATAAAATAAAATTAAAAAATACGCTAACATCAGCTGGATCATAACGGCATTGTCCAGTAATTATCTACACGCATACCTCGATTCAATTTAACTGAGCTGGCTAAGCCTTAATCCCCTATTTAAGTCAAAACGTTGACATCCCTTTGTCGACAGGAAATGCATGCCTTGATGATATTTCTCCTTGGCACAGCCACAGCCGTGTTTGGAATCAGCCGTATTTCACAGCCCAGTTTTAAAGCTGGTAACTTTGCTAAGGCGATGGAAGGATGGAAGTTAAATGGAAGCGTGATAAGCGAAACAAAAGTGGACTCGGAAAGTTCTTGTCGGTTGGAGTGCGTGGAGGAAAAACAATGTCAGTCTTACAACTTTGGAACGGTGGAGGACAGCTCTGGGAGATTCTTATGTCAACTGAGCGACTCTGATCGATTTGTTGGTCGCGTTAACTTCTCAGAAGTTGAAGATTTTCGTTACAGAGGAATAAAGGTAATTATTGAACCATGCTGACCTCTCTCGACAAGCGCTTAGAAGAATTTTTAAAATATCTATAGATTTGTCGTTATCATTCGTGTGAAGGTAGCCCCTCTCCTTCTAATTAGAAGTACTTTTGAGCCTGTAATAATTCGAATTTAGCCTTACCCAAATAAGCAAGCTGTCTCTTAAAGTTTACGACGAATCACGATGTAATGACCTTTCTGAAGACAACATTGAGTATTTGACAAAACTATAAATCAAGTCATGTTGTATATTTATCAAACGATAGCTGGCAATCAAACTATACCCAGAATTTTCAAATAAAATGAATTGTCGAGTTTTTTTACGACCTCTAAATAGGAGCGTCCGAATCACCTTTTGAAAGCTACAAGTCAAAGCGAATTTTGTTTTTCGCCGGCTTGTTTAATAAATTTGTCCCTCAGTTTCGGGACCCAGATAAAAAAATGTCTGCGATTTACCATATTCAATTTCAGTGAAAATTAGCAAAGCATTTCCGAAATAGAATTTAAAAAAATATGGAGTGATCACAGCAAAATGACTCTTGGAGATATAATATTCGGAAATAAAAAATTCGCCCACACGTTTTTTGTGTTTTGTATGTCAAACTAGCTACCGTCCGAACAAATTCCTTTTGACTTGATAGCCTTCAAAAGGGACCCAAAAGCCGGATGATTCGAACGTTCGCGTTTAGAGGTCGTGAAAAATTCGACAATTAACCGCATTCTAAAATTTTGGTATAGATTGATAGCCAGCTCTATAAGCTTTAATCATTTGATATAGAGGCTTAGATATCTACAGAAGGTATACGGTAACCCTAATTAAATCAAGCGCCGGTAGTTATGGACTACAAGTTATCTTAGACTGAGTTACTCGGCCAGAGTAGATAGTATATAATTATTTACTAGTATTTGTACATAATGTTCCCTCTATAAGTTAAACTGAGAAAGCAAAGAAAACAAAAACAACAACAGCAACGCCTAAATGTTTTCGACTCACTTAAGCAATCTTCAGGATTTAAATTAATTACCCTCTCAACTTGCGCTGCGTGAGTTATTTGTCCTTCTAAGTGAATTCAGACGGAAGAGAGCTCGCAATAAAGGATTTCTTAAGTGTTTTTAGCGTTAGAATCAGCAGGCCTTCAATTATCTTGCGGCGTTGGACAGAGCATTGTACCGTACATAGAATTTGCCACTCGTACTCTTGAAATAGATCTCAATCTGTTTACCACCCACGGAACAAACCACCTCATTCTTTAAAGTAAGAATTTATTTAATGCACAGCGTTATTCTTGAACCAACGAAGACTAATAATGAAAAACGTTTTTCATCGGCAATCACGTAAGCACAGATGACCTTTGCCGACAACGTTTAAAAGGTCGCAACCTTAATCATTTTTTTTGAAAAAACAAAAAACAAAAAAGCAAACAAAAGCTAGCTCCAGGAGTTGTCAGAGATGTTTTACAAAGTCGAAAAAAAAAATTTAAAATTATAAATGTAATTACAAGTTTAAAAACTCTGATTACCCCAAGCCAAATGCTGTAAACCACAATGTATTTGTACTCCGTTCTGGAGGCTGCAGTAGAAATGAATCAAATGACCTTCGTTTTTGTATTGAGCTCTAACATAGTTATCGATCCAAGTTCAGTTTCAAATTCCTTTCAAGAAAAATAATAGAACGTGTTATCTGTCACTTGTGCGTAAAATTGACAAGATTCATCCGGCGACTTTCAAAGGGCGTTTCGTACTGAACCGCATTCTGTATGTAGCTGTAAAAAATGGATACTGTTAACGTAGCAGTTTGTTACGTTGTTTAAGAAACAACACCTTGACGACATAATGAAAACGGTCCATTGTTAAACAGCAGGATACAAGCGCACCAACCCTCTAACTCAAATTTGACTGTTGACACTTGCTTTGTGCTGGTGTATGGTTTTTGAGCTAATTTTGTTTTGGTTTCAAACAGAGCATCTGTGAGACGGACAGGTCTCCCTGCGGGGAGAACACACTGTGTATTCCCGACTATCAAGAAAAAAGGGTGCGATGCAAATGCAGGGAAGGCTATACGGGAAAACCATGCAGTAAGTGAAATGTCTCATGATATTCTTGCCGCTGGGTTAAGGCTTATTAAAAATAGATACTTAAATTGAATTTATTATTATTTTTTTATCAACAGAACCCAAAAGCTGCGCTCTACTCCTTCAAGATGGTTTCACATCCAGTGGCGTGTACACCATCAATCCAGATGGCGGCAAACCAATGCAAGTGTTGTGTGACATGGTCACGGACGGTGGAGGCTGGACCGTTTTTCAGAGGCGTTTGGACGGCTCTGTTGACTTCTTTCTTGGATGGGACTCCTACAAAAACGGCTTTGGATATCCGTGCGGTGAGTTCTGGCTCGGAAACGATAACATCCACCGTTTGACGGCTGCTGATGACGTCACACTGAGAGTTGACTTGGAGGATTTTGAAGACGACATCAGATACGCTGAGTACACGACTTTTAAGATTGCTGACGAGGGAGATAAGTACCGGCTTTTGATTGGAGGATACAATGGTACAGCTGGTGATTCGCTTTTATATCATCAGTAAGATGTTACGAATTGAAATTCGTTATTTGGTACACGTTTTGTAATTGTAGTCAACTTTAAAGTCAGCTTTTAGTCAGCTTGTTTATTGTATCTTTAGTCAGGTTGTGAAAATAGCAATCTTGAACGTGTTTGCCTAAGACTGGTACATTTAAGAACAATGCTAGTAGTATTTGGGATATTGAGATAACTCCCTTTGTTAAACCAAAATGTCGAGACCATGACCAAGATTTCAGAGCGTTCTCTATTTCATTAGTGTAAAATAAAACTGAAGACATTGACTACTGTGAATTTAAGGTTACAGTATACCTTCAGATCGGCAATTTTCTTCAAATTTGGATTTTTGGTTCAAAGTAATGGTCGAAGAGTAATCTCTAATTTCTGCAAACAAAATTGAAAAAAACTCAATATTGGCGGAGAAATGGAGGTTTTACGTTACGGCCGGAAGTAAAAGTTCCCTCTTGATTGACAGCCCTATAACGTGTACGCAATCAACCGAGACTACTTTCGCGGGAATATATGGATACCACGAATTGGCTGGCTACTCAGATCCAAGCATTTTTCGTATTAGATGTAATTCTATTAAGTTACAAGTAAACATGGACCACGGAAAACTCTGTTTACCAGTTCGAAAAAGCGAAGAACGAATGAAAACACATCAATGAGTGAAGAAGCGAAAGTTGGCCTCGCGGATGAAGCTATAGCTATCGTATCAAGTGGGCAAAAAGATCGAGTCAAGAGTAGAGAAAGATTCTGTAAAAATTTGGGAACTCGACAGCTATAACAGCGACGTGTACATTGACTCTTTTGTTGAGTCCGATACCGATAAATCGCCCAACTCATTGAGATCCATTGGAATATTATCCATGCACATTTGCTCCGCCGCGCTTCCTTTTGTTCAGTTTCTTCTCGTCGCCCAGCCACTCTAGCGTTCGTATCCTTTTTCGTCTTCCCCATTTTGCCAGACCAGCTTAAAGAAAAACCGAGCTACAGAAAAATTATCTCTCCGCCTTGAGCGCATTACGAAACACAAGGGTTTTTTCGAGATTCACGCGTAAATTTCACCGCGAGTTAATGGTAGTAAATTTTCCAAGCGCTGATTGGCTCTGTGATCTGAGAACCCAGTTGAAGGCGTTTGTGGGCGGAGTTTGTTTGCGAAGCAAGAGATTTTTCTTAGCGCTGTTTTCTCGAATAAATTTTTTTGCTTGAAGCAGACACTTTAAAGAGTTACAACTCAAAGGGGATTTGTTTGATTGCCCTCAAATTTGGACAGTAGCTAGATTAACATATAAAAAACAAAAACGTATCTGCGAATTGTTTATTTCGAAATATTTTTTCTCCGAGAGCAATTTTTGTACGATCACTTCACTTTTTTAAATCCTATTTTGAAAATGTTCTGTAACTTTTTACTGCAATTGAATGTGGCAAAACGCAGACACGCTTTTTTAGCGCTTTTTGTCCTGAAACCGAGGAAAAAAATAAATTGGCGAAAAACAAAATTCGCTTTGACTTGTAGCTTCCAAAAGGTGATTAGGGCGCTCGCATTTAGTGGCCGTGAAAAAATCGGCACTTCATTTTATTTCAAAAGTTTTGGTATGGTTTGTTAGCCAGCTCTATAAGCTTTAATTTGATATGGGGGTTTAGGTATCTACAGCTTAAACCGGACGCGCTACATCGCTTGGACGTGAGACATCCCTGAAGGTATACGGTAACCTTAACAAATTGACGTCAGATTTTTATGCGTCTGTCCTCTTATTAATGCTAAATTACGTTATAACATTGTCAAAGTGGCTGTGGAACAACGAGCCGTAGGCGAGTGGTTCCGCAGTCAAATTTTGACAATGTTATAACGCAATTTATCATCAATAAGAGGACAGACGCATAAAAAACTGGCGTCAATTTGTTTTTTACAATAGCAAGACCCTAAAATGGTTAAATGTCGGGAATAAATGAAGGAAAATACGCCGTTAACTTGCCGTAAACAAAGATAAGTGAATTTTATTCACAAGGACGCGAACATTGTCAATAGCTTTTCTCGCTTTTTGATTTGCTACTTAAAAAAGTCAATAAAATCCCACTGGTTAAAAATTGACAGTTCGACAGCTGAAAGTTGAACTGTTGAAAGCTTGCATGAATTAAAATTTTATCCGTCTGTACTCTTATTGATGATAAATATAAGGCAATCAGCGCGCGAGAAATTAGGCAGTTATTGTAAAAAATTTCTTTTAATCTTGAAATCAGTTGCGAATCAAGGTAATTGTATCCAGGAATACTTGTCTCCCTCAAAATGGGAACTCTATTTCTATAAGAATTTCAGATGATCTAAACTACGTTAGTGGCTAGCCAGATTTGATTCAACATGCCCAAGTCTCACCAAGTGTACCTAATTCGATGAAGAAAATGTCACTTCGTTCATATTGGACAACTGCAAGGACGGCCTCTATACAAAAAAATTAAATAACTGCACGCTATTCTCAAAATATTACCTTAAGGTCATTCCTCACATTTGCATTACGCATCCTTACTGCGCATAATTTATGGCGTCATTAGCGCGCGCTCGTGCACGCGCATATTGAAAACATGCCGGATTTCCCTTGATATTGAGCTCTTTCAGTTGAAAAATGGCTCTAGCTCACCAACGAGCACGGGCACCCCAATTTTTTTTCCAGTCATTGTAATCAACTAATCATAAGCTTCGCATGAGGGAAGACTAATCTAATTTCTATTGCTGAAAATTGAATAAATAAGAAAAATAGCAGCTACACTGTGGTCTTTTCTATTTTGCAGTCGGTAACCACGTCAAGAAATTTGGTTCAAATTTTTAATCAAGGATTTAGCTTTCTGTCTGAATCAAACTTAAAATGTTTATTTGTGTCCGACACAATGTATTGACTGTAGTTTAATGCGTTTTCTCATGAGTCGGGGCTCACAAAGATTTTACAATTACTGGGAATGCGTTTCTATAATAAGCATTAAATAATGCCCAAATGGGGCATTTTCAATGCCTTACTGCTCCTTAATGAACATGGGCACCCCCCTTTTTTATTTCAAAATTGAAGTTATCAAATGACAAATATTCAGTGGACAAAGTTTGAACAAAAATCCATTGTCACTTTTATTTCAGAGGAATTACCTTAACTAGCAGAATCGTAATGAAATGGACATAGATCTAGACCTGAATGAATTAATAAGAAGGCTTCAACCATAAATAAATAAATTGTAAAACCATAGTTATTAACTCTTTTTATTGCTTGCCTAATTCGGTAAATTTGAAAGCAAATTGCACTTTAATGTTGCTAGCCTATATTTTGTGTGAGTTTTTGTGTACGCGTTTTCGTAACATTTTTTCCCTTAAATTTCTTAAACATTCTAGACAAGAAGAGCAATTAACTTCAAACATCAAGTTACGGCCTAGGTGTCCTGCGGGGTACGATGAGGGATGAGATTAAGTTATGGGTGTACCAAAACGTTTTACAAACAGGCTAAAGACTAAGAAGAAGGTTTCGCCAAATTGCAGTTCTGTAACCCAGTAACAGTACAAATCAACTGTGTGAAAATTATATATTTAGCATGCATCTACCAAGTTGGTGACAAACTTTTACTTTTCTCCTCTACTCGTATCGGTCCTCAGCCATAAAAGTCAGTTTTAAGGTACCCGCTTAGATCAGGCAATATACTTTATGCTCAGTGAAAGCAATCAATAGCACTGAACGGTTTCTTATTTCATAGTAACCAGCCGTACTCCACGAAGGATTCAGACAGTTCTGGTGGCTGTCCTCAGACGCATAAGGGAGCCTGGTGGTACAAGACTTGTCACGGATCGAATCTCAACGGATTATACCTTGAAGGATCCCATTCTTCTTTTGCTGACGGAGTTAACTGGAATAGCTTTAGAGGGGTTGAGTACTCACTGAAACGTACTGAGATGAAAGTGAAGTAACGCCCGAGCGTTAAAAAAACGTTGTACGAGGGCAGAGCTACCTTAAATTTTCAAATCTTTGAATTGTCTATGAGCTACCCCTGCAAGCATTCCACATTTACTCCACTCTCTTCACATTTTGCACAAATTAGGCTTTGTGGTGCTTGAGGAGCTCTTGAGGCCCTCAACATGTAACTTTCAGAGTGTTACAATTATGCAATTAAACTTGGACGATTTATAGTGCGTCCAAAAATATTTCCTCGTTTTTCGCAGCATGGAATGATGACGTCCTAAGTCGTAGAAAAGTGCTATTTTGTCTGAACAGCCGCAATCTTGGATATCCGCCATCTTGAATTTCATGACTTTTACATAACGTTACAAAAACTATCAAAAACTGGCCAAAAGTGGTCAAAATCGATAGCAAGAGCGAAATCTATCTAAAAAGTAAAGGTTAAACTTTGTTTCATTAAAAACAAGAAAGACCAAAACTTAATGAACATACCTGTCCAAATATGATTGCTCTTGAGTTCCTTCAATTTCTGAAAACAGGTACACCACAATGAACAGACCTTACATTAAAGAGCGATATAAAATTATTGATTTCCAGCGATTGAGGGTGGTTCCATAGAGTAACCTTTTGTAGTATTGTGCGTGCTAGTGTTATATTTTGAAAGCTGTTCTTTTTACGTTTCCTTTTACACCTAGTTCATACTAGTTTATCAAATGTTAAAAGCCATGAAGAAATAGGTGAAAACTAAGAAAAAAAAAAGGTATAAAAACATGTACATAGCTAATAGCTGTCATCTTTCAACAAACAAAACAAACTATGCCAAAATCTAAATTTACATGTTTAGCAAGTGACGAACAAAACATATATTCAATATTTAAACGCACTTCTCTCGGGGCCACCTGCTTAAGTGTTCCCTTTTTAAATACCAAACATGCGTTTTTTGCTTTGTTTAATCTCGTCAGTTATATGTAAGAGAAGTAAGGAAAAACTTAAAATGGTATAAAAACATGTACATCACTAACTGCTGTCATCTTTCAACAAACTGTACCAAAATCTAACAAAACATACATGTTGAAATCAACTGGATCAGGAAGGCATTGTCTTGCAAATTATCTAGCCTCACAACTCCAATTTAAATGAGATGCCTGTAGCCTTAATCCCCTATTTAGATCAAAATGTTTATGTCCCTTGCCGGAGAAGACATGGATATCTTGATGATATTGCTCCTTTGCACAAACGTGTGGTTTCAAATGAAATGTATTTCTTTTCAGCGATTGAGGGTGGTTCCATAGGGTAATCTCTTCTAGTATTGGGGGCGTTAGTGCAGCATTTTGAAAGGTGTTTTTTGCGTTCCGTTTTACACTTAGTCCACTCTAGTTTATCAAATGTTAAAAGCTATGATGAAATAGTGTTTAAGAGAGCCTGCCTGTAAAAATCAGACAAATTCTTAATTTCGCGGCAAGGGTCGAAAATTCGATTTCGCTCATATTTTCATGGTAGATAGGCTAAGGCATGACAAAAACTACTGGATAGTTTTTTTGGCAAAATATCCTTTTATTTCAAAGAAATATGCAAATTACCAAATTCCGTTAAAGTCGTCATTTGATTTATTTATTAAGCAAGTTTGAGAGCCTCGCAAGCAAAACCACATCATTCTTCCGTCTTAAAAACATTCAAATATTTTTGTGTAGTGTTTAAATGTGTACTGGCTTGATTTTAGGGAATGTTGCGTTGTCTTTTTGGGTGCAAAGTAATTAAATCTCGAAGACATGTATTTCATTTACTTAAAAGTACTTCGTGAAAATAGTTAATTTTCACCGTGTGCGAAACCTTCAAATGGATTAAGCTTCTGGTGGTTGATTTGCAGAAGGATGGTTTACAGATTCCTGTAAAAATTTCTTTGGGCAAATGATTGTGAGCGACGCGAGAGCTTTTCACAGTACGTCAAAAATGCAAATACTTGACCATTCGTCGTCAAATTTCAGTTTACGGGTTAGACATATATTAATTTTAGCATGCGCCACATGACGTGACCTATAATAAGTTGAAATAGACACAGAGCTGATAATTTCGATAATGTTCTAACCTTATTTGTTGTAAAAGGCAGGTCCAAAGCCGATTTGACGTGTTTCTAGTCGATCTCTCACCATTCGTCGTTCATAAAGCAGAAGTTTGCTTTTGTTTACACAAGGTTAATGTCCGACGTACATCGCCTACGGTCAACCTATTATTGGTCGAATACCATGAACCTGTGACCATCTTTCTGCGCATATGAACATCACTGCATCTAAGTCAAAAACGGTTGAGTCATTTGTAGATAGCTGCTTGCTTTGCACTGCGCCAAAATATTACGTTTGATCGATCGCTGACCATTGCTGATAAGTGTGTCGGCGCAGCACTATCTTACAGCCGTTATTTGTTCATCACGCAATGCTGTCACGGCATATGCTGCACATTTTGATCTATTTTGTATAGAGCACTCTCAGGATAAGTGAAACAATTTAATCATTGTTCATCTGTTTGTTCATATATGTAATAATATGTGTATATTTAAATAATCGTATTCTATAGTGTACGTGGTCTCGGTCCAAATCACGTTTGTTGTACGTTCTGATGTTTCAAACAACAGCTGATAAAGCTAGTGGCTGTACTCACTAGAATTTTAAAAAAATCGTCATAAACAAATTATAGATCAGTGAAGCAAGAACTAGCTGAAATAAAAATAGGAAATCACAACGTGTCTAATTCGTGAGAAAAACAGACTAAATTTAATTAGTAATTACGTGAGTAAATAGCCCTGGCAATGCTATTTTGTTTGGCGTATTTTGTTTGCTTAGTGGAGGCATTGGTATGTTTGTAACAGAAAATAGAGGACTGTTGTCAATACAGTCCAAACCTATTGTCAGTAAAATACTGTAAATAAAACAACTATTGACCGGTTACCTCCGCGGCCACCATTTGGTCGTTCCGATAAGGGTTTCATTATTGTCTTTACCCCTATTAAGCGGCCACCAAAAATTCAAAAACTTTATTTTGGAAAGGGCGATGGCAGATAAGAGTCTGAAATTGAAGGTGCATGACGAGTGATAATTCAAACACACGTCGATCATGATTGTCTTGAATTGACTCTATGTTCACCAAGAAATTTATAACCCGATAGTGAAAAATTAAATATTTAAGGTACACCAACCTCTATTTAAGCGGCTAGCCCCATTAAGCGGTCACCACCTATTTCCCCGAGGGTAGTCCACTGTATTACATGTAAACCAAAAATAATTGCACAGCGCGAAAAGACCTAGGTATGAGTTTAGCGTTACAGTATTTCACAGGTCATGTAGGTAGCTGTGGTCGAGTAAAAGATAACAACAGGGGCAATGGTAAACTATTCATTCTTTTCATTTCTTAATTTAATCTCTTCCTACTCAACACGATTGTGTGCTCCCAGTGGTTCCAAGCCTTACGGAGCCTTAGGATTAGTATTAGGATAGAAATTGTCCTACCCTTACCCCCTAAAATGGGATGACAGCATTGCGTGACGAACAAGGAACCGCTGCAAACGAGGATTCAAACTATGATGATTAAACGTAATATTTTGGTGTAGTGCAAAGCAAGCAACTATCTACAAATGACTTAGCCGTTTTTGACTTAGATGCAGTGGTGATCATATGTGTCGAAAGAGGGTCACAGATTCATGGTATTCGACCATTAGATAAGTTGACAGTTGGCGATGTACATGGGACGTTATGTAAACAAAAGCAAACTTCTGCTTTATGTGCGACGAATGGTGAGAGAAACACGTCAAATCGGCTTTGGACCTGCCTTTTACAGCAAATGAGGTTAGAACATTATCGAAATTATCAGCTCTGTGTCTATTTCAACTTAACATAGGTCAAGTCATGTGGCGCATGCTAAAATATACGTCTAACCCGGAAATTGAAATTTGACGAAGGAATGGTCAAATATTTGCATTTTTAGCGTACTTTAAAAAGCTCTCGCGTCGTTCGCAATCATTTGCCCAAAGAAATTTTTACAGGAATCTGTGCACCATCCTTCGGCGATTCAACCACCAGAAGCTTAATCCATTTGAAGGTTTCGCACATAGTGAAAATTAATTATTTTCACGAAGTACTTTTAAGTGAATGAAATACATGTCTTCGAAATTTAATTATTTTGCACCCAAAAAGACAACGCAACATTCCCTAAAATCAACCCAGTACGCATTTAAACATTGCACAAAAATATCTGAGTGTTTTTAAGACGGAAGAATGATGTGGTTTTGCATGCGAGCCTCTCAAACTTGTTTAATAAAATGGTGCGTCAAATGACGATTTTAACGGAATTTGGTAATTTGCATATTTCTTTGAAATAAAAGGATGTTTTGTCAAAAAAACTATCCAGTAGTTTTTGTCATGCCTTAGCCTATCTACCATGAAAATATGAGCGAAATCGAATTTTCGACCCTTGCCGAGTTATTTTCCAATTTTATGGACAGGGACTCTTAACAATTATCTTTGCTAAAGTCATGGCTTTTAGTCTCAAGCAGTTACAGGCTAATTTTACTCATATTAATCATGTCTTCATATCTTTCTCCGAAGTTCAAATATATGATCTTTCATACATTCACTTGTATCTTCACCATCTACGGGTTTATTACAAACTCACAATGTGACCAGGGGCCCGTTTCTCGAAAGCCCCGGAAACTTCTCGGGCCCGTAAAGCGATGGCAAAATCTCGAACCTTACGATTACAGAGCTGTTTTATTCAAATATTCTTAATACGAGGAGAAGTTCCCTTCATACAAGAAGTTTCAGGCGTATACACTTCTCCGTTTTTAACTCGTGAATTGCGCATGCGCAACACGAGTTATCGTGAGTTTTGGGAAAATGTGTCGCTCGCTTGATGGGCTGTAAACATTATGCAAATGAGGTACGCTCGCGGCTTACTTTTAAGAGCCAGTGCCCATAACTATGGACCAAACAACGGCACAAGTCGAAAAATCGATTTTGCTCAGTTTTTGCCCATTCGCCTTTATCGCATAGCAGCCATCTGGGATTGACGTCATGTACTTTTGACACCAATGCGAGGCCACGCGTGTAAAGTCAACTTCCGGCGTCGAGGAGACTAGGCGATCATCTGCAATTATGCCCAACGGAGATCACTGTTGCGTGCCGCAATGTAAAAATAATCGCGCTAAAAATATTCCAAATCATACCTTTCACCAATTTCCAAGTGATGAAGCCATTCGAAAGCAGTGGGTTGTCAAAATACGGGAGACGTGGGCAAAAGTGTCCAGGTAAGTTGGTTAGGTTATCGATGCCATTGTTGCGCACATGTATTTACATTAATTATTATGATCTGGTCCATCTACAGATAACAAACAGCACAAGAGTATGTTCTGTACACTTTAAGGAAGCGGATTTTCAGACAACTTTAACAGGGAAGCGTGTTCTGGAGAAGCATGCAGTTCCGAGTATTTTTTGTTGGTCAAGATCACCCAGGAAAAGCGAGAACCACCGCGTGCACGAGTGCGATTGTTTGATGTAAGCATGCCATTGTCCCCTGTCACTGTGACAGGTAAATATTGTTGTCGGTATTTCTTTAAACATTCCTTGGTTAAAATCGCAAAATGATCAGAAGTATTTTTATGTTTTTCATTTTAATCCATAGCATCAACTTTCGGCCAAGCTTCTGGTGAGGAAAGTTCTATGGAGGTCCAACCGGAACTGTCATCCTCTCCTGTTGTTGTAGACTTCCCCGTGCCAATATACACTGTCACTGTCACAGGTAAATATTGTTGTCGGTATGTCCACCAGATTGCAGTACCAAAACTCTGAAGAAATCAAAGTACTCGCTGACTCAGCCATGATGTTTCAACACGCGTGGCCTCGCTTTCATGCGAAAAATGGTGACGTTGCATCCAACATGGCTGACTGTGATTAAGGCGAATAGATTGGCCCTAGCTAGTAAACAAACGGACCATAGTTAGTTTCTGCTAATGCAGCTTTTTTGGGGAGAAATTTGCGAAAAACGATTTTGTCCCGATTGAGCTCAAAATCTTCTTCCTGTTATGCTAAATTTTCTGAAAATTTGATTGCTTTGCGCGTCGCACAGCAGCTACTTAAGAATCTTTCAATGGTCTTTACATTCAGCTCAGGTCTTCATGGTATGACTGAGCGAAAAATAAAATAAATCGAGGTGTCTTTTGAGCCCGAAACGAGATCGAACAGAAACGCAAAATATTACGATGTGTTGCAAACGAATTATAGCACTAAAATATCGCCATATTTTTCTATGGGCTATAACTTTAAATGCCATAAAAACACTTTCTACGGGTTAACTGTACACCCACCTGTTTGAAAATCAAAAAATATCTCTGGGCAAATGGTTTTAAGTCGCCCGCCTTGGCCTGTGCTTCTCATAGATTTTTCCCTGAACCGCCGTGAGAATGTAAACAATTGCGTGACGCGGGCGGTCACCGTGAATACATAATTCGTTTCCAACAAACCGCAGATGGCTATCTTAGAACGTTTGGGTGAAAAAAGAAAAACATAATGGACCACTTTTAACTTTAATATTTTGAAAGTCATCGCTTTGGAAATTTCGTTAATTAAAAACGTCAATTAAAAGCAATTTACTTGGAGTTCGGGTGTTACTGCTATGTCGTTTTAAGCTGTCGTTCTTTCTTTGATCATTTTAATTACAAGAGCGAGTTCTAGAAAGAAAATCGTTCTAAGTTCATTTGTTAAGCGTAATGACAAGTTGATATTGTTGGTTTGTAGCCTTACGTGATCTGAAGGAACGCTACAGTGATTAAATTTGTATTTGTTGATTAATTTCGACGGATCGATTTTCGGTTAAACCTTATTCAACAACACATTTAGTGCCTTTTCTCCTGCTAAAAAGTCGGAAAAAGTAAAGTAAAGAAATCCTAAAAGTTTAAATCATAAATAAGAGGCATCGACAGTGCGAGTGTCTCGGTAAACTGTTAATTTGAACAATTACTGTGCTGGACGGATTGCTTTCCAGGTTACGCACGTACTATACATATAGTTCATTGTGCGCGAATGTTTCTGTTTCAAACAACTGAAATGCTCAATGCTTTTTTTTCTTTTTTTCTTTAGTCTTAAAACTTAACGTTAGAGTTAGGCTAAACCTTAAACTGTTTTGGCGGCCAACCTATTTTTGGCTAATTGCTTAATCAAATTATATATATATTTCATTGAAATTCGCTCTTCCGTGACCGACTTCCGCGAACAAAACAAGATGGATGTTCGCTGTTCATTTAAGACTACAATCCTGGTCAAAAGTGTTGGGACAGTTACGGCAGATGACTTCACAGGCAGCCTCTCTTAAGACCAAAACCGCGCAAGCCCGCCTACCCCCCTCCCCCTGTCAATGTTGATAAAAATCTTGAAGAAAAAAAATCCTTGACAACAGCTTCAGAATAGCCACGTTTCAAGAATTGTTCGCCTCCTAGAACAGTATTCTCGAACTAAAGAGACGAGAAGATAGATATTCACGTCTTATTCCAATAATAGCGACTTTTCAGCAATCGCGTTTGGTTCCAACACAACTGTCTAACCACTTTCTATTGTCCCTTTTTCCTTTTTTCCCACATCCGATCTAGTCTTTAGAATAGCTTCGTTTTCATGCAACTTTGCTAGGGTGGAGGGGGTTCAATTGTACTTGCTTCTATTCATCTTTTGTTCTAAAACGTTAAGGACGTAGTTGAAATCGAGGGTTTTAGCGCGCAAAAG
This sequence comes from Orbicella franksi, assembly GCF_964199315.1. Lineage (NCBI taxonomy): Eukaryota > Metazoa > Cnidaria > Anthozoa > Scleractinia > Merulinidae > Orbicella > Orbicella franksi. The sequence continues at coordinate 10,399,361 of NC_138153.1, forward strand.
GGGGAGGTGTCCCAACAACTTATGGCCAGGATTGTAGGTTTACACTAGAGGAAATTGTTCCGGATTCGTGATGAATTCGGAACGTTTCAGTGCCGGATTGATTTTGCCGTTTACACAAAAGTGGACGAATCCGAAAAAAGTGGGAACTTTGAATCCGAAAACTTTTGAATCTGGAGAGTTTTGTCGTGTAAACGATTTTCTCTCGAATCCGCATATTTTTCCGCCTGTGATCTTTTGAGTTTGCGGTGGAACGAAAATGGCGGATTACATGATCCAGTCGTAGTCGAGTCGTAGGCACATTGATGGCCATTTGATGGCGGTCGCTGGGTGATTACCTCGTGCTGTTTCAGGTGTAGGTAATCACTTTTATAATGGGTAATGCCATACTCCTCAGAAACCCAATTTATACTTTACTGCGCAGATGACGACGATGGCACGATCGAAAACCTCGACGGTTCTAGATATTAAGTAAAGACCAGAATAACTTCCTGGAGGGACCTGGCATGATGGACAACAGTACCGTGGTCAGCGAGTTGAAAGAAAAACTTCAGACTGTCTCAACCTACCCCTAGCCTTATTTTCGGAGGCATTTTGTTTCTCGTTGTCGAGGCAACAAACTGCTTGTTAACCATTCCATCATGAATGTGCCCGGAGTTATCGTCGTGTGTAAACGGTTAAGAATCCGAATATCCTTTCACTGTAAACCCCTACTAATCCGAATACTCTAAAATTGATGAATCCGGGCACTTTTACGAATCCAAAAAAACTCTTTTAGTGTAAACCTAGTCCTAGATCGACCACTGTAATGTTTATTTGTCTACCAGTGTTATGATCTGCAAATTTCAGTTAATTGATCAAACAACCAAAGTAGAAAAGATGGAGTTTTCCCAGTATTATCGAAACTTAAACGCAATTTCTTTCTGGGCTAATTCAATTCAAGAAATTCCAGGTTTTCTAGCTGAGTTTGAGCATATTGTGTAGGTACAAATTTTCTACACAGCTAGAAGAGCTGAGATGCCATCACGCAGTTAGTAGTTTATAGAAATTATGGTATTTCCACTTGACTTTATTTGTCAGTCAATGATTCAATTGCCATAAACCATAGAGGATTGGTTAAGTGTATCTCTAAAACTGCCACTATATTGTAAGTTATCAGTGAAATCAATAAAATAAACAAGTGTTAAAATCATTTCCCGGAGTACTGTAGAAACGTTCTTTATCAGGGATGTCGTGGGTGTTGCAATGCAAATGAAAAAACATATATATATTTATACTAACTTAAACAAAAAAAAACATTTTCCATTATTTTATCCACACAACGTTTCAAAAATTGCTTTCATCGGATTGCTGGAAACGAATATTTTACTCGAGAGTGGCTATCCGCGTCAGCGGACGGCTACCGGAAGTAAATTGACTCAACCGGGCATGTGCACGAGAACTCTCGCCTAATCTCTCTCCGTCCTCATCTCGTCGAGGACGCCATTTCGCCCGACTAGCCGTCGTATCGAAGACGTGAGTATTTTGCACTTGTTTTGCCCCGATAACTGTTCCAATCGACTTTATTTTCAGTTATATTGATAGAAATGTTTATAGCGTTCACAGTTTTCGTGATTGTAGTGTAGAATACTACGCTGAGATACGAGAATGTGAGTAAAAATATTCCTCGTCTGTTCGTTTGTGTTTCTGCAGCCACTGTGCAGACGCTATCACGAGTGTGCAAGCTCAATACAAACTCTATGCATTGAGAATACAACAGTGTAAGTATAGTTGATAAATTGTTGTAAGAATGAATGCCATGGAGCATCTATCGAGCAAATAAAATACACATTTTCAAACTGATGTTTAGTTGTTGTTTTTATACTACCCAGAATTTGATGCAACGTTTGTTTGATTTTTATAATGCTTGTTACAATTACAGATGGAAATTGAAACGTTCAACAAAAGTCAGGATTCTTCGGCGACAGAATTCCCAAACGCTTTAGTGGTAAAAAGCCATCTGAAGTAGGTCGATCAGATTGTTCGTTTAATTTTTTCATACGGAAATTATGGTTTCTCGATCAAAATATTGACAGATGTTTGCTTCGCTTATAAAGAAAAAGAAATTCAGCATCGCTGTTCACTATCGTTTAAGCCTAATAGGATAAGATTTCTATCATCTCTTTTATAGTCTAATGGATGTCATTGCTTCTGTGAATAGCTTTTACGAGGTTCCAATTATTGACGTCGCCGTACTTTGCGAAAATGCACATCTTAAGCATTTTGTTTTTGGCGACACGACGGGACCCGCGAAAGTTTCCCGCGTCCACTGCCGTTGCCGTCCTGGCCTTCCCGTCCTCGTATCTTAAGGTCCCTATTGTTTACATTCCAACGGCGGATTTTGGGCAAAATCTATGAGAAACACAGGCCAAGGCGGGCGACTTGAAACCATTTGCCCAGAGATGTTTTTTGATAGCCTAACAGGTGGGTGTATATTTAACCCGTAGAAAGTGTTTTTACGGTATTTAAAGTTATAGCCCATAGAAAAATATGGCGATGTTTTTAAGTAATAATTCTCTTGCGACACACTGTAAAATTTTGCGTGTCAGTTTGATCTCTTTTCGGGCTCAAAACTAACTTTGATTTATTTTATTTTTCGCTCAGTCATACCACGAAGACCTGAACTTAATATAAAATCCATTGAAAGATTCTCAAGTAACTGTTCTGCGGAGCGCGAAGCAATCAAATATTCGGAAAATTCAGCAAAACCGGAAGTAGATTTTGAGCCCAATCGGGTCGAAATCGTTTTTGGCGTATTTCTACCAAAGAAAGCTGTATTAGCAGAAACTAACTATGGTACATTTCTATTCTTACTAGGACCTATCTATGGACAAAATACAAGCGAAATCAATTTTTCGAGTTGTGCCATTGATAGGCGATTTAGGTCCATTTTCGTAGGCATTCACTCTTAAATTGCTGTTCATCTTTAATTGAAATAAGCTGTTTTAAAGGCCGAAATTAAAAGATATAAGTTTAAGAAGACTCGGCCACCGAAAATGAGAACATCGAGGATCGTAAAATTGATGAGCAGCACAAGTTCTCACTGGATGCGGACTTCGTATGGATTTTACAGAAACGGAAGTCGTTGAAGTACGGTTACGGTATAGTAAATGCGCATATAGCGAGCGAAATGATATAAACACAGAGCATTTATTTATTGTATCGCTAAAAACAACGAAAAAAGAAAGCGAAAAAAAAAAAATAATAAAATAAAATAAAAAATAAGGGTTGACCATCCACCCGGAGTCGATCATGGAACCTATCGCTCCCGCAACCTTGACCACTATCCTCTGTACTATGTGAACATCACGTGAGTAAGGATGAGAAAACAAACGGTATAACAATTAATTAAACCGCTGATAACTCGGCGGGCTCGAGTCTGTACCAGGATTGTCTGGAGGTTAATTTGTCCTTCACCGAGCAACTCTCAGTGAGTATATTTGGCATTCGTGGGTTTTTCTGACGCTCGACAGTGCCTTTTTTAAAGCTTAGAGGTCACATGTGTTCATTCGTCGGTAAATAGAGTCGCAACGTTTGTTTTGAGGGAAGGTCTTCGTGACACGTTTTGCACCGGGGCTCTTCGCAAGCTACACACAACACAGGTAAGCTGAAACAAGATGTTTTGCTCGAGAAGCTTGGTTTCGAAGAAATCGGAGTGAATCAAGGTAGTAGTTGAAGGATACATTAGTCGTCGTGATCACCGACTGGATCTGAAGAGAGTTTAACATTCCACATTAGGCCGTTCGTGTTGGAATTTTTTGAACATGGTGAAAGAGAAGTTGTTGAGACAGTTTGTCTTGTTATTTTTCCTTCGATTTCCTTTATGGAAGACCAGGTGTCCAGCCTGAACGAGAAAGGAGTCAAAGCTATAGTTTTGGGGTCAGAAAGTTCTGACACGGGTGTCTGGAAAACCCGAATAGCGAATAGTACGAATAGTGCGAATAGTGGCGAACAGTCTTGAATAGTGGCGAATAGTGGCAAATAGTGGCAAACAGGGTAACCAGTATCTCGCAGTCAACCTCGTAGCAACTTAGGATGGGATTTTTCCGCTGAAAAGCACAGACGCTTATCAGGACAAAAGGTCACAGTTTCTATAACGTAATTTCTTCTGTTTTAACCGGTGCAAAAGCGTAAATACGTCTCTATTAGGTCATCCTTGTGTTTTCTGTTTTCTTAATGTCGGCGATGGACAGCCTACTAGCCTGAGTCCGGAGAAGAAAAGGTAATAAATTCACTGAAATTCTGTTGCTTATTGGGATAATTAATTAACGCTGGATATTAAATCTAAAGCGGTGGCTATTGACGACTATTCGTCACTATTCGCCACTTTTCGCGACTGTGCGCTACTATTCGCACTTTTCGAGACTATTCGCACTATTCGGTACTATTCGCTATTCGCCATTCGCGACTATTCGCTATTCGCTATTCGGGTTTTCCAGACACCCATGCTTTTGAGGGTAAATACAACCTTGTGTTTATAAAGTCGTTGCGCTTTCAAATGGGTTTTGAATACAGATCCCGGATTTAAAGCAGCTTCCTGGACTTTAGAAAACAAAAGTGGTAATGCACAGTATTTCTTCGAAGTTTAATTCTAATTCTTGAACGACTACTAAAGCCACGGCCGATAAAAACTCAAGCTCTCGCTTTAGCCTAAAGAATTAGTTTGAGTATGGTGTCACGCAGCGAAGCACGTCTGCGAAATTTTGAACATTTTTTTGCTCTTAGTTAGGGTTTTTTTTTTTGTCTCATCTTGAATGAACCTTTATTGTTATTGAACTTCCTGTCATGTTTCTTTCACTTGATTACCTTTCTTTAGGAATTTTAGGTTTTTAAAATTAACAATATTTTTGCACCGTGGATTTCTGCATATTTAATGACGGCGACCTCCGCAGCCGTGTTTGTTTAGTTTATTCGCTTCGTTCAAATACATTTTTTTTAGTTTTATTCAGCTACTACAAAACTCCTGAGAAAAAAAACTAAGTGGGCACTAATTTAGCACAGTTGAAGTGCGATTTGTCTCAAAATAATTGGCTTGTTTTCGTCGTCTTCTTTATTTATAACTTTCATCTTTCTTTCACTGCGCTGCATTATTTGTCGCACGCGAAGAAATTATCTGATTTCTTGTTTTTAAATTGTACTTTAGATATGTCTTTTCGCTGTCATTTTCCGGTGTTTTCTCAAAGGTTATCCGCTATAGTAAAAGAATCGAAATTTTGTTGTTTTCGGTTTCGTTTTGTCCTCCAAAGTCAATAATTAACACGTTTTTGCGTGTTCAATTTTCTCGGCTTTTGTCGCGCGGCAAAGAAAAAATATAATTTCTTGTTTTCTGATCAATTATAATACACGTCAAGTTGAGTTCTTTTTGTTTTTTTTTAAATTTTGACCCGTCATTTGTTCAACTTTAAATAAACGATGTCTTAAAATCTGATCTTATCTGGCTCCTGATCTTATACATGGCTGTGGTTACTAGGCATATGGTTTATTTTTCTGCTTACGCTCACTCTGAAATATTTCAAAAAAACTCCAGGGAATTAGGGGTAGGCTGGGAATCATTACGTCACACCCATGTTTCGTGCCAAAAATTATACAAATTTTAAATTTGAATCCGAGCAAGCGGAACAAGTCGACTTCATTTATAGAAGTAGAAGTCTACTTGTGGCAAGCCTATCTGGAGGCGTTCATGCGGGATGTTTTGGTCTATGTAAGCATTAACTTTGAATGGTTACCCTGGAGCTGCAAACACTCATACCCCGTCCACACTACGCCGGAGAAATTTGAAAAGAGTGTTAATCACTCTGAAAACACATCAAATGTTTTCCGCCCACACTTCGTTGGAGAAATCTGAAAACGCAACAATCACCGGTCATTTTGGATTTGTGTTTGAGGAAATCGTGACGTCATCGTTTTGGAAAAGCTCCATTTTGAAATTTTTTTCCGTCCACATTAAAACATGAAGCCAGCAGAAATAACCGTAGAAATAAAGCTGCGTTTTCAAATTTCTCTGGCGTAGTGTGGACGAGGCCTCAGTGTAATTGTTTATCAAGTATTACAAGTCAAACCTGAAGGTCAAAATTGCTAAAATTACGCACTGGCCGTTAAACACGCGCTGAGTATCAGATAAGATCGAAATCTCCGGTGATATCACAAATTGTTCTTGCGGACAGACTAGCTGGTGGTTTCCACTGGAATGCTAACAGGCTTGTACCAAGAGTCTTCGTTCCCCTTAACCAGCGGTCGGGAAACGAGCGACCGTGGAGAGATCCGATTTGAAGTCCGAAAATATCGGACTTCCGGTTGAATTGCGCCTAGCTCATAAACGCGTGGCTCAATCGAGTCGCTTGTCTTTTTCTTTAGCGTGCAAGGGCGTGTTTTTTTCTGCTCTTGTTTCATGTAAAAAAAAAAAAAAAAAAAAGAAAAACCAAGAGCCCAAAAAACCCGGATGCTCTCTCAGGCTAGTTTCTCTTCCAATCATTTTCATAGTATTTAAAGCCAGTGAAACTTAAGGCTGCAATAGAACTAGATATTCTTCGCTGTGGATACTTCACCATCGGCATACCTATATTGGTTACATGAGCTGGAAGTCTGTTCCTCTCTTTTTGCTTAATTTTCTCCAATTTCCCTCGACAAAGGAAAGTAACCCATGTTTCCTCGTTACCTTGTTGCAACTTGAAATGAAAATACCGCCTAGACTTTTCATTTCTCGTCTCTGTTTATCTCATTTCATAAAGGGAGAATGATTAATGTTTTCATTAAGACAGTATTGCCTTGATTTTTAAATATTTCCAATGTTCACTTTTCAACCACATTTACTGCCAACTATTTCTTGGTTAACCAGAAACAAGAATGATAAATGTTTAAAACACATGACCTCGTCCACCCTTGTCAAATGTAATTGTATGATCGTTTCAGTTGTAATGCCTTCTTATCCAAATGTTACTTTGTTTCCTTGGTACCTTATTAGCGAATACTGAACTACTGCTCGTACTCTAAATATGAAAATCAACCACATTATTCCCTAAACCAGATAATACTAAACATAATCCAAAAAATATCTTAATTCTTTTGTTCAATTCACGAGTTTGCTCTCAGAGCACTTTGATTAGATACAGATGGACTACAAAATGGCTTTACGGGCCCGAAAAGTTTCTGGGGCTTTCGAGAAACGGGCCCCAGCTCCCAGTTGGCTTGATAGCTGAGTTTGTAGAGTACTGCACCGGTATCGCAGAGGTCATGGGTTCGAATTCCGTTCAGGCCTGAATTTTTTCAGGCTGTATTTAAGTTATGTATATAATTGTGATGATCAGTCATGTATTCGGAAGCCTTTTAACTTTGGATATCAGTTGTGCTATTACGATGAGGTCAGTTTCAACTTTTTTAGTGCTGTCCGAAACATATTGACACGTTTAGCAAGTGACGAACAAAACATTACCTATTCAATATTTAAACGCACTTCTTCTCTCGGGGCCACCTGCTTAAGTGTTCCCGTTTTAAATACCAAACAAGCGTTTTTTGTTTTGTTTAATCTCGTCAATTATATGTAAGAGAAGTAAGGGGAAAACTAAAAAAAGGTATACAAACATGTACATAACTAACCGCTGTCGTCTTTCAACAAACTGTACCAAAATCTAACAAAATATACATGCTAAAATCAGCTGGATCAGGAAGGCATTGTCTTGTAAATTATCTAACCTCACAACTCCAATTTAAATGAGATGCCTGCAGCCTTAATCCCCTATTTAGGTCAAAATGTTTATCTCCCTTGCCGGACAAGACATGGATATCTTGGTGATATTGCTCCTTTGCACAACCGTACGGTCTGGAATCAGTCATATTTCACAGCCTAATTTTACAGCTGGTGACTTCGCTAAGGCGATAGAAGGATGGAAGCTAAATGGAAGCGTGATAAGCGAAACAAAAGTCGATTCGGAAAGTTCTTGTCGGTTGAATTGCTTGGAGGATAAGCGATGCCAGTCTTACAACTTTGGAACTGTGAAGGACAGCTCTGGGAGATTAGTTTGTCAACTGAGCGACTCTGATCGATTTGTTGGTCGTGTTAACTTCACAGAAGACGAAGATTTCCTTTACAGAGGAATAAAGGTAGGTTATGGACGAGATAACTTCTCTTAGGAAGAATTATTGATAGAGTTGTAGCAAACTTAACTTTCGCGGCCTACAGGTAAATGAGGAGGCCCTCTCTAATAAACTATTAAGAAGTACTTTGCAAACTTTTCCTTGCAGCAATTCGCAGGTTACCCCATAGAAACAACCAAGCTGAGGACTGATGCGTTGACAGTCAGTCAGCGCTTTTTACTGAAAACGAGTAACGTTTAAAAAAAAGCTTTTAAGAATTAAAATACTTTAAAATTCAGCTTGGCATTGAGGCCTAGAGGACACAAAGAAAGGAAATCGAAAGACACGTTTATTCATTTCTTTTGTTTGTGTGCTCTAGGCCTGGCTATCTAGTTGATTTTTAATATCATGATCGAAAGTGGCCTATTACTATTATTCACAGAAAGCATAAGCCAGCACCAGGAGTTGACAGACGTGTCTTGTAACGTCACCAAAGGAATTTTAATTATTTATAGAATTACAAGTATAATAGCTCAGAATTTCTCAGCTGTCCAGTCTGCAAAGCGAGAACGTGAAATGACCAATTACTTAATTTTACGGAGACTGGCCTCTGCCATGTTTACCTGCGCCTTTAAACTATAATAATAAAAATATTCTAAGAGGGTAAATGACCAAAAAAGGTGACATTAAGTTCATTAGGGTGGCGCTCGATAACTACCCTTTTTTTAATCACCAGGTACATTGGAATGCAAATTGCCCAGCATCTGGGCAGAACCACACTTCTTTTTGTCTTGATAAGAAGCTATTGTTTTCATGCTTGACATGGTCGCCACCACGTTGGAATACGATGCCCAGATTGGCCGCAAGGCATTAATAAGAAGCTTAAAGGATGTAATTAACCAAACGTTTAAGTACACGCAAAGAGCAAACGTACGTTCAGGCTGTTTTCTCCAGTGGCTTTTGCATCGTGCAAAACAATGTTGCAAGTTTTTTCTCGTGTTCAAATGTTATATTTCACACAATCTTGATTACGCCTTCAAAAGCCTTTTTGCAAAGTTGTTACTACAGTTTATAGAAATCATTGCCCATGTGACGACATAAGGCAAACGATATGCTACTGAACAGGATTCCAAGCCAACCCACCTGGTCAAACACACCCAAACTCCAAAGTATTTTCTTTTCTCGCGAGCTTTCGTCAGTGTTGGTTTTTGGAGGTTTCCTCTTCCTAGTTAAAATGCTGTCACTAAAATTTTGAAGAACCTAACACGTTAAGAACGTCGAACGTCAGGAGCCAAGGGCTCCTGCGAAAGTTCAGATTGCTAAAATAGTAAACACATTCAGTCTCGGTTCAGCTTTGACTGGTTTATAGGTAGACGTTTTCAAAAAGAAAAAGAGTGCAAGACGACTTAAAGTGTTCAGCATTTTTTTTTTACAAATACTTTAGCCGTCAGCATTTGTTTTGTGTTGACGTATAGTTAAGTTTTTGTGCCATTTATTTATTTTTTTTTGAAACAGAGAGTTTGTATTCCTGAGTATCAAGGCAAAAGCGTACGATGCAATTGCAGTGAAGGCTACACGGGAAAACCATGCAGTAAGTTAAAGATGTCATGATATTCCTGCTGCTGGATTGAGCCTAATTAACAGTGGACACTTCAATTGAAATTATTTTTGCATCAACAGAACCCAAAAGCTGCGCTCTACTCCTTCAAGATGGTTTCAAATCTAGTGGCGTGTACACCATCAATCCAGATGGCGGCAAACCAATGCAAGTGTTGTGTGACATGGTCACGGACGGTGGAGGCTGGACAGTCTTTCAGAGGCGCTTGGACGGCTCTGTTGACTTCTTTCTTGGATGGGACTCCTATAAAAACGGCTTTGGATATCCGTGCGGTGAGTTCTGGCTTGGAAACGACAATCTTCACCGTTTGACATCTGCTGATGACGTCACACTGAGAGTTGACGTAGAGGATTTTGAAGGTGACATCAGATACGCTGAGTACACGACTTTTAAGGTTGCAGACGAGGGAGATAAGTACCGGCTTTTGATTGGAGGATACATTGGTACAGCTGGTGACTCGTTTTCATATCATAAGTAAGATGTTACGAAGTGAAACGGATGTTTATCTACATTGTATCTTTAGTTCACGTTCTGAATTTAGTAACCTTGACCGCACTCCGGAGCGAACGGTCGTGGTTCGAACCCTGGCCAGAGACATTGTGTTGTGTTCTTGGGCGAGACACGTTACTCTCATAGTGCCTCTCTCCACCTAGGTGTGCAAATGGGTACCTGTGAATTTAATGTTGGGGGTAGCCCTGCGATGGACTAGCATCGCATCCAGGGGGGAGTAGAAATATTCCTAGTCGCTTCATGCTACAGAAACCGGGATAAGCTCCGGCCTGACGGGTCACTTGGCTCGTATGCAGAATTTATCTGTTTTTATCTACCGCGCTTACCTTAGAACAGATACAGTTGGGTATAATTAAAAACCAACGCTAGTAGCATCTGAGTCTTTGGGAAGACTTCCTTGTTTAACTAAGAGTTCAGCTATATTTTATACTCAGTTGCAAAGCAAGCCTGGCGTCAAAAGGTACATTAAGAACTTTAACAACGGTACTTCGTCAAGGGGAAAGGGATCTTCGATCAAATGACCTCCACTGGAAATATTATATCAACCAGCTTTTTTACACAAAGAAAACAAGTTTAACGAATTTTACTACAGACTAATTGCATACAATTGTCTCCAAATGAGAACTCAGTCTATTTATACCATATGTCTTAGGCTCAATGAAGACCATTATTATTACCTGAACTTCTTTTCATTCTTTCATAGTAACCAGCTGTTTTCCACGAAGGATTCAGACAATGCTGATAGCTGTGCTCAGACGTACAAAGGAGCCTGGTGGTTCAAGAATTGTCACGGAACGAATCTCAACGGGTTGTACCATGGAGGACCACATGCTTCCTACGGTGATGGAGTTTGCTGGAAGGACTTCAAAGGGTTTCAATACTCACTGAAACGTGCCGAGATGAAAGTGAAGTTTATAAATGTTGGTTCAAGTTAATATTGACATCACAGAAACGCCCTGATCACTGTTAACCCTTTACCCCCTAAGGTGAACGACAGTTTTTCCCAAATCGGCAAATAAAGACACTCCCTGTGTACAATGTGCCATTTGCAAGCCACTAATCAGCTCATTTAAGAATTGACATTAGCAGCTATGAGGGAGGTAGACATTTTGAGAGAAATTGCTTTAAAATAGGAAAATGAACGACTTCAAAAATGCATCAATCTTCTACTATATTAAGTATATCCCTAAACTATAGCTTATTCAGCAGCTCGTTGTGCATAGCTTGATATAAAACAAGTCTTGCCTTCCATTTGCATCCCAAAAAAGGAACTAAAAAATTGTGGGGATGGTCAACCATGTCTTGGATAGGAGGGAGTCAAAATTTTTTGACTTCAATGAGCAGATCTTCACAAGACAATTTTCGTGGCAAAAATTCATAGAAATCTATCAAATATCCACAAAGTTATGATGTTGTGTGCCAATTTGCACTCTTGGGGAGTAAAGGGTTAGACAAGTTGTGGCTATCTTCATGACATAAAAGGCCAAGTACTGTAACAATGATACAAACTTTTAGAAACGCAACGAATTCGTAGCTGTAATATAAGTGCTTATAATTCATAAAGGGCTCGGTGAAACATGTGTTTTTCATTATCAAATTGTGATGAGTATGTTATCGTAAGGTAAACGTTTTTGCGAAGTTCGAAAAATGATGAACGGGAGGCAGAGTCACCTGAAATAATTTCGATCGATAAGTTGAGATGGCTCTGAAACACCCCAGCAACATGCATGATTAAAGACGGGGCTTTACCTGTAAAAAGCAGAACGTTTTGTTTTGTAACCCGTAACACTGGCAGTTTTCATCCAAACCACAGCAAACTACATACCACGGGAAGGTTAAGAGCCAAAAATGCGAAAAGCGAATGTTTTTGTGTGCAGTATTGGCACTGGACACCAGGCTGTCAAAGGTACTATCTACGGTGTAAAACTTATGCGCTTTTGAAAAAAGATTTTTCTTTGTAAACTTAAATGAAGAATGGACTTTATGTGTTATTTCAAAGAAGATCAACTAATCGTTGATATGGATGAATGATTTTGCAAAATTAAATAATCACATTTCAAAGAAACCATAGTAAGTTACAGCCTGAAATACAAGGTGAATATTAAGGGTCACTTTTTCTCTAGCAAGCCTTTGGTAATTCCCCTCATTCATATCAATTCATTAAATCGAATGGGCACGAACTGTGCTGAAATTTTCAACTGCTTAAAATTTTCAGGTCAGTACCCTAAATCCTCCTTAAAACTGCTTTTCACTAAGGTGAAAATTACTCATTCCGAGAAAACAGATTCGAACTTCACGGCAGATTATTGTGCAAGAATTTATCTTGTAACAAGTGTATTTTAAGTACGTTTGTAGCGGTTTTTTCTTCTGTAGCTGATTTTTGTTTAATAGAGTTCATTATTACTATTATAAAAAAAAAAAAAAAAAACTGTTCAGTAGCATCAGTATTATGTAGGCCATCTTTCGGTATAGTAAGCAATGCGCAGTATTTTAAACTTGTACAAGTAATGTTGGTACTGTAAGTATCATTAGTATTGTAAGAATTGTTGCTGTTGTTAGTATTGTTAGTAATGCAAGTAAGATTAGTATCATAAATAAATGGACAAAAACTCATGCAGTGGGTAGAAAGCTATATCCAGATTTTGTTTCCAGAAGCTTAAGGCAACAAAAAATTATCCCAAACTAAGCGAAGACTAAAGAACCAGTGTTTTCGTGCTTCGAGGAGACTTAAATCGCTGCATTTGTTTATCGTCTCTCATTTAATTAAACGTAAACATACCAATTCGGAATTGTCTCTAAAACTGAGCGACTAATCGTTTTTTCTTAATTAAAACAACCAGATTATTTGCTCTCGATTTCTTGGCGTGATAGCTGTCTCGGGGTTTTGCCTTCATAACTTTTGAAATTACAGACGTTTCGAGCGAATAATCTAATTGGAAAATGGATCGGTTACCGGCATAAATGTAGATCCCCCATAACATCCTTAACAGTGGCGGATCCAGACTTTGAACTAGGAGGGAGGGGGGGGGGGGCAGTTTTGTTTTACTTGCCCTGCTGGCTTTTCTTCCTTCAGTCACTTCTTCTTTTTTCACCAAAATAAGAGGGATCCCTCCCCTTGATCCGCCACTGCTTAAAGCATAGAATTGTAGCGGTTTTCATTTATATCAAAAAAAAAATCTTGTTTGGTACGATTCCTGTTGCAACGTAAGTTGCAAATTGCCAGTTCAACGCTTCTTGTGCTTTCGCTCGCGTTACGCACAGCAATAAAATGTTTGCTAATAAAATCATTTTCAGCAAGTGACAAACCAAACGTGCTAATGTCGGTCAAATTCTGACAACGCTAGCTCAATATTTGAACTATTGGGAATAACACCACAGAGAGCTGTGGTCTACTTTGTGATGACGTTCATCGCAACGGGGTAGTACAAAATTTATTAGGGAGCCAGAGGTGTATTCATGTTTCATTGTAGAGTCGGCATGCAGAGATGACCTGAATCGTCGAATTGTACGCGCGAAACTATTAAAAGCATAATTTATTTGAGGAACTTTAATTTCTGACTGACAAGGGCTTCGCTTTTTGCCAGAAGGGGAATATTACCTCAGTTTCAACAATAGAACTTTTCAATGACAACAATTTAAAAGATTGGGAGATAGAGATAAAGGCAGTAAAAGCAACTAATTTTTCTTACTATACATTCAAGAAAATAGCTAACAGACAAACAATTTGTGCGACGAAGAAACTCCAGTAGCTGAATCAGTTTGAGAAATTTAGCGTTGCCTCATATGATCTTCAGTCAACAGATCTCCTACACCTGCTATCTTAGCAAACTGATTAGGTAATACTTAACTCGGCGCTTTGCTTGTATTCCGCCTTCGCACGACAAGACATGCATGCCTGGATAATATCTCTCTTTTGTACGGCTGTCTATGGAATAAGTCGTATTTCACAACCTGGTTTGAAAGCGGTCAACTTTGCCCGACCAATAGAAGGCTGGAAGCTGAATGGAAGCGTGATAAGCGAAAAAGAAGTAGATTCGGAAAGTTCTTGTCGTTTTGAGTGCGTACAGGATGAGCGATGTAAGTCTTTAAACTTTGGATCGAAAAAGAACAACGCTGGAAGGCATATGTGTCAATTGAGCGACTCTGATCGATTTGTTGGTCGTGTAAACTTCACAGAGGCTGGAGATTTCCGTTATAGAGGAATAAAGGTAATTATGAACAAGTTAACATGACTTACTAATGACGAGTTTCATATTTTTTTCGATCCTCACATTTGTGGACTGCATTGAAATGAGAACCTTCACCAGAGATTAAAGACCGAGCCTCTGTTGCTCTTATTCAGAACGGTATTCAGATCTAGATTTGCAGGACCATCGCACATTCGATAGGAAGATTTAATCAAATGCTATTTGTTAGAGAGCTAGTGTTGTTATTTGTTAAAAGAAAGGAAGAGGATCGCATGTGGTCTAGAAATTGCAATGTACTGTTCACATCGGTAAGACAACTAGAAACCCCCGAAACGCTCCGCGACACAAATTGTCCGGACGTGCGAAGGAGAGACATAGATAATGCTACATGTTAGATACTGATTTTTGCCTCGTAAAAAATTGTTTTTATGCTAGTTAATGTTTATTTTGGAACAGAGCATCTGTGAGTCGGAGAACTCGCCATGTGGAGAAAATGGAGTCTGCATTCCTGACTCTCGAGATAAAAGCTTGCGATGCAATTGCCTTGAAGGCCACACAGGAAAACCATGTAGTAAGTCATGCCGGCCGTTTAATGGGTCAAAGTTAACATAATGTAATATTTAATGGCAATGCTATTTTCGCGGTAAAAATCAGTTTTGATCTCTACAATATGGTTGAATTCTAAGTTTTACCATGTGTATGAAGCGCAGTGACCCAATGGGTCAGGAGTTCGGGCTTGAGCCCAAAATGCAAGGCGAGAATTTACTTCCAGGTCCTGTGGCATAAATTGAGTCAATGCATCATTCCAATCAAAAGCGAGAAGGAGGGAAGGTTTCCATTTTACCTCGGAAGATGGGTGCGTAACTCTGCACCCAGCGTTGGTCGCACCGCAGCTAATTTCAGCATATAAGGCTCTACAAACATAGCTACACCTTCCCTTTTTTGACGATGTGGGTTTGGGTTTTCGTATTTGGCGGTATTGTACTTGGCAATTTTTGTTTGAAGATGTGATGTTAAGCACGAAATAAACTTAAGTGTACGCTTATATGCGGGTGGCATTTTTTGCATTAAGATAAGAATGAGGTCCCTGCCGATCTAAAAGTCCCTGGGCTATATCGTTGTGTCTGTGTCTTTCTCGTTAGTGTATATAGACAAAATGAGTTATTCACATCAACAACATGAAGAATGAATTTTTGAAACACGAATCCATCCACGAATCCAAGGAAGTTGTCACTTCCTTGATTAATTCAATCAACAGAACCGAAAAACTGCGCCCAAATTCTTCAAGATGGTTTCACATCCAGTGGCGTGTACACCATCAATCCAGATGGCGGCAAACCAATGCAAGTGTTGTGTGACATGCTCACGGACGGCGGAGGCTGGACAGTTTTTCAGAGGCGCTTGGACGGCTCTGTTGACTTCTTTCTTGGATGGGAATCCTACAAAAATGGTTTTGGAAATCTGAAGGGAGAGTTCTGGCTCGGAAACAACAACATTCACCGTTTGACGGCTGCTGGTAACGTCTCACTGAGAGTCGATTTGGAGGATTTTGAAGACGACGTCAGATATGCTGAGTACACGACTTTTAAGGTTGCAGACGAGGAAGACAACTTCCGGCTTGTGATTGGAGGATACAATGGTACTGCTGGTGACTCGATGGCAGTCCATAAGTAAGAGAACTGTTGTGGTTTATAAACCTGTTACTCGTTACCTATCCCTTTTGTGACTAGGTGCCACAGAAGACCTCAAAGGTTACATAGACCTAAGATTATTATAAAACATTTACAGTCCTTTAATAAAAGAGCAAATTGTCTAGTTTTATCTTCGTTTAAGGTTACAGTATACCTTCGGGTCGGCAATTTTCTTCAAATTTGGATTTTTGGGTCAAAGTAGTGGTCGAAGAATAATCTCTAATTTCTGAAAAAAAAAAATTGAAAAAGGCTAAATATAAGCGGAGAAATGGCCGTTTTACGTTTTCACCGGAAGTAAAAGAGTACCTCTTGATTGACAGTTCTATGGTGCGTATGCAATCAACCGAGACGTATTCGCGGGAATTGCCTGTATGGATGTCACGAATTGACTACTCAGTTGATCAGCATTGTTGTACTGACTACCCAGCATTTTTGGTATTAGGTGTAACTCTATTAAGTCATAAGTAGACATAGACCACGTTGAAGCCATGGACCAGTTCGAAAAAGCGAAAACAGCGAAGAACGAATGAAAATACATCAAGGAGTGAAGAAGTGAAAGTTCGCCTCGAGGATGAAGCTATAGCTATCGTATAAGGCGGGCAAAATATTCATGGAAAGAGAAAAGAAAGGTTCTGTAAAAATTTCGGAACTTGACAGCAATAACAGGGATGTTGACAGAGACTCTTCTGATGAGTACGATATTGACGAATCGCCGGACTCATTGAGACCATTTGAAATATTATCCATGCACAGTTGACCACACACAGTTGCTCCCCGCGCTTTCTTTTGTTTGTTTTCCTCGCTCAGCCACTCTAGCGTTCGTATCCTTTTTAGTCTTCCCCATTTTGCCAGACCACTGAGCTTCAAGAAAAACCGAGCTACAGAAAAATTACCTCTCCGCCTTCGGTTCCTTGAGCGCATTGCGAAACACAAGAGTTTTTTAGAGATTCGCGCGTAAATTTCACCAGGAGGTTAACGGTAGTAAAGTTTCCCTGCACTGATTGGCTCAGTTATCTGAGAACCCAGTTGAAGGCGTTTGTGGGCGGAGTTTGTTTGCGAAGCAGAAAATTTTTCTTAGCGCTGTTTTCTCGAATAAATTTTTTCACCTGAAGCAGACACTTTAAAGAGTTCTAACTCAAAGGGAATTTGTTCAATTGCCCTCAAATTTGAACAGTAGCTAGCTTAACATATAAACTAAAAAAGTGTGTCTGGGAATTGTTAATTTCGAAATACCTTTTCTTCGAGAGCGATTTTTGTACGATTACTCCACATTTTTTAAATCCTATTTCGAAACTGTTCTGTAACTTTTTACTGCAATTGAATATGCCAAAACGCAGACACGTTTTTAAAGCGCTTTGGGCCCTGAAGCCGAGGAAAAAATTACATTGGCGAAAAACGAAATTCGCTTTGACTTGTAGCTTTCGAAAGGTGATTCGGTCGCTCTCATTTAGTGGTCGTGAAAAATTCGACAATTCATTTTATTTCACAATTCTTGGTATAGTTTGATAGCCAGCTCTATAAGCTTTAATTTGATATAGGGGTTTAGGTATCTAAAGCTTAAACTGCACGCGCTACATCGCTCGCACGCGAGACACCCCTGAAGGTATACTGTAACCTTAAGTCGTTAAATTTCAATTTTTTTGCTACTTTGTTCTTTTAGAATTTAATCGAAGAACCCTGAGATTTCATTCCTGGTGTATCGAAACATTCTATTCAATACAATGTACGTTGAAACAAGGTCCCCATTGTTGATTTGAGCATGCAAAATTTGAGTAAAAAATCGTTCATGTTTGAACGAAAATCATCAACCATTTTGACTAGAATACTTGAAATTCTCTTTTAGTGGTTCACCGTTTTCAACGAAAGATAATGACACAACAGATATCTGTGCCCAGTTGTACAAAGGAGCCTGGTGGTACAAGGATTGTCATGAATCCAACCTCAACGGATTATATCTTAAAGGAGCTCATTCGTCTGATGCTGATGGTGTTAACTGGAAGGCCTTCAGGGGATGGCAATATTCACTGAAACGTACTGAGATGAAAGTGAAGTAGCTAGGCCGAATTCTAAGCGAAGTTTTTGCCTAATTTTCTACAAGTGCATTTGGTACAATGGTAATTTTATTGTTCCAGCTTTTAATCTACTGATAGTCAAATTGAGACAAGTACTTTGTGTCGACCTATTTCTTGTTTGTGAGCAAATACGAAGACAAAGTGCCACTGAGCTAGAACAGGGAGAAAAACGAAGGTCGAGTGTTTCGTTTTCAAAGCACAGAACTATGATCTGAGGAAAATGTTCGCTTCTATCTCGGATAGCAATCGTAATAGTTGAAGTAATAGTTTTGTATTAAAATCCGAATTTTTCTTTTTTTGTGACTATTTTTGTTTTCCCTATTTCAGGAAACAGTTTCTTTATGTCAACTCTAAACATTCTACCAATAAATAACAAAATTGCAAGTAATCCTATGATTTCCTTCTTTGTTCACTTGTTTGTTATTTTTGCTTGTCTTTGTTCTGATTGGCTGAAACGACTTTAGTTTCGCAAGTCTCCGGGTTTGTTGTCCACCTGGCCAACACGAAAGGGCTCCGTTTTGAAATGTATCCACCCTGGACAGCGTTTTCAAATGCAAACGTTTTCCAACGCCTCAGTGTAGACGGTAGGCGAAAACCCAACGTAAGCGAGTTTCAAACGAAAATGCACCACTGCTGACGGGACCTTAGTCCCCGACGGGATTAGAACTCATGTGCTCCCGTTAACACTTGTGTTAACGTTCTATTCTAAGACAGTAATCGCATTTGCCACGCTACTCACAATCTACTCTGCAATAAATCTTGAGTGGCATACGTTTGAACAGTTGTGAAACAAAATGACGGCTGCTTTCTCTCGTTTTGCTAATGTTTTCGTTTATGCTTCTGGACAATATTTGGAGAATTAATTGAAAGCACAACTTCAAATATTAACAAAACCATAAACAAAAAAACAAAAACCGAGACCAAAATCAAGTGAAATTTTGCAATAGCAGGAGTTAAAGCATAAGTTTAATTAAACTTCTCTTTACTTCAAGAAATAAGGAATTATTTTATTAAACTTCTGTTTTGATGCTTCTAAAAGCGTGCCAGGTTGCTGTGTTAGACGAACTTTGCAGAAGCTCAGTATGCAAGCTGACAAACATAATTTAATCCTAGGCGTTAATCAATATTTGAAGCAGCCGTCATGCGCTGCATGTGTTCATCTCTCATTTAATTGAACGTAAACATGCCAATATGTAATGTTTCTAGCACTAAGCGACTAGTCGCTTTTTCTTAATTAAAACAGTGGATTATTCTTGACTCGATAGCTGAATCGGGCTGCACCTTCATCACTGAGTTATGACTTTTTAGAAGTTTCTAGCGAATAATCTAATTGGCAAATGAACCCATAAATTATTTTACGCCCTGAAGAATTCTGGATCATCCTTAAAGCAGCCCATATTTTATTCTTTTCTTTACGGAATTAAGATTGCAGCATTTTTTTTTTTTTTGAAAAAGGAAAAAAATCCTTGTTTGATAAGATTCCAGTTGCAAAGAAGGTTGTCAACTGCCATGCAGTCCAACGCTGGTTGTGTTTTCATTCGCGCCAGGTAAACGAACACAGTCTGTAAGCAATAGAGCACTTTTTCCGTGTTTACGTAGCCTTATCTAAACACATGGAGAATTGGGAGAATTCGAGACAATAATAATAATTCTCAAAAATACGCTCGGATCTGTTGGAAATTGCGCCCCCCCCCCCCCCCCCAAGAAAGCTCTGTTTTTAGGGACGATCATGCTCGTCACAGTAGAGGAGTACAGCATTCATTAAGTGATCAGAGGTGAGCAACTCTTTCTTACTTTTAAGAATATATTTTACAATCAAGAATATCAAGGCTGAAATTTGCGAAATTTTAAGAATGTTATTTTAAGAATAAAACCGAGGTTGAGATTTTGAAAAGAATATAATTTTGTGTGTTGAAAATTTGTAAATACAATACGGTTGTGTATTTGTAACTGAACCGTGCAAAATGTTTCCTTTCCGTCTAAACTGCAAAATTACCCAAAAGGCAACAAAAACGGCACTAGCCGTATGTTCGATGCTAATTACTTTTGTGCAAGAAGTTATGTGTGTCATATGAGGCTTAAATGCCTGCAGGCTGGCTCCAAAGTTACTTTAACATCATCCAGACACCAAATACACTCGAAAACAGAAATGTCATATGCTATAACCTAAGAATATTCACAAGAATGTTTTCAGCCTAAAATCGGTAGGAAAATAAGAATGTTCAGCCTCGACCGGAAAAACAATATTCTTATATAAAAAAGGATGTTTCATTGTAGTGCCGGATGGCTAAAAGATCTGTGACTTGAAACGTCGAATTGTAGGAATTAAAAGCATAATTTGAGAAACTTTAATTATGGAAAACAAATTCTTACCAGTAGGGGGGCATTTATTACCGCAGTTTCAACAACAAAAGTTAGGTTTAAAATGTCGACAATTTTAAAACTTGAGAGGTGCAGTCCAAAAAAAAAAAAAAATTAAAAAGAGAAAAGCGATCATTTTTTAAAATTATCTTTTCAAGAAAATAAGAAACAAACAAACAAACAAGCAAATAAACAAACAAACAGGAGTATTGATTTGAGTGCTGAAGAAGGTCCAGTAGCTGAAATCAGCTGCAGAAAATTAGCGTTGTCAGTTAATTATAAATGGCTTTTAGTCAACATACCTCTACACCTGCCATCTTACAAAACTGAACTATGACTGAATCAGTATAACTCGACATAGCCCTTTGCTTGTATTCTTCGCCTGACAAGACATGAATGCCTGGGGGATATGCCTCCTTTTTACGGCAGTATGTGGAATAGGCCGTATTTTAGAGCCCGGTTTCAAAGCGGTCAACTTTGCTCGACCAATAGAAGGTTGGAAGCTGAATGGAAGCGTGATAAGCGAAAAAGAAGTGGATTCGGAAAGTTCTTGTCGTTTTGAGTGCGTACAGGATGAGCGATGTAAGTCTTTAAACTTTGGATCGAAAAAGAACAACGCTGGAAGGCACATGTGTCAATTGAGCGACTCTGATCGATTTGTTGGTCGTGTAAACTTCACAGAGGCTGAAGATTTCCGTTATAGAGGAGTGCAGGTAATTATGAATAATTTAATATGTCTTCCTAATGAAAAACTTAAGATTATTTCTCTCCTAGCTAGCTCGTGGACTGTATCAGAATAAGAAGGTCTTAGTCTCTCTGCTGCTCTTATTCAGAATCATATTGAGTTTTGCAGGAACATCGAACATTCGGAAGGAGGATTTAGCCAGATAATATTTATTAGAGCACCAGCTTTTTTGTTGGTTTAGGAACGAAAAGGACGGTCACTCCAAAACGCAGACTGCAGACTGCAGACCGTGCTAACCATGCACACCGTGCAGACTGAGTACTTTTTTTCTAACACTTTACTTACATTTTTTGGTTCTAGTTACAAAAAAAATGTTCAATATATCCGAATGTTTGTTATTTATCCACAGGCCGGACAAACTCAGCATCTGACCGTTGATTCAACAGACGAACTCGTTTAATAGACTTCGGTATGGGAAATAAACTTCACTTACCCAAACATAGGGTTTTCTTTGTGTCTGCCATACATTTTTGGGCGCAAATTGCGTCTATGTTTGACAAGTTTGTGGCTTGCAGCTTTATTTCTTTTGTTCAATTTGATGTTGTTGTTGACCGTAAATAAACCTCGAGGAAAAACATACCCGAGCGAAATAATTTTTCCTCGTGGTTTTCTTTCACGTCACGCGCGACGGACTAAGCGAAAGAGGAACTACCGTGCTCGTAGTCTAAATCGCCATTAAAACACCACTACCATAAGGCCAGATAAATTTACCATCGCATCAACTCATCACGGCAGCCCTATTGCCGCGCTGAGAATTTCAAATGATAATCGATTTTCTGAGATCTTTCCATGCGCTCGGCTGTTTTTGCGTGATCACGGTGACCGTCATGTTCCAACGCCCCATTTGGAATTACATTTTGTACACCAGGAGTAGAAAATGTAGATGTTTCGTGTGACATTACAAGTGAAGTTTATTTCAACATGTTAGTAGTTCAACTTAAGCCAAGAGATTATTAAGGTACTTACCTCGATGATCTCTTGCTTAAGCACATTTAGGACTAAAGGGAGTTTCCCTTACAAAGTCTATAACACTTTCGTCTGTTGAATCGACAGTCACATACTGCGGCCTGTGCGTAAATAACACTCCGATATATTATTGAACAATAACTTGAACCAAAAAAAATTCGAGTCAAAAGTAAATGCGAAAACAAGAATAAGAGTTTTAAAAGTACTCAGTCTGCACAGTCTGCCTGGTCTGCAGTCTGCGGCCTGCATGATCTACGTTTTGGGGTGACTGCAAAAAGGATCGCATCTAGAAAATGTAACGCTCATGTGGTGCTAATCACAACGGGAGACAATTAGAAAACCCAGAAAACCTATTTCTGAACCATTAGTTATAAACCCTGTCCGCAGATGTGACTTAGGCCACATCTACACTACGCTGGAGGAATTTGAAAACGCAGCCCTATTTCTGCGGTTAGGCCTACCGTCCACATTAATCCGTCACGAAAACGCCATTTTCGAAAACCTTGGCGTTTCGATGATCATGTGATTTCCCTGACCGAGTTCTCCTCAAACATTAATTCAAAATGACCAGTCTGTGAGACGCACCGTTACCATATCTAAGTGTGCGACCAAGTAAAACAAATTGTGCCTACGGTGTGTCCATTATTGCGTTTTTAAATTCCTCCGGCATAGTGTGGAAGGAGAAAATTGGATGCCTCTTCGAAACCTCCGTATTTAAATTCCTCCGGCTTAGCGTGGCCGCGGCCCCAGACACATAGATAATGCCACATGTTGAATACAGAAACTTTTCCTTGAATAAAGTATTTTTATATTAACAAAAGTTTGTTTTGGACAGGAGCCCAGCACCCGGAGCCTCCATACGTACTATAACGTAGGGTCAACCCTTTCCCGTATCATTCTAATTTCAGAACTGTAATTAGCGCAAGAGTCTCTTGGTTTCTCACGAAATATCTGGTGTCTGCAGATAAAAAATGCACAATTGAGAGGAAAAGGGTATTTCAGCTTTTGTAGTGGCAAATAATGATCTTAGTTCAGGTATCATTGGGTATTGAAAAGGAGTCGCAAAAGTGAAAAGAAGTCCCACAAGTGCTGTTTCTAAAAATAGAAAGATACGGGACAGGATTGACTCACAGGTTTGGTATAAGAGATGGAGGCTCCGGGTAATGGGCTCTTGTTTTGGAACAGAGCATCTGTGAGTCGGAGAGCTCGCCATGTGGGAAAAAAGAAGTCTGCATCCCTGACTATCAAGATGTGAGCGTGCGATGCAATTGCATTGAAGGCCACACGGGAAAACCGTGCAGTAAGTGATCCCTCTCATTTTTCCTGGGAGGTTGGGTACAGCTACCGGTAGGTCTAAATGTACAGTATAAAGGTCGGTGCTTGAATGAAATACCCAAAATTTTGATTGTAATTTTAAGACATTCTCGAACTAAAATGGAAACGAGGTCCTTACTGATATTATGGCCTCTGGGCTATGCCGTTGTGTCTAATTGAATTATTCACATCAATAATGTAAATGGAGGATAATACACAGGCGAGTGTTCAACTTGATATCTCACGAGTGAGCGCAGCGACCTCGTGAGATATCAAGTTGAGCACGAGAAGACATATTCCATATCGATCTACAAGCAATCATGTATTATTTTGTTTATTATATAAACGTACTGATAACGACGTCTTTAACGATTCCCGACGATTTCCGAAAACTTTGCGAAGATTTTCGAAGATTTTCGAAGATTCTCCAAAAATTGTGAAGATTTCGGAAGATAACCCAAGATTGCCGAAAACTTTCGAGAAAGATGCGAAGACATTTCGATCATACACCAACAAATTTAAGTACAGTTTAAGGGTCAAACATGTCAATCATCTCATATCCAACAAGTGCGAGTGGAATAAATGTGTTATTAAAAACGCCCCCCAAATATAAACCAAACTGAAATAAAACTAAAAACGCCTTAAAAAAACATCACACGTACGCACGCATGCGTACCATATTTGTAGAGCGTGGCTCATAACCCATGATGCATGGCTAAGCCAATGAAAACTCTCGAATTGCATTATCCAATGATCCAGATTTTATAAATAATAATAGAGTGGTGTTCACCTGAGCAGCAAAAAGTGATAGGCTATGCATTACTTTGCTGGATTGGCCTAAAAAAACACGCGACACTTTTTCGTCCAATCAAAAATAAAACAAAAACCAATCCCAATCCTAGCTCATTGGCACACATTTTCGCGCGCTTTGCGTCCGCTACTGGCATTTTGTTCAAGTTTTGACTGGTTTTCTGGAATTTCTGTTTCCTTTGCGATTGATTAGATTGATTACCTTGCTTTTTTGTATTATAAATAAGTAAATTAGTTGATTACTAGGTGAAACGCACAATGTTCAATTGCTTACCTTTAATTTTTGTTTAATTAATTCAATCAACAGAAGCCAAAAGCTGCGCCCAACTCCTTCAAGATGGTTTGACATCCAGTGGCGTGTACACCATCAATCCAGATGGCGGCAAACCAATGCAAGTGTTGTGTGACATGGTCACGGACGGTGGCGGCTGGACCGTCTTTCAGAGGCGTTTGGACGGCTCTGTTGACTTCTTTCTTGGATGGGAATCCTACAAAAACGGTTTTGGAAATCTGAACGGAGAGTTCTGGCTCGGAAACGAC
The DNA here is from genome assembly GCF_964199315.1 of Orbicella franksi. NCBI lineage: Eukaryota > Metazoa > Cnidaria > Anthozoa > Scleractinia > Merulinidae > Orbicella > Orbicella franksi. Next base: position 10,424,281 of record NC_138153.1, read on the forward strand.
AATCTTCACCGTTTGACGGCCGCTGGTAGCGTCAAGCTAAGAGTTGACTTGGAGGATTTTGAAGACGACATCAGATACGCTGAGTACACGACTTTTAAGGTTGCAGACGAGGGAGATAAGTACAGGCTTTTGATTGGAGGATACAATGGTACAGCTGGTGACTCGATGGCAATTCATAAGTAGGAGAACTGCTCAAGTTTATATAGTGCTGAGATTATTACAGAGTCGAACCTTTGTTAACTGGCCACCTATTAGCCGGCCCGAAAGTATTGTCAGTACAATACTGCAAATAAAACCCCTGTTAACCGACTGCCTCCTTGAAGTGACTGCGAACACTTTTTGGTCGCCCTGATGAGGATTTCCCACTGTGCCTAAACGGCCACCCAAAATTTAATACACGTTGTTTAGCTTTGTTTTGGAAAAGGAGATGATATATCATCATTGTCTTGACGTGATTTCATGTTCACTAAGAAGTTAACCCGATGGTAAAAAAGTATGTAAAGTACACTAACCACCATTCAGCGACCAACTCCGATTTAGCGGCCAGCCCCCATTTCCCCGAGGGTGGCTTTAGGAAATTTAAAGTCCTGAATAAAAGGGCAAATGAGCTAATTTTATCTTCAAGTTTAAGTAGTTCAAATTACTCTCGGGGTTTTGTTCTTCGAGAATTCTGATGTTTTAGGTTTAGTCGAAGAACCTACTGGTTCCAGTCCTGTGATGTCAAAACATTTTTTTTTCAGTGGGGCGTACACTATTTTCTATTGTACATGCATTGGAACTTTCGAAATTCGAGTCAAGAAATTGTTCTTTTTTAAACAGAGATCTTTAAACCATTTTGACTAAAATACTTCTAACTCTCTTTCAGTGGTTCAGCGTTTTCCACGAAAGACAACGACAGTACGAATGTCTGTGCGCAGTTGTACAAAGGAGCCTGGTGGTACAGTGGTTGTCATGAATCCAATCTCAACGGATTATACCTTAGAGGAGCTCATTTATCTGATGCTGATGGGGTTAACTGGGCGGCTTTCAGAGGGTGGTTTTATTCACTAAAACGCACTGAAATGAAAGTGAAGTAGTAATTTTTAAATGAAGGATTTGCCCAGATTTTTATAAGTGCAGTTGGTAATTGTAATTTTAACGTCTCCGCTTTTAATCTTTTAGGTCGGGTTGTTCAAAAGACGGTTGACGCTAACTCAAGATTAAAGCATAGTTGATAGAGGGGGATGGTTATGAAACTCAACCAAGTTCTTTGTTGAATATTTTTGTTCTCCTTTTTGGCCTTGACCGTGCACAAAGCGCAACAGTTGTTTACTACTGACTACTGGTTACGTAATTCATACATAGTGCATAAGCGCAAAACAAAAAGATTGTGCACGATCGCGGACCTTCCAGCGTAAATCTTGAGGTATGCTCCTTTGATGTTTGCAGGGCTTCATAACCATTTCCTCTAATGCTCATTAAAGGTTAATCGAAATAGTATAAAAGTGTTTTTGCACCGCTTATGTCATTTGTGTAGTTTGAGATTCTTCACAGAAAATATATTCAGTAAACCTTTTTAGCGACGAAAGAAATTTTACTTTCAGTATCCCAAAATGAGATTATTTGTAATTTTCTTTAATACAGTTGCATTTTGAACAAAATAAAAACGGTTCACGTCGCTCATTGTCCCTTTTGCTCCAAGGTAGACCAACCAGCCAGCCATTTATTCGTATCGTGTCCCATGGCTAGTTCTTTCTGGTCCGATTTTATTAAATGGTATTAGACTTTTTCTAAAAAGACCCTCAGCCTCTCCAAGAATGAAATTATTTACGGCGTACTTAATAATTGGTCTTCTTGTTCAGCCCTAAACCACCTAATTCTCATTGGTAAGTACTTTCTTCCTTGTAAAGCATTAAATAGCGTCAAATTTCTTTTCGCAGACTTCATAACTGAATTGTACATGACAAAATATGAATTGAATGTTAGTACGTAGCTCTTTATATGTCAAACAAACCCAATACCTTTTTCCAGGAGTGGTTCAATTCTGTTTTCATTAATTCAGTCGCACTTTCCAGTTGTAAGGCTTTTAAACCTTAAAAATAGTGTATAATAGTTTATTCTAATTTTGTGCAGAGTGCTGTAAGTAAACGATACAATGTATTGTAAGTGATCTCTAGGTAAGTGAAATAACATATCGTAAGTATATAAATAATGTATTGTAACGTATAGGCAATGTCATGTATTGTTAGTGATGTATGTAAGTAAGTGATATCATGTATTGTAAGTATTATAAATGTAACATACTGTAAGTAATGTGAATATAGTAATATGGCGTATTGTAAGTAGGTAATGTAATATAACGTATTGTAAATGGCGTATACACCTTATTCCAAAATGGCCGCAATTTTAGTAGTCTTTTGTTTACTTGCAAATTAGCCCTTGATGCCTAGTTTAAGGGAAAATATTCTATTTAATTTCGAGTTTAAGAACGAGGCAACAAGAGCTAATTTGCAAGTAAACAAAAGAATACTAAAATGGCGGCCATTTTGGAATAAGGTGTATTGTGAATAGATTTACGTACAGTGTTGTTAGAAGCAAGCATTGCATTGTAAATAGTGTATTTTAGATGTAATATAACATATGCAATGTAACTAAAAAAAGAACAAAATCAGTTCATTTTATTGGTGGTAGGTTGTCATTTATGAATGAGGGAATATGTCATTGCGCTAAGACCTTCAGTTGAAAATTAATAGTACTGAGATATCGTACACTTTGTCCAACTTATAATACCAGCTCGTGCTCCTACAAGCAAAACCAATCTTGGAAATGAGAAATCCAATAAGACGATGTTTTGTCCACTTCAGAGCTGTTTTTGCCCCCAAAGCCTGTGATGCGCGTAAAATAATCGGTGAATTTTCTCCTTCTCTCAAGCCCTGAAGTTATACAACTGAAGTTATCGTAGTTTATTATGAACTTTTACATTACCTTAAATTCGAAGAGCGCAGTTTAAGGTAGTTACAAAGCTTTTGTCTTAGATTATTTTTACAGCTCAAAATGATAATTTTCAGAGTGTACATTCGTTGTAAAATTCACTGAGTAATTCGACAGCTTGACTAGTTAAACACGCTTCATTTTAATTAAGCTAGGGTCACGTTCCTCGCTTTCTGTCGTTCTTTTCAAGTTTACAGTTCTTGTTGGAGTCCTGGCCATTGGCCCTCTGTTGGCACAATGGGACACTGCAAGAGTCGCACCAAACACACCGATCATCATGAAGGTAGCAACTGCTATTGATTCCACTATGAGCATAGTGCTGTGCTACTCCCAGCCGGCCGGAGGTCAGAAAACTGCTAGGAAAAAAGGAGATTTTCAAACGTCTGCCTTCCTAATAAATCACTATAGCATTGCATAAGGTCACAGTTAGAGAGACAATCAGCTTGATCAGGTAACTGCATTGCAATGAAGCTGATTACTAAGCAACCAGAAAGCAGGTAATCAAATGACACATTCCTATTGGTTGATAATGTATTACGTGACACATTGAAATCACTATTTTTCCCTGGAGCAACAAAACCTTACAATCACCGTACAACTCCCTACGCAGGTGTCGATAACTTGAGCTCAAGCTCGTCACAAGGAAATTAATAGGGACTCTTAAACCACAACGACAACGGCAACGTTGCCAAACAAAAGATTTATTGAGCAAGGAAAACGCCCAGTAAAAAAGGAAATTATATCTACCTTCGAATTTTGCAGTTGCCTAGATCTGTTCAGTGCTCCTATTGGTCCCAATTTAAATATTTAACAATTAGACCCGTAGCCCGCAAGGGCTACGGGTCGATAGCCCATGAGGCGAAGCCGAATGGGCTATTGACCGGTGGCCCTTGAGGGCGAAGGGTCTAATAGTTTTAGTATCACCCTACTAGTCGGACAGAAAAGGCAATAACAAAGTTAGCAAACGCAAGTTGAAGAAATATTTATTTGGGAATAAAACGAAAGAAAGCGTCACGCTCGATTGCGCCAATTTCGCTACTCGAAGACTATTACTAATAAACCTCTAGTAGCGTAGCCAATCAAAATGCAGGATTTGCATTAGTCCACTAGTTGGGTGATACTAATTCTCATTATATCAGTATTAGGTATTTTTATAGGTATTTTTAGAGCTGACGAATTTTGTACGGTGGATAAATAAAGATTAGCTATCTATCTGTCCGAAATCCGTAGTTGGCGTTACGCATTGCGTTACGCGTAGAGTTACGTATCTGGTCACGTGCTTAGCTTCAAGTTAATTGACAGATGAGTCATGTGCTGGAGAGTGAGAATGTTGGAGATGTTGATTGTGAATGAGAGAGAAAAGCACGAGTGTTTCAAAAAGATTGTTTACCTTGATAGTTCAAGATTGTACCGAGATTGTGAAGATATACAGTCCTCAGATTGAAGGAAATAAAGATTGTGAAGTCCTCATATGTGTGGATTTCTATCACAGTGGTCCTTCGAGCCGGATTATCGAGCTTGAAGACGTCGACAAGATTGACCACGTGCGCGGACTGAAAATATGTCGGTCGCCGACGCCATAACGAAGAAAGTTAAAATCAGAGCTGCTCATAGAGGATCTGCGACGAAACTTCTTAATCGTTTGAAAGACAGGCTGAGTGATGAAGAAAATCCAGTGGATAAATTCTGGTTGAAAGAATCAATTCAGTCGATGCGACTGAAGATAGAGTCACTCAAAACATTAGATGACCAAATAATTGACCTTATTGCAAGTGGAACGGCCGAGGATGTTGAAGAGCGTATCGAGAAAGAAATTGAGAACAGTGATGGAGTGAGAGCAGAATTGAACGAAATCGTGATGAGAATGGAAGAAATGATGAGTAAATTTGATCCGCCACCGCCGATAGTTCAGCCGAGTGCTTTGTCACCGCCCGCTCAAGTTCATTCAAACATGGCGTCAGGAATCCCTCAGCAAAGCAAGGCGAAAGCAAGACTCCCCAAACTTGAAGTAAGGAAATTTCACGGGAGGATCCAAGAATGGCAAGAATTTTGGGACGCTTTCGAAAGCGCCATCGACCAAAACGAAGGCCTCACGGCCGTTGACAAATTCTCCTACTTGCGAAGTTTAGTCACTGAACCGGCCAGATCAACCATCGCGGGATTCTCCTTGACAGCAGCGAACTATGCGGCCGCTGTTGATGTTTTGAAGAAGAAGTACGGAAAGGAAACTGCCATACAGCGTGCTCATGTGAATGACTTGCTAAATTTAGCGCCGGTGTTCAGCGATAAAGATACAACTCGTTTGAGGAAACTATACGACAGTTGCGGCGCTCATTTTAGAGGTCTCAAGGCGCTCGGAGTGGATGAAACTACCTTCGCAGCAGTGGTAGTCCCCGCCGTTTTGCAAAAGTTGCCCGAAGCGTTTCGCCTGACCATCACGAGGGGAGCCGACTTTCTGAACTGGTCGATGGAGGAATTGTTGAGCGCGTTTTTAAAGGAGTTGGAACTGAGGGAAGACCATTACTATGCAGTGTCCTCGGGTGGAAATACGCAGAACAGGAAGGACAGCAACACATTTCACACAAAGCAGGAAGTTGAGAACTGTGCGTTTTGCCTTGGGAGACACGCACCAGCGAACTGTAAGAAAGTGAGCGATGTGAATGCACGTAAGACCATTTTAGTTAAGTACGGTAGATGTTTCAAATGTTTGCACAGGGGGCATCGAGCCCGAGATTGTAAGTCGATTGAATTATGTAACAAGTGTGGGCGGTCCCACCACATTTCAATTTGTGATAAGCAGGATAAGCCAGCAGTCAGTGAATTTGAAGTTAGACCAGAGGCTAACCCTACCACTACTAGCCCCAGTAGTTTTCATGTTGGTGCGGGAGATCGTGTAGCCCTACAGACTGCCCGTGCAGTCATCACCGGGGAGGGTCAGCCACTGAGGGTTAGAGTTTTGTTTGATGCCGGTAGTCATCGTTCCTTTGTCGCAGCTGGAGTTGCTCGGCTTGCGCGGCTTCCTGTAACCAGGCAAGATTGGCTTGCAATAAGTACATTTGGGCAACGCTCAAGGGATATGAAGCTAAGGGACGTCGTCCAAGTAAAGGTGAGTCCTATAGGGGGGGAGAGTTTCATTAACATGGAGGCATACGTAGTTCCAGAAATTTCTAGTATACCAAATACCCATGTAGAATTAGTAAAATCTGATTACCCCCACTTGAAAGGGATTTGGTTCTCTGATGTAAGTAAGGGAAGGGATGAGATGGTTATAGATGTATTGATTGGGGCAGACTACTTGTGGCATTTTCAGAAAGGGTGCACAATTAGGGGTAAGTTTGACGAGCCCGTTGCTGTAGAAACGGAGTTGGGGTGGGTCTTGTCAGGGCCCATGAAGGGTCAAGACACATGTAGTGATGTACACTTCACCCAGATAAATTTCATTGCAAGCTCTGTTGAAGAGCAAGAAAGTCTAGAAGATGTTGGAAGATTGTGGGATCTGGAGACACTGGGTATTAGAGAAATTACTGACCAGTTTCATGAGTCATTTGAAAATAGCATCTCATTCAATGGGACCAGATACTCTGTTCGCTTACCTTGGAAGGAGGGGCACCCGGAACTTCCCAGTAATTATGGAACCAGTCTGTATCGTCTTAAAACTCAGATGCGAAGACTAGAGAAGGATCCTGAGATTCTCAAGGAGTATGGGAACATCATAGAAGACCAACTACGAGTGGGGGTGATAGAAAAGGTAGCAGAGTTGGAAAAGGCCCCCAGGATTCATTACTTGCCTCACCAAGCAGTTGTTCGCCAAGAGTCAGCTACTACCAAGGTAAGAGTGGTATATGATGCTTCCTCGAAAGAAAGTAAGAGTGTCGCATGTTTGAATGATTGTTTGCATGTTGGACCCCATCTGACCCCCTTGCTTTACAACATTTTGCTTCGATTCAGGGAAAATAGAGTGGTCCTGTTAGGTGATATTGAAAAGGCTTTTTTAAATGTGGAAGTTGACCCAGAGGATAGAGATTGTCTGCGTTTCTTGTGGGTGGAGAAACCCCCTGATTTGTCGCAAGTTGTTGTCTACAGGTTTTGTAGGGTTGTATTTGGACTGAATGCATCACCCTTTTTATTGAATGCTACACTCCGAAATCATGTCAAAAGGTATGAAATTTCGGACCCAAGGTTTGTAGCTAAGTTGTTGGATTCATTTTATGTTGATGATTTTGTTGGTGGTGGAGCAACATCACAGGAAGGTATGGAGTTATACCAGAAGACTCAGAGTCGAATGGCCGAAGGAGGTTTCAAACTCAGGAAATGGCTGACAAATGATTCACAGGTAAGGGCCAAAATGGCAACAAAAACCCAGATTGGTGATAAACAAGATGTGGTGACAGAGGAAGACATCAGTTATGCTAAGTCTTCTGTGGGCATGAAGTTGGGAAGCAAGGGCCAGAAGGTGTTAGGATGCGAGTGGGATTACGAAGCTGATGTCATCACTCTTGATCTGACGTTGATTGCGCAGCGTGCCGAAGGCTTACCTGCCACTAAGCGGAATACATTTAGGCTACTAGCAGGAGTCTATGACCCCTTGGGACTTATTAGTCCGGTTACAGTGAGTGTCAAGGTTATATTCCAAGAGATCTGTGGTCAGAAGTGTGGATGGGACGAACAGCTGGAGGGAGGGGTCAAGAAGGGCGTGGAAGATTGGATTAAGGGCCTCATTGACTGTCATAGGATTGATGTAAAACGCTGTGTTTATGACCACCCTCATAAGGAGGTGGAGGAGTGCTCACTGCATGGGTTCGCAGATGCAAGTAAGAAGGCCTACTGTGGTGTGGTGTACCTTGTTTATAGAACCCAGGTAGGTAGATATGTACGAATGTTGATTTCAAAGACAAGAGTGGCACCCTTGAAGGAGCTGTCAATTCCAAGGCTAGAGCTTATGGCAGCACTTATACTAGTGAAACTTATGGTCAATGTTGAAGGTGCTCTTGCCTCGCAGCAGAGTCTTAAGCGTTCGAAACTGTGGCTGGACAGTCAGACTGCCTTGTTCTGGATTATGAACAGAGGGGAATGGAAACAATTTGTCAAGCACCGTGTGAACGAAATTTTGAAGCTGAGTGACAATGGAGATTGGAGGTACTGTCCAAGTCGAGAGAACCCTGCGGACATTGGGTCGAGAGGAATGTCTGCATCCGGTTTAAAGCAGAATGTATTGTGGTGGCAAGGTCCTGCTTGGTTAACAGAGTCAGAAGAGAGTTGGCCTTCAGAGGGATCAGTGTCATCTACCACTGAAAGTCAAGAACAAGAGAGGACGACCAGCATCCTTGTGACCCGAACTGACCTGGTTGTGGGGATAGACAAAGTCATTGAAATTGACAAGTACAGTTGCATAAGGATGGTTTTGAGAGTGACAGCGTGGCTTAAACGGTTTTGCTTCAATGTGGCCAAGAAGACAAAGTCAGAGAGGAAGCATGGACCGCTATCCTTGCAAGAGCTGACGGAGGCAGAGATTGACTGGATAAAAGCAGCACAAAGAGAGTTAAAGTGTCAAGAGAACTACAAGCAGCTTTCTAACAAGTTTGGTCTTACTGAAGACAGTAAGGGTGTGATAAGATGCAAGGGACGGCTAGAGTATGCTGATTTGCCTGCGGAAGCGAAGGAGCCAATAATTTTACCCAAAGACCACCACCTGACATTCCTAGAAATTCAAAGATGTCACAAGAAGGTCCTTCACTGTGGAGTGAAGAGTACTCTTGCAGAACTGCGCACCAAATTCTGGGTTCCCAAGGGGAGACAAGTTGTGAAGAAGATATTGTCCCGGTGCGTGACATGCAAGAAGTGGGAGGGTACAGCATTTACCCAACCAGCGACTGCGAGTTTACCAGAATTTAGGGTCAATCCGGCCCCGCCCTTCTCAAAGGTTGGGGTAGATTTTGCTGGGCCAATGTATGTCAAAGGACGAGGTAAGCAGTTAAAGAAGGTTTATGTCTGCTTATTCTCATGCTGTGTTACTCGGGCACTGCACTTGGACTTAGTGGAAGATCTCTCGACTCCTACATTTCTGAGGTGTCTGAGGAAGTTCACCGCGCGGAAAGGAACTCCCACCTTGATCGTGTCTGATAATGCAAAGACGTTCAAAGGAGCAGAGAGAGAGATACGCACACTTTTTCGACATCCTGAGGTAAGAGCAGAACTAGAAAACAAAGGTATCGAGTCGCGTTTCAACGTAGCAAAGGCCCCATGGTGGGGAGGGTTCTTCGAAAGGATGGTGAAAAGCGTTAAACGATGCTTGAGAAAGGTCATTGGAAATGCAAGACTTTCCTTTGACGAGATGTTGACAGTCCTTGTGGAGGTTGAAGGTACCCTTAATTCAAGGCCCCTGACTTACGATGACAACAACCCATCAGAGGAGGTTCTTACCCCATCCCATTTGATACATGGAAGAAGGATTCAGTCATTGCCAGAGGTACTAGAGTCAGAAGAAGAGTTTGGAGAAAGTAGTGCAACATATACCAGGAGGCACAAGTACCTGACTAAGAAGCTGCAACATTTTTGGAAGAGGTGGCAACGGGAATATTTAACTGCCTTACGGGAGAGTCATGAAAACAAAACTGCTGGGAAAGGAAGATCACCTAAGGAAGGAGATGTCGTGGTAGTACATGAAGATGGAGTGAAGAGAGGCCTCTGGAAGATGGGAGTGGTAGAAGGGTTGATTTGTGGACGCGACAAAGGGGTAAGAGGGGCACATGTGAGGGTAATCACCAAAGGGAGGGATGTTCATATAACTAGGCCTGTTCAGAAATTGTATCCGATTGAAGTTCATGCTGGGCCGAATGCAGGTAAGAGACAAGACAGAAATCGAGCGCAACCAGCAAATTTGCAATGGAGCAGTCGGCCTCGCAGAGTGGCAGCTTTGGATGCGGCTAGAAGGATAAGCAGCCTGGCAAATCAGGAAAACGACTGACCTTGTGGCTGTATTCTTGACTCATACAAGTCAAGAGGGGGGAGAGTGTCCGAAATCCGTAGTTGGCGTTACGCATTGCGTTACGCGTAGAGTTACGTATCTGGTCACGTGCTTAGCTTCAAGTTAATTGACAGATGAGTCATGTGTTGGAGAGTGAGAATGTTGGAGATGTTGATTGTGAATGAGAGAGAAAAGCACGAGTGTTTCAAAAAGATTGTTTACCTTGATAGTTCAAGATTGTACCGAGATTGTGAAGATATACAGTCCTCAGATTGAAGGAAATAAAGATTGTTAAGTCCTCATATGTGTGGATTTCTATCACTATCTATCAAAACTTGCTCAAACTAAATATGTAACGCCAGCGTTCAATTCCACATAAAAATACGAAAAATTAGCCGCCGTCGTTCGCGTTCTTCAAAATACGCAGAACGTAGTCATTTCACGTTGTTGTGCAGAGGACGACAAAGAAATGTACGAAGATTTATAACGCACGTGCACAGCTATTTTTCTGCTCATTAAACCTTCTGTTTGGTGACGTCCTCGTTGCCGTTGCAGGTTTGCTTAAGCTCTCTATTATCTTTGTATGTTTCTTTGCCGTTCTCTGCAAAACAATAACGTGGAATTTTCTTTTGGAGTTGATTGCTGGCGTTACATATTTACTTTGAGCAAGTTTTTAGACTGATCGGCGGGGCTGAACGAATCTAGATAATTGCAAAATTCAAAGAAAATTTGTAAATTCATAAAGATTTCGCGCGAGTTCAAAGGGCGTCGATCTGCATGGGTAGGAAGATAGCGAGAGCCTCCGTCCTAAGTAACGCGATATAATCCTCGTGCCAACCGAAATAACTTTGGAAAAACTCGCACTCTTTCTTGAGTAGCCAATAAATGAGCTTCGTTTTTGCCGAGTCTCCTTCGGGCAGCCCTTTTCTTGTCACAAACATTGCGTGATGACCTAAATGACAGCTGCGAAGGAGGTTGGTCATTTATCTATTATTAGCCCGCATGATCCAGTGGTCATCCGTCTTCCAGGTGGGCAATATAAGGGCGCCCGTTTTACCTCAAGGGGTATGGTGGTTGGGGGTGGGTACGGAAAAAAGTAGGCTACGCGCACAGCGCCTGAAAATCGACCAAGCGTGATGTGCAGTATGGTCAGTATGCGATTAAATAATCTAAATTTTCATGTGTCTATTTACACTGTCTTCGACTTTGTATTCAGCAGTATATTTTTACGTATTCAGCTGTCATAAGATTCCTCAATTCTGACGAGTCGAGGATGAAATTGTATTGCTACAAACTTAAAGGGGAACTACCACGGGGATTTTAATACCGCATTTTTCCTCAAAACGGAATGAAATGTACACAAAATGTGCCTAGAATACCGAGCTGAGGGCAGCAGACTGTTTTTGTCGATGCCAAGGCATAAGGACAGATTAATCTAGATCTGCACGCTCAATTATTCAAGGCAGCCGCTTCATTTCTAATTGATGCCGTCTATTCTTCTGACGTGTAATTATATAAGCGGACATTGATAAATTAGAACAGCGATATTTTTGCTCTAGATTATCGAATATACTACCTGGGTGCCTGAAATTTTACTTTTCTTTCTCGCCGGGAGCAGTGAACCCGCTGAAGCGTTAGATGCGGCGAGCGGAGACGTCGAAACGAGGGATCACTGCCCCCCAAAAACCCTCTGGGATCCAGGGCACGAATATGCCCGTATGGTTCAAGATTAAAGATGGCGCTTTTTGAACATTTTGCCGTGGATGTCCACATACGTGGCGCATACATGTAAGCATCTCAACTACTTACTCCGTTTTTCAGCCTACGCAGCAAGTGGTCTTGAATAATTTCTCGTTGAACGCAAGAGTGTCTCGTTCTCAGAAGAAACTTGTGTTGCAGTTATACGCTTGCTTTTTGTTATGATTATACAGGGCGTTTATTTTGTTTTAGAGCTTCAATCACTTGAATAATTTGAATACATTGGAAAAAATATATCAATACAATTTTTGGTGAACAAATCCGTTTCCTGGGTGACTAATGTACAAGAGTTGTATTAATTAAAGACGTGCTAAAGACATGTTAAATGCGAACAAATAAAGAAATTCCTCATTCGTCTTTATGCCGTAAGCTTTTCTTGTTTTTTTTCATTGTAGACAAAAATATACCTAAGTTAAACGTTACAATATTAGAGCTCAAAATATGTACATTCGCACATCGATATGCAAAACGTAATTTTGACCCGACGGACAATTGAATTAATTATTATTAATTATAATTGTAGAGTGTAGATACCGCAATTTTTAAGTGTTTAAAATCCAGCCACTTCAAGAATACTACAATACTCCCTGATAGAAACCAAATATAAATGCTCATTGTTTATGAAATTTTCCTTCAACCAATGTTCAAGGCACTGAGAGTTTTTGTTTTTGCCCTTTCCGGTATAGAATCCCTTCTGCACAATGTTATGCCACGGCTTCTTTATCCGTCGATGTCCTTTCGTCTTTGCTAGTATTTTTTCCTCCGTGTTCGCCTTTGCAATGCGTAAAAAGAGTTATTAGCGTTGTGGTACTTGCAGCTAAAAGTACGGCCATAATCACTATTTCAACAATCGTCATGGTACAGCCTAAAATCTGCCTGGTCGTCAGATCTACAATAAGGTAGCAAAGAGCCAAGGTTAGTGACACATATCATTCATTGGTACTCTATTTCGCTCGGAATGACGGGGGCTTGTCCCCGCACCGACTGCAACTGTTCATAACTGACTAATCATTGTTCTCTGAACTTGATGTTTCCATGGCAACCATACTTAGACAACCAAGTTTTTCCAATTTGGAGTTTAGTTTTTCTGTCGCTTTGAAACAAAAAACACTAACCAATAACAATCACAACAAATCGAAGATAGCGGAACCAAGATGGCGTCGTTTGGATAACATAAAGTTAGGGAGGGGGTGGGGGTGGGTTGGGGGTGGCGGAACCACCCCTTTCCCCAACCAAATGAAAATTAAAAAGGCGGACGGATTTCATTTTCGCGTTATTCTGAGTACGTTGACGGGCGAGCTTACGTGCCTAAACAAAAATAGAGCAGAGGTAAGGACGCCAAACCTATGAGGGAGAAAAATCGCTCTTTGGTCATGTTGGTTGGTTTTCCACTGTTTTGCGCACGTCATCGAGTATGAATTTCAATAAATATTCGTGCATAAATTGTTCACCTTTTACCAATCCATACATCTGCTCAATTTTGTTTTTAACATGCCAGCGAACCCACGAAACCCACATCTGTTGACGCGCGTAAATAACGCAGAATCCGGCTTAACTGCTTTTACCAGGTCTATCGCGCTAACTACAAACTGTTAGATCTCTACTGAGCGTCACAGAGGCGCCATTACATCTATATTTAACTGATGATTCTTGTGGCTAAGGGAATGAATTTATGTTTTTTTAATTTTCTTCAATATTCTTATTGCGTTTGTCTCGGTTCCCGAGGATGACAGCCCTCTGTGACAGCAAATATGAAAAACATTTTTACTTACCGTATTTTCTGACCAAGTTACTGCTTTCGAGGTTCTTAGTATTAATTACACTTGCCAGGTGCTGGAACGAAAACAACACGCGCCGTCAATTTGATAAGTTACTAAAAGCTGTCGTGTTGTTCGCATGAAAAACAGCTAAGAATCTGGGATCGAGTCTCAAGACTCCACGCAATATTTAAGTCCTATATATTAAATCAGGCTATAATTTATTGAATTCTGAAGGCGAACCAATAGTTTAAAAGTGTTTTATTCACCCTGAGACTATTGTTTCCTATTCAAACATAGCGGATTCTGTGTACAAGATTCTGTTTGATCGCAAGAGTTATTTACTATCAAACATATCTTAGCTGTAAAAATAATGAGGACTGCATCCCAGCGGGATGATTCTCAAAAGATTCAAACTACGATGGTTAATTTTCGTGTGAAAAGCCAAGATATGAATAAACAGAAATAAAGAACAAGTGCCGATTGTTTTGAGGCTGTCAGTGGTTTCCATAGTAAGGTCATTTCTTACGAACACCTTCAGAAATATGTGGTCCATGTTAGTCACACGCTTTAAACAACTTTCAAAAATTTTCTTGTCTTCCTATCATTTCTTGGGAGAAAAAAAAACTGAAATAATTTCATCTAAATGTCAAAGCCTGCAAGCTTTTTGAAAATTACACACATCTTGATCGTTGTATCTGGTGGTATGTGTAACTGTACTTTGAAGACAGCGAACTCCGCTACGTCTCAAGGCTGTTGATTTTTCATTTTGTCACATACCTTGTACTCACACCTGTAGGATATGCTCTTTATAAGAGCAGAATATGGGGCACTCTTTGTAAACTTATGCTCATTGGTATCTGTTCATAAAAACTTCCATGTGGCAAGCGCTGAACGTTGGACGAGAAATATTTCGATACTTGCATATTTAATGTTATGTGCGAGGTGCAAACATCACAGCTTTTGAACGCTAGCATCCTCTGTACCTGGCGTCAATCCCTTTCGTTCATGCTCGACACGACAATAAAATGTTTGCACGCTATTTTCAGGCGAAGATAAATCGATCGCATTATGTAACTCGTTTGTTCCTAGTTGCGCACTTAAAAGTCCCTGGGGGTATTGATTCAAGTGATATTACTACTCACACGCTCAACGATCACGATCGAAACTTCACCTTCTTGCTATTAGGACAGAGGTGAAAACCTGTTCTCTTAAAGGGTATCGAGCCATTCTTGTGAGACCTTGTCAGAGCTGCTACCCAACTCAAGGACAGTCTTTTGTTGGTACTAATTATTCCATTTTCCCGCGGTCGTCCACATTTTTTCTAGCGCCCCCACCCCCACATTAAATCTTGGCATTGTGCTCTAAACATAGATGGGGAAGAAAAAAAATATTAACACTGTATATTGGATACGGGAAGGTGGAGGTTAAGGAGAAGATCATTTGAAGGCAAAAGTGTGAAGTGTACTAGGATACGTGGTTTGTCATATTGCCACATACCTGGTGCTCACGCCTGAAGGAAATGCTCTTCATAAGAGCAGAATATGAGCAGAGTATTTAAGACCGTAACTACACTCAAATAAGTGCTAGTGACTGAATTATCGCAAACGACGCGCGCGAGCCTGGTGAGCATTCAGGGCTCTCCCCAGTCTTACTAAAAACTTTGACGCTCATTCCAAATCGACATTAAGGAACGGGGCGTTTACGGGGGAACGAACAACGAACAAACGCTATATTAAGGTGGCTCGGTAGTTTTTTTTTTTTCCAACCATATCAACCATTTTCAATCAGCTTTTTAACCGTCTTCACTTTATCGGATCAATATGACAATTACACCAGTAATTGGAAATGGATTGAAGTTTGGGGCACAATGTGTTTTTTTAAGGCAATCGATTTCCGTGGAAACGATAAACCAAGAAATTAAAAATCGGTAAAACACGAATTTTGCGCGAACTAAATGTGATATGGAAAAGCTAACACCAGTGCCTTAAACTCTGGTATATGGCAAGTAGAATATACAAGAATAAAAAAGTTTCTTAAAGTTTTGAATCCATGAAAAATTAACTGCAGGTTTATTTATTATGAATGTAAAAAGGATAATTTGAAAATTTTTTGCTATTTATTCGAGATCAAACATAGATATTTTTATTCTTGAATATTCTACTTGCCATTGACAATAGTTTAAGGCAGTGGTAGTAGCTTTAAACGTATAACATCTGGTTCGCGCAAAATTCGTTTTACCGATTTTCAATTTTCTTATCGTTTCCATAGAAACATCGATTGCCTCCAGAAATATATTGCACCAAACTTCAATCCATTTCTAACTACTGGTGTAATTTTCATATCGATCTGATTAAGGGAAGACTGTTAAAAGCTGATTGAAAATACTTGGAGTAGTCCAAAAAAAAAAGTGTATCGAGACATTTCAACTGATGTATTTTGAGGTCAAAGATCCAACGAGAACTCAAACAAGGTGACAGCCTCTTCCAAGCTCCTCTTAGACCTAAATAGATTGATAATACTGATTTATTCACGAAGCAATAACGAAGCGCGCGAAGTTTAAAAATAGAATGCAAATTATTGGAACCCCACGAGAGTCAGACATTGGCGTTTTCCGAGAGAAACAGGAGGAAAATGAACGCCAAATTTTCATTTTAAAAATCGTTTTAGGAACACTTGCTTAAGGGCTTGAAAAAGCGTCAAATCTTCCACCATTCCGTTTTGTTTGTCTGAGTTATGACGTCAGTCGCGCGCTTCGCTATTCTCTTTGCTCAGTGATGATCGTTAACAACGAACTAAGTTCCAACGCTAGGCTCATATGGGTTACGACAACAACTTCCTAGTTTCGGTGAAATCTAGCATAATCTAGATTTCCAGTCCGTACTGCGCAGCTCTCGCGTTGGTTTACGTTTTCTGTTTTGATTCATGTAAGACGTCACAAAATGTAACATTTCGCAACTACTTACAAGAAATGAATTGCGAGTTTGTCACCTCCATCACGGATGCCAAGCTTTATACAGCTTCGCTCTTTCCGGCATCACAAGATGAAACAACTTCGTAGCCGTAAAAATCAAAGAAGCTGTTGGAAAAATTTTAAAATGCCTCAAAGATAAGGCAAGCGGTTCGTAACGAATAACATCGATTTGCATGCCATCGAGTGAGACTCGCAAACACTGAGGTGATGAGACAGCCTGGAAATCATCTTTAACAAGCAGACTTTTCCAACCTTCGTGTTGTTATGAAGTGGGTATTTTTCCATCATTGCAGCTTTGAAAATTTGTTTATGATAAGATTTAGCTTGCATTTTTAAAGTAAAGATTGGTAGTGAAATTAGCTAGTGCATAAGGGCTATAGCATGTTTTCACTCACGTGGCCAGCAGCAACGCAAACTTATTGGAACTAAAGATAGTGTAACTTAAGTAAAGAGTTCAACCCCCACACGATTGGCTTGGGGCACCAACGAGGTCGCCGTTTGATATTTTTTTGGGAAATAAATATGGCTGCCGTGACGTCATGTAAAACACTTTACTACTTCTATAGCGATGATTTTGGTAGTCAACTAAATTCGAGGAGTAAATAATTCGTTATCTGGTTCTCCCTTCCATACAAAGTTAATTTCACTACAATTCTTAACTTTACAATGACACTGACTCACTGTGGATAGAGGAATCATACGCACAACAGCCACAGTGAAGTATAAATTGGTGATAGTACCAGCTTTGCACCTGATTGGCTGACACGATGAAGCGACATTCTGATTGGTTACACGAGACAATCACGTGAAAATTAATGACCCGCACAAGGTTACTGTTTGCACCTGTGAAAGCTACAGAAGCTACCTTCCTTTAAAATTCCACAGCAACTCTAACGTTTGCAAATCGCAAGCAAAAATGTTGCCCCTGCTTCGAAACTTGGCCTTGGAAACATCTTCGCGAGGTTCTTCTTTGGGCTTTTTGATGGTTTTAGAATTCCCTTCTGTTTCTGTATGTACATCGTTCCCTTCCGAAGTGTTACCATTTAATTGACTGGCGCGGTGGGCACTTTTACCCATACACTTCCCTGCGCTGCGGACAGCTGGTTTCGCCGAGGCGCTGGAGCTGCGCTCGTTCACTGAACCTTTGGCACTGGCGTTTTTCTTATTTTTCTGCCTCGGGCTCTTACTATTTGATTGTGGAAGAGTTCTAGGAACCCTGCGGTCATTGGTGATTTTCACTGAGGAACGCAAATCGTCCGCATTATTGATTTCTACAGCCTGCTCAGGCGCGATTCGTCTCGCCGAGTGACTACTCTCTTCACGTGTCACCTGACTCTCCTCAACACCTTGATCACGTGCGACAGAACGTGATTTTTCTAGTTTGCGCGTGTCTTGTGTCGAGCCACTGAAGCAGTCTTGCTTGTTAATTCCCTTGTCGTGTGCACCGCGCGCATTTAGGCTGCTGCATGTAGATTTTTGCTGTTCTAAAACACTGATGCTTTCTTCTTCGCTACTAATATTCCCATAGTCATTTGATACTTCGCAAAAACTGTCCATTTCTATAGCGTCTTGCTCGTCGGACAATGCCCCATCGTTACTGTTAGTTTTCTCATCACTCCCGCAAGCGAGGAGTAAATTACCACCGCTTTCGCCTCTCTCATTGGAATTTAAATCTTCCCTTGGAAAGCTTACCCCTTGTTCTTTGGAGCTTATCGACTCGGATTTTCTTTCTTCACTTAAATCGTCCGGATTGTTGATCTCGACACATTCGTCTTCCATATTAACATCTGCAGTTTGAAGACCTGTCTCAAGATCAGAGCCATCAAGTGCGTTTCCTTCTTCCTCAATGATAACTTGAAGTACATCGTCCATACCTGGGAAGCCTGTGCTTCCCAGGGCATCCACGCCCTCATGGATGTCACCATTGTTACTAAAACCTATCAAACCTGTAGCCGGTGGATCAGGTTGTAAAACTGAAACTATTTCCTCTGACTCGGAGTTACGTTCCTCAACAATAAGCCCATCATCTGCCGCAGTATCAATGTTTTTCTTCATTCCTTTCCCCTTCTTTTTCTTGGTTCCTTGACTTCTCGTTACACTCACTTTTGCTTTTTTGATCGAGCTTGAGACTTCAGCCAGCAAAGAGAGAGGCATATCGTCCTCAAACGAATCACTACCAGAGACAGCAGTCAGTGCAGTAGAAACCATCTCCGCGTTAATTCGTTGAGGTGAGCTTGTAGAACTGTTTTCTGGTGGTTCAATGGAGGACCGTTTGTCTTTTGGGCCGTCCTCAGTCATTAAAGAATCGTCGGTTCCAATGAAATTGTATCTGCGGTTTTCACAACTTTTTTCAGGTTCAAGATCACGTTCCGTATGAGACTCAACTCCAGAATGTTCCAAAACGGCCGGCTCCCAGTCCATACCATCTCTATCTTCATCGGAAGACGAAAACATCTTGTCATCTGTTAATGCTTCTTCGTGCTTTTCTTGAAAGTTGGTTGACGCTAGAGTCGAGGTAATTTCGTCATGGATACCTTCCGCTCTGCCTATGCATGAAACGACTGCTGTGGAGTTGTTACGTGAGGTCACCAGGGTTGACGAGCCAGCTAAAGCAACACTCGCTTGTGTTCCTTCTTTGTTTGCAATGGTCGAAACTGGGTCGTCACTTAAAGTCACCAAGGTTGACGAGGCACCTGAAGAAACGTCGGCTTGTGTTTCGTCAGACATGTCTTTGTTTGGAATTGTCGCTACAGAATCGTTACTTGAAGACATCACGGTTGACGAGGAAGCTGAAATAACGCCAGCTTGCATGCTTTCATAAGTGTCTTTGGTTGCAATCGTCGATACAGAATCGTTACTTGAAGCCATCAAGATTGACGAAGGAGCTGCAGGAGCAGTAGCATCACCTTCCATATCCTCAGACCTCCCCTGACTTCCAAAGGTTGTTGCAGAGTTGTTACATGACGACACTAAGGATGACGAGCATGTACCAGCAATAACGTCAATCTGCATTCCAGAACCGTCCTGATTTGCACTGGTCGTTCCTGAGTCTTTACTAGAAGACATTAAGTTCGTCGATTCAGTAACGCTTTGCGGAGTACAGCTTGTACAACAGTCACCTGCCAGAGGTGTGCCATCGTGGGTGTCAACTGAATTCATCTCAGAAGCGTCTTTAACAGTGTCTGTTTCATTCCTTTGAGGCTGGTTTGGTGTCTTTCGTCTTCTAGACGCTGTTTCTGTGCAGTGGCTGTCTGAGCTTTCGGAGGGGGAAGAGCGATATCCACTGAGCTTTTTAGCTATACACAGAGGCTTCCTCTTCTTCTTTTTCTGGCGGAGAAAAAACAAATTAAAGAAAATAAAAGAGAGAACAGATATGCTGCGCAGAATCGAACAGAGGAACACGCGGTGACTTAATGGCTCGTGTGCTAGACTCGAATCACCTTCATAAAACTTTCAGAGATAATAGGAAACCTCCCGGAATCTTGGAGTAATCACCATGCATAATGGTAGCCAGTCAACGTTCTCACCACCTACCTTTTGCAGTGAATTTTCTTCGGGAGACGGTGTTGGCTTTATTCTCCTTTGCGAATGAAGCACCAGGTGCTGTCTGAGAGAAACCTGAAGGTAAATATAAATATAGTAAGTAATGCACTTGTAATTCAACTGAAGACAAATCAGACACAACATGGGGGAAGGAAGACATGACTGATCATCGCAGTTATACTCCCAACTGAAGCAGCTGTGAAATTAAAGCCCGAAAAAAAATTCAGGCCTGAACGGGATTCCAACCTATGACCTCGATACCGGTGCAGTGCTCTACCAACTGAGCTAACAAGCCAACTGGGAGCTGGTCATATTGTGAGTTCGTGTTATACTCGTACATGGTGAAGAATATATTAAGCACTTCATTTTCTGATCCGGTTACTGTGCAAAAATATCAGTTCTGAAAATTTTGAAAGGGCACAGCACGGTAACTGTCCCAAGGAATTTAAGAACGACTTACTACTGACTTTTTGCTTTTTGTTCTCCTGGGACCATTAATTAAGTGAATATTGTTTTTAACTACATGTACATAGCAATCAAAATTACATCAAATTCTGCAAGGTCACTGTACATAGTGGTTGAAGCAGCTTACCTTATGGGCGAATCCTTTTCCACACCCCTCCCAAGTGCATACATACGGCCTGTTACCTTCATGGAAGGCTTTGATGTGCACTCTCAGATTAAACGCCTGAAAGAGAGTAACAGTAATGGATGACTTGACAATTGCTCATCATATCGCTCATGGAAAACAATTATTATCTAATACGTCGAATTATAATCCGTCAAATATTTTTACTCTCGCGTGATTTGGCTAAGTACGTCATGTGACTAAATATAAACTAGCTAAAACTGGGGAATATCCAAGTGATATTCCCAATTTTCAAAACTGCACGTGTTGCGAAAAATATTTGAAGGATAATAAACACGATAGCCTCCATTTAGCCCGAAAATATGCTCGGATATTTGTCCTTGAACATAATCTGTTCCTCAAAGCTCACAGTTTTCCTCGCGCTACGCTCTCGGAAAGCTGTTCGCTTCTCAGAACAGATAAAGTCCGCGGACAAATATCCAAGCATATTCTCGCGCCAAATAGAGGCTATTGTTTAATTATTCTTGAATTTTGATCGTTATTTCATAACTTACTTTAGTGTAAACTCGGGAGCATCCTTCTCTGGGACATTCATACATTTTCCGATTGCTATTGTGGACAGCGGCATGCCTCCTTAACTATGAAAAAAAGATCAAACAATCAGTTATAAACCATATGTACAACACACGGCTAATCTATTCTACATTTTCATGGCTTTGCTATATTTACCTGGACAAGATGAACATGAAATCTCCGACAACCTAATGGGAATACTGACTAAAATGGCATATTTTCAACAGACAGGCACTGCATTACACTGTTTGTAACTTTTGCTTTTTTCTAAACACTGAAGAAGCAAATCTCTGCATTAAAACAGTCCATAATAAGCCAACCAACCAACTAACCAAAAACAAACAAGCAAACAAATAAACACTCTCAACACCTAAATTATCAACTTGAGATACGTGTTTTAATTATTTTTATTTATTTTTTGATTTGTCACACAACAAAAATAGAATTACAGTACAATGATTACTAAATTACAAAAATTAATATACAAGATTACGATGAAGATACAAAAATACAATTTATATCTTAAAGGATAGAAAACAAAATGGCGTGGGAACCTAATAAAAACCGCTGCACTTGTACGCTTAGGTTCCCTCCCAAGAAACACCAGGGCCGGGTTGTTCAAAGCACGATTAAGCTAATCCAGGATTAGCGTAAACTTTTATTTCAATTTTGCAACTTTTCAGTGAAGTTTTCTGTTCAAATTTTTTGTCCCTCAATTTTGGCTTTGACTAATGTCAAACTCCAGGAAACATGGACAGTGAAAACACTTTCATTCAAGAGAAATTAGAACTCTGATTAACTTTTAATCCTGGATTAGAGTTAATCAGCTTTCGAACAACCGGGCCCAGATGACTAATTTGGATAAAGTAATTAATGACAAGTCTTATTTAATGACAGAGTTAATAGTTACCGATTAACTCTGTCACTGATTACCTATTGTAAATTTCTTAATTTAATTGCACACTTTAAATCTATCTGCGTCACCTACTGTCAGAACGTACAGTACAATACATATCTTACCTCCCACACTTGTGAAAACTTCCTGTTACAATGCTGACACACATAACCTGTAAAACAAATAACAAAACTTTGTTGTACATGCCTGGAATATATCGGATCTAAGACAACATCCCCACAGCTTCACCCTCGCAACTCCTTCTAATTTGTCAGCTTCCTTTTTTGGTACGAAAGTTCACCACAAGGTCCCAAACAAATCAAACAACTTTACAGCAGATACTGTAAGTTACTTATGATATTTTACACACTTTGAAATATATATCCTTCAAAATATTATGTATTACCAAACACTACTACAATAGGGCTAATACTTGAAACTACAATAATATTTTTTAATTATTATTTTGAAAGGTTGTAGGTTCAACTAACAATATACGTAGTTTATGTCGTAAATGACATACTTTGAGTTCATGTTGTTCATGGTTTGCAAATAGATTTACACTTTGGTTACACCAATCAGGCTGCTTTCAAATTTCTTCAGTTTTTGAAAGTAAATGTACATCTTTACAGCATCACTTCTTCTCAAAACAAATTTTCTTTCGCTGAGATCTGAATGCTTCATTAGCACAACCAGTATGACTAACTTAGCCTGATATGCTGAAGGGAATTTACTCTATTGGGAAGAAAAATACCTTACCATGACTTCTGACATGTACAGCAAGCTTAGAAAATTTGTCAAAGGCCGCAGAACATCCAGGTGTACTGCAGACATAACCTGACAAAATTGACAATAACTTGAACAGAAATGTACATATTAAACATCAGGGGTTTCATTAAGGCTTTCAGCAGGAGGGTAACTGGTTTTCACAGGCGGGCAAAACTATTAGAACTGAACGTCTTTGTAAGAAAAACTTTCCCTTAGATGGTCAAACCAGGTAAAGTCTGCATACATGTGCGAGCCAAGTGGCCCACCAGGCCAGAGCTCATCCTGGTTTCTGTAGCATGAAGCAACTAGGAGTATTTCTACTCCCCCCTGGATGGGATGCTAGTCCATTGCAGGGTTACCCCCAGCATTAAGTTTGCTGGTACCCATTTATACACCTGGGTAAAGAGAGGCACTGTGAGAGTAAAGTGTCTTGCCCAAGAGCACAACACAATGTCCCCGGCCAGGGCTCGAACCCGGACTGCTCGATCCGGAGACGAGCGCACTAACCATGAGGCCACCATGCCTCCCACAGATGGTCAAACCAGCTGGGCAAAATTGCCCTCACAGCTGGTCAATAAATTTGCCTGGTGCCCAGCCTTTAATGAAACCCCTGAAACATTATCTGAATATACGAACATTTTTTGACAACTTCAGTCAGTTAGATTCATAGGACACAGTGAATGACTCCCCCCCCCCCCCCCCCACCCCAACCTCACACTCCTTGCTGCCCATTTGATAAGTGTAAATGATGCAGAATGCTATATGTATAGCATCTACACTATACATGTACAACTTATTGCATGATAGTAACTTAAAGGGACACAGTCAGCTAGTGCATATGTGCATTAGATACCATTTCATAGCTAATTTGCATAGCACAGAGACGTGATCCCTACTGTTTTTAACCAAATATGATACAATAATATCATATGTAGGATGAGCAAAAGCACACTCAAAAACAGGTTTTTCAGTAAACGATTGAAAATCAAGCAAAACGCTGCGACTTTCTAGATGTACTCAATGTGCATATTTGATTTTAGGTTGACGTGAACTCTTTTCAAAGTGAGAAACAGCATGGTCCCAAAGCTGACTGTGTCTCTTTTGAAATGACCTAGTACATACATGGACACATGTTTACACACCTTTGTTATGTCTCCTCATGTGTCTTAGTAATTTTGACGAGCTATTAAAGTTAGCATCACAACCTTCTGCCTGGCACCTTAAAAAATCAACATAAAGTAGTTTGCACTAAAACTTCAAAGGATCAAATAATGTTATTCACAAATTACTATCCAATGGATAAGTGTTGGAAAACAAACACGTATCAACCAGTATCACCAAGTGGATAGTTAGTTTTACACCCTCTGAACAACTGGGGCCAGATTGGTCTTACTGAACACTTCCAAAGTACATGTAGCCAATTCCACTCCTGGGCAGAGGGAGAAGAAAGAGTCTTACCTGATTGGGTGTACATGCATGACAAAGATTCTTATTCCTTGCTTTGGAGGGGAACACACTAACCCTAAGCTACCATTGTAACTCCCTTGGGGACTCAGTGAATGAATGTCAAGTTTTTCTTTTGAAGCTCATCAATTGACTCAGAAGGTACAGAAAAACTTGTACAAGGTAAAATTTAGACTGGAACTTTCTTTCTAAACAAATTAAAATGTTACTTTAAAATTGTTTACTCTGATTACTTAAGGTTAAGCTGCAGAGCGAGTGTAAATAGCTGGATGCTGAATGCTTATGCAAGGCTCAAAAGAAACTTGAATTCCAGCTTGCCCTTTCAACAAGGAGCTCTCAGAGTTTGCTTTCCTTGGGCAAGAATTATTGCATTATTTACTTGACAGATAACTTGTGTGGGGGCAAGAGAGAAAAAAGGTTACTTTCCCAGCAGGAAGATCTACTCACAGGCTCGACACTAACGGTAGCCAACTAGCCACAGACTAGTAGAAATTTAGTTTTGGCTAGTAGGTTGTTGATTTCCACTACCCACTTTGGCTAGTCAACAAAATGAAATTGGCTGAACTAGTTCCTGTCTCCTTCAAGGACGACAAACACAAAATTTACACTTTTCTTGGAAACAAGGTCAGAATTTCATTGTGGACATATCATGGTACCAGTCATGTGCTGTTCAGCACATACATGTATGCAAATTTAAGTTTCAATCTACTTTTTGCTGGGTGGTACATAAACGGGGAACTGAACATATTACTTTTGTTGAAAGAAACATTTGACAAACAAGACAGCATTTTCTGAAAGCACACATCAATGCTCTTTTTTGTTATGAATTTTTTCATTCACAAAATAGTGCGGAACTGTAAAGGGATAACATTTCATTTAGCGTAACAATACATGGGTGATTTGCCATTGTATGCATACTTACACACTTACCACTACAGAAATAATTAGATGAGAAAGATTTATTTCCTTCGACATTTAAACCAGCCATTTTTAGCAGAAAAATTTGCCAATGACAGTTTACAGTATTGTTCAGATAGTTGTTTTGCTTTTGAAACATTTCTACGGTGCCTAAGTCTCGACAGTTTTTACAGTGATGTCTTGGAGTCTCAATATTTTTCCAAGGAAGTCTCAGAGAAAAACAGAGTCCTGAAAGTCCTTTCGGTAACTGGAACTTTTTTGAAACTAGTTTAAGTACAGTATAATTACTAACATTATATATTAAAGAGAGTTGCTTGTGTTGTGCTTTCAAGTCTTGCTAGTAATTTTGTTGTTATTGGACCTACCTGAAATTTTTGCGACACTTTAATTTTGCGAATTTCGCGATTTAAAAAAAAAATCGCAAAATTAAAGTGACGTGAATAAGTAAGTATTGGCAAAATAACACATTATGTTACTGTCGACATATAATACCGCCATTGTGTTTTTGTTACTTTTGATGTTATTGTACCTTTGATAGAGTCAGTTTACTAAATTCAAAGACATGTTTAAGTAACATTGCCAAGGAAATAAATCTTGTATTACTCAAACATGCAAAGTTAAAGTGATTCAAAATACAATTTTTTTTTGAAAATCACCGAATTTAAGTGTTGCAAACCACAATGCTCGGCTAGTAAAAAAGGTTTTGGCTAGTAACATCTAAGTTATCACTAGCCACTAGGCTACTAAGTTGAAAAGTTAGTGTCGCACCCTATACTCATCCGGGACGACCGGATGGGAAATATATATCTTATTAGATGTTTTGGCGTGTAGTACAGTATTGCTGTATATTTTGTACGAGTTGTTTTTTACGAGTTGTCAATGAGTAAAAATATTAAGCGATTACTACACAACAAAACATCTAATAAGAGATTTATTATCCAAATGCTGTAGTCAATAAATTTATCAATGAAAGAGGGAGAATGTGAAAGTTCTGCATGCCCACGCCAACCTGTACAGCAAACAGGTTTAACTGTACAATATCGCTGTATAATTATTTGTACTGTTATTTGGACAGTATTCGCTGTAGTTGGATGATAAAAATATATCCTAAATAGTGATAAAGTCATGAATACATCAGTAACACGCTGTAGATACATGAACATGTACAGTGTAGCTACATTCAGATTCCATAACATTGTTCATCCATCCTAACATACTTGAATCGCTTTTCATTTGTATGAACACAGATGTGTCTGGTCAGCTGACTGCTTTTCTTGAAAGACTGATGACAACCATCATAATGACACTGCCAAAAGAAAAATAGCAAAAATAAAACAATTAAAATAAAATAAATATATTAAATAATTGAGAAAAAATGATGAATGCAAAGCAGTATCATTTACTAGTATTTAGTTTAGAACCTTTGAGAATCAATATAAGATACAATGTAACTGTAACTAACTACATGATTGTATACTTAAAAATAACTACATGTAGTACAGAGTTTACTGTAGGTGATGTCGGCCAACATTACTGATTGACACTTGGTTGGTTGATCGACACTTGATTGACACTTGATCGACACTTGGTCATTAAGCTGGCCAAGTATTGGTCGACACTCGGTTGATATGCAGCTGATATATCGGCTGACAGTTGGTTGAGGGTTGGTTGAATATCAGTCAAATGTCAAAATTTTGAGTATTGGCCGATATGTCAGCTGTTACTCAACTGACACTTGACTGACACACACACATTGCCTAATGTATTGCCCAATACTCGACCAATACTTAACTGACACTTGACCGCCTGTTGGCTGTGCATTGGCTGAGATTCGACCGATGTATTGACCAAGTGTAGGTCAATATATCGGTTGACATTGTCAGCCAACACTACATTCTGCTGGCTAGAAAAATGCAAATGAAAATAATGATAATGATAATGATAATAATGATAATGATAATGATAATGATAATGATAATAATAATAAGCAAGCGAATATTAAAGTTAATAGTCGACGTTTCAGAGTCATCATATCTACAATGACTTGAACTTCATTACTCTAACTTTGACTATCTTTACCTTGAAGGGGTTGTTGTGAGATCTTTTTGCATGCCTATCCATGCTGTGCTTCAAAGAAAATGTTTGTGTACAGCCTGGATAAGAACACCTATTACAAATAAAATGGAATATACCATACTTCAAAATGTGCAGGTAAAAGCAAAACAAACACAAAACTACCATTACAACAAAATAAGCTGTTCAAAACAGTTAATTTAAAGCATTTTTTGTAAATATACTCCCTTTTGGTGTGAACATGTGGGTGTACATGTGTTTAAATACATTAAGTATAAACATTGCCTTTAATATATAAAAAAGTAAAGTCTGCATGCGAGCCAAGTGGCCCATCAGGCCAGAGCTTATCCCGGTTTCTGTAACATGAAGCGACTAGGAATATTTCTACTCCCCCCTGGATGGGATGCTACAGTGTAGTCCATCGCAGGGTTACCCCCAGCATTAAGTTCACCGGTACCCATTTATACACCTGGGTGGAGAGAGGCACTGTGAGAGTAAAGTGTCTTGCCCAAGAACACAACACAATGTCCCTGGCCAGGGCTCGAACCCGGACCGCTTGATCCGGAGATGAGCACACTAACCATGAGGCCACAGGGTAAAATGTCAAAGAAGATCAATGGAATTTAAAGTATACTTGAAGGATTGTCCTGTGTGGATGCCCATGTGTCGCTTCAGATGGTAGGGTCTAATAAAAGATTTACCACAGCCATCAAATGCACAGCGGTATGGTCTCTGAAAAATAAAACAATATAGCAGGAATACAGGTATTTATGTACGTCTACTTTGTACTTTCTATTAAATCAACTTATTATTATTACATAACAATTTTACTACTACTCCTACGATTATAATAAATTATTATTAATTACCATTTTGTTACTGTTTTAAATATCTTTTGTTGGGGCTGAATATCAATTGGGACATCGTTCTGTTTTCTGCTGCAGTTGCTGACACCTATGACTTATTTACTAGTAGTAATCAGAGATTATGAGAGTGCGTTCGACACTCTCACTTTAATAGATATATATATACCGTATATAAATGATTTCACTAGCTGACTTTTTAACCTTTGTCTATTGCTAAAAACAATATTTTTCAGCAGCAACCGAGGTTTTACAGTGAGATATGCATAGTGTCAAAGTCAATGCTAGTGAAAAGGTCACGATTTGTTGATATGTTGTGTGAAGCCGCCAGTTTCATAGAATATTTAAATTACGTACATTTTTCTAAGTTAGCATTTGCAATTGCGTGCATGTTTCGCGTGGTTGTTTATCGTAAACAAACTCTGTGTGACTAATTTGACTATTTCCCCTGATGAATAAAGTAGTCTTATGGATCTTGCCTTCAGAGTACTTTTCTACCAATTCCAAACAATAAAATTTCGACCAGATAAAGACTGAGCTATCTGTCGCAACTGGAACTAATCAACAAATGCAATGAAAATGTAGCTGTTCCCACGGTCATCATCCCAAAGCTAAGTCATGTTAATAAACAAGGACAATTCCCTCAGATTTCAATAAATGCTACCATCAAAGCGCTAAAAATTCGCCAAAATCTAACCCTGAGAGCACATAATAGCAAAGCGTAAGGCGACTGAATGGAAAGAAGTCAAAGAAAGATCCATCGGAAAGACAAGCTCACATGGCCTGCTCACATGGCCTGCTCACATACTCACATGTTCGCCACATGTCTTATCACATGTCTTAGAATTAAACAGTACCAGATTACTGGCTGTGACATGCCCCTGCAAAAAATCAAGCAGGGTGGCCATTTTGGTGTCCTTACAGGAATGTGGTGTTTTTGGCCTAGAACCGTGCACAGGGAAACCAACTCTGGAAAGCCAAAGTAACTGAGTCACCTTTTTCTGTATCATGACCCAGATGTTCAGATTTTTTAACTCTCTCACAACAGTCAAAGTCAAAATTGTTCCTGTATGTTTGAGAATATATTTTGCCATCTCTACACATCTTTCTCTTTGAAATTATTTCTTAAATATAGAATTTGCCCAGTTTCACTGTAGGATAAAATGACAATTTTATTGTGCACTCTGGACAACAAGAGCCATAATGAAGATGAGACTCTAGACCTGTCACCCACTGATTTCTTCCCCAAATTGTTGAGAAGTAGGACACACAGTCATTTACATACACTAAACATGTACAGTCTGTGTACCAAAGCCATTCCACTTTGATAACTCAAGAAAAAAAAAATCCATTTGACTGTATTGGCATTTTTCCCCCTCAGAAATAACCCAATTTCAGTTGGCATATATGTATACCCTGAGGAACAAGCTCTCTCTCTCCCCCCCTCTCCCCTCCCGCCACAAGATCAAACAGTGTCAGTGGGGCAAGTCATCCAGAAATGACCTTTATAGTCTGTTCAGAAGAACTCGCTTACAAGGGGAGGGAAAGGCATGGGTGGATAAAAAATGGATATATGTGTATGTGCCAGGGTACACTCCGCAAGACTCCCATGCTGAAGATATGCCAAGGCTTTTAAAATTTTATGCCACGTGGCCAATGGCCAGCCATACTCCTAGTCTCTTTCTCTTATTGGTCTGCTCAAATAATCCCCATTTTCTTTGTATTACGCTCACTAGGAAAATTTGGACTCAAAGGGATCATAAAAGATGCCTGTTAACAGCCAGGATACAGCATTCAATATGGGGGATAAAGAGAGGTTAAGAAGCCATAGTTATCACGTTTATATACCAGCACCAGCAAATATAAATGTGAACACCGATATATGCCAAAACCTCCAATCACATGCTGGTATGCCACAAAATGTTTCAGGCTGTGCCAAAGATCTTTGGTTTATTAAACCCACTCTGCATGCACTCTAGTATATACGGTATGGATATAAACTGGCCTGATATACCGCTAAACAGTACCTGAAAGCTAGGATTAGGTATGAGATCAGTGGTGTCTATGTCCCCAAAAGCAAAACATTTGGAAAATCCCTGTCATTTAACAAGGCCAGAGAACGATCACTGATCAAGAACTTGACCAAAACCATGCCGTAATTTGTACGTAATTCTGGTTTACAATGAGTGCAACGTCCTACATTTAGCTGGCAACAACATTGTAAACTGCGCCGTACATGTAAGTCTTATCTTATGAAACCGCCTCTACCAAAATAATTTGCCGTGAAAAAAGAATTAGTCGCTGTGTATGAAATGAGGTTCTTTTTTCTGAGAATTCGTACTTATTTGCTTCAAACTTTATCCTTTAATCCGCGGAAATTTCACAAACAGACCTTCCTTGACACCCACGTACCGGTGACGAACCAAAACGTACCCGCCACGTGAGAAGAGATTTTCCCTAGAAATTTACACTTTCACGAATCAAAAATCGACAGAACTTGTACAGTAGATAGAATATATACCTACCTCACCGGTGTGAGACCTCTTGTGTTCCTCAAGCCTCCATTTCTTATTAAAACTCTTCCCACATTCCTTACAAG
Organism: Orbicella franksi; assembly: GCF_964199315.1. Taxonomy (NCBI): domain Eukaryota; kingdom Metazoa; phylum Cnidaria; class Anthozoa; order Scleractinia; family Merulinidae; genus Orbicella; species Orbicella franksi. The sequence continues at coordinate 10,454,989 of NC_138153.1, forward strand.
TTTTACCCTCATCGTCGACATCCGCCATGTTTTTTCTGTTCAGGAGACAGGAGTCTGGGATCTATAGGATTCATATCCAGGGATTTTCATCGGAAGTTGGCGTGGAATCCGTTGGAATCGTGAAGGACTATGTTCTAGCGTTGTTGCTCCTGTTGGTCGATGGTCACTCATAAAGAAAAGACAGGGAAAACATACAAAAAAAGAAATGAATTAAAACTGTTATGAGTTCGGCCACCTTTGCAGAAAGACATGAAAAAAGTTCTTTCAAACACGTTCATTCAGACGGCCAGCAATAAGAAACGATACCGTTATATAACGTGATTACGTCATGATTTTCGAGCGGTCGCCATCTTGGAACTACAGTGTTCAGTCGTGACACCAGAAAACTCACAGAACTGTCTCAAAATGAATCAAAACTAGCAATAAGGACATGAAAATTATCTAGAAGCGTACGCGTCGAATGTTATGGTATCGCAATAGGGAAAATCATTAAAAGGGAAATAAATAAATTGGGGAGGAAATGGAAACTGCATTCTCCTTACGTCATGGCATGACTGAACATTGAGGTACTGTCAGACAATAACATCAGACATATCCAATCGAACAGTAGTCTGCCGGAGTAGTGATGCTTCGTCTTGAGTGAGCCTGAGAGAGTGACTATGATTGTTTGATAAGGCCAATTCGTTCGAAACGTTTTAGAAAATTATATAGAGGATATTACATGCCCGCGTGTGGATACGAATTTTATTGTTGCTTGTTATCGCAAGCTCGCTCCGTTTACTGAGATAATAAAGAAACGGCTGTGGAGCGGCAGCATGCAACATTCCAATATTGGTGAGAGATCAACAGCCGGTACAGTCCGATAAGAGGGTTGATACCTCCACCCAAGTCCGAAGTGCCATTGCATTCTGAATTCACTGTACTGAACAAGATAAATAAATAATCTTAAAAACTAACAGGAAAGGTAAGACAAGATGCCGTCAAATGACCCCGGCTGTGCTAAGAAGAATGCGCACTTCCGTGATCATTTTAGCCCGCAAGTACTAGTGTAAATACTTTCGAACAGGCTTGGCAAATGTGCAGAGAACTGAAAACATTTTCTTAGACTTGATACTTGTTTTTGGCTTTGACTTTTCTCAGAAAGGCAATTTCACTAGGAGGAAATTGGCCCCTTACACTCACCGAAAAAAAAAATTGGGGGGATTTCATGGAAATTGAATCAAAAGGTAAGGTGAACTGCTGGAAGGAAGTTGATCGGGACAATCAGTGAACATGCTCCCTGCACGTGCTGGGCTCATGTCAAGACTCATGCATGCCCTGGGGCTAATGCTTTTTCAAGTTGGTTGCGCTTTGCTTTATAAAGTTACCTGTCTTGATCTCAGTTCACACGGAAACGCCACGGAAATTACGAGTAAAACCAGATGTAACAACTCTTCAAGTTAAGAGAGTTTCCAGAGGTAAGTTGCATGCAATTGATTTCGATTCAGATTACAGTAATGCATGATGTATTCCGCTTTGTTTGAAGATACCTATGACATTGATACTCATGATATCTTGTTCCAATTTGTACGAGACAATCGCTCTTCAGTTTCGAACCGTAATTGCTCGCAAATTGGACTGGAAATCTAAAGAAACGGAAGGCATGCAGTTGTATGGTCTGAATAAAGTATCCAACAGTATAATATCGAAAGCATCCGGTTTTCAATGTGCCTTCGAGTGGAGTAAATCCCGGGGGGAGATATTTGGGTCAATGTTTGCTGAGGATGTGCGTCTGGCCCTTAAGGACCCCTACCCCATTATAGTCTATTCTGTGGCCAATTACAGATCCCATCTCAAGGGGTGTACTCGCAGTATACATGACGGGGGTGGGGGGGAAGGGTCCGACCTATTTTTTTGGGTTGGAAATTTACACCCGCGGTATTTTTTTGGGTCAAGAGATCTGCCACGTATTTGCTTAGGTCGTAAAAAAAATATGTGTATTTTTTGGGATTACACATCTCCGAGGGAAATTTCCGTTGCGGTCAGTGGATCAGACAATCATTCATTCGAACTTTTTTCCAGCAGCGTGCGAGTTACGGAAAAAATACACATAAAGAAGATAATACAATGTAATAATTTGTAATCGTGTTTACTTTTCCCGTTTTAAATTTTGTATTTTTCTGGGAGTAAGAAATTTTGATGCCAGATTTTTTTTTTTTTGGGGGGGGGGGGTGTAAAAATGTCAGGCTCATGCATTGTTTTGGGTTCGCAATATGAAGCTCTGCCGGTGTTACAAGTAGAACGTGAGGGACTGGGCCCAGCCCCAGGTTACTTGTTATTATGGGATCGAAAATCCCACGCGTTGGCGAGAATGAAAAACGAAACGAGGATCGATGAGAAAACGTGTTGTCATTGTAGTTTTGTAGTAGTTCCTGTGCGAGATTGAGTAGAGTGTAACACCGGACCCCTCGTCATGTATACTGCGTATGCGAGTACACCGTCTGTGGATCCCATCATAGCCACTTTTGGGCAAATGTTATTTTCGTGATCCCAATTTAGTCACTTTCTTTTTGCCCATCTACCTTTTAATTAGTTCATCCTAAACTGAAGTGACACATTTGTTAAACTGACTGTGGAACGGTAACAACTTTTGACCATGAATCCTCCCACCCATCATGTTTAAATCCCTACAGGCCGGAATTTTCTTAACCCAAAAATCCCGAAAATGTACGATCCCATTCCGAGTAACTCTATGGAAAATGTACTGACCCCATTATCGTCAATCCACTCGTGAAAATGCGACCCCATCCAGTGGTACATCCCCATCAGTCCATTACTAGGAAGTACCCTCGCCCCCGTATTAAATCCAATAAGTATGCCTGGCGTAGTCAATCGATGAAGTCGAACTCGATTGCTATAGAAAAAAATCGACCACCATATATCAATTTTTCCGGACTATTCAAAGATGGCTTTGTTATGAATGTGTAAAATAATACGTGGATCAAAACGAGACAGGCGTTCATCTTGTAAGCGGCTAGGTGGAGTGGTCTCTTCTTCAGACCTTCCAGGGTTCTGCATCCTGGATATCTTTACTGGCAATATCCCGTAAGTCAGAATCCAGCTCAATTTTGATTTTACACTGCCGTATTCTGGCTTGAGCTTCTTCCGGTGTCGTAAACGAGCAAAAATTTATGTAAAGCCCAAAATGTTCCTGTTTAGTTGTTTCTGTTCTTGTTATTTTGCTGATGATTGTAAAAGATACGCAGGCTATGATAAAATAGACTGTTCACAGCCCTCTATTTTCTCGTATTTTTATTTGATCGTGCACGCGGATAAAATCGCGAGAGAACTGGACGCCAGCGCAAACGGAAGACTTGCCTGGGTTTGCGCTCTTCTTTCGCGTGCGTAAATAGAGAGGCTGTGAACAGTCTAACGATAAAATGACCCAATAAAACCATTACAGACAATGTTGTCAACCATTTTGTTAGAGTAACTTATAAAAGGACAACTGAAAGGACAAAAATAATTTCCGATAACAATCGATGTTTTATAATATCTCTACTGTGTGTATGTCAAAAGCAAAACCATTCAATTAACTAACTAAAACTCATCCCAAATGTCAAAATAGCCTCTCGGCCAGTTAATCAACACTGACGAACGATGTTTCCAAAAGCCCATTTTTTTTATTGTAAAAGGTCACCAACTTGGATCTGTGCCGCGCGCCGTTGGTCTCTGTTTCTGTCGATTTCTGTTTTATTGATACACATTGATTTATATACATGCTAAAAAAGCATTTTTTTGAAAAGAAAAAAAAAATGTTGCACACCCGAAAAAAAACGGTTGTGTTATTAAACCCCTACCTTCCCATAGCATAGCGGGCCCCTCTCCGCAACAGCCACTTATACCTCCCTCTCCAAGTTGCCGTTGCCGATAGGTTCTACTCTGTGTTACTCTGATTAGAAACGTCGTTATAAACGCGTGTTGGAATGTTTTTTATCACTTGTCACCTATTTCGAACTGTGATCGCCTTTTCCAAAACAAAGCTGCACCACATGTACTAAATTGTGTGCGACCAATAAAAGATCTTTATTGGGACGACCAAAAGGTGGCCGCGGCCGCCTCTCTATTTTTTAAAGCACGCGAAAGAAAAAGCAAGCGAAGCGCGAATCACGAAGGAGTGGGGACGAAGAGGGGAGCGAAGCGAGCCAAAGAACCTCAATTTTTTTCGGTCCTCATCCCGACCCGTCAAGTCTCCCGTTTTGCCCTAGCGTCCAGTCCTCTCGCGATTCTATCCGCGCGTTCAACGATGGAATAAAAATATGAGAAAATAGAAAATAGGAAACTGTGAACAATCTAAATTGGTGGCCGCTTATTTATAGGGGTTCTACAGTACATTTGTTTTCCAATTACAGCATTTCCTCATAATGTCCTCTGGCTTCCCGCATAAGAGATAAAAGGTTTCGCTCTATGATCGCGGTCATTTATCAAGTCTTCCTTGCAATTACTACTACCTCGGCTCATCTACATGTGTGAGTTTCTTCCTAAACTACATTTTCATTCAGTGATAACTTTGTAGCTACGTTACCGCGCTGTACACATGACCTAAAACACAACGTCAATATATGGTCAGAACCCCCTAATTGTTGTCGATGTCCTGCGAAATTTGAAGCGTGCCAAGATAGATAGCTACAGTTTATGTGGCTGGAAAAATTGAATTTGGTCACAATATGCTGAATAAAACAAAACAAGTATTCTGCTCAAGTTTGCGGAATATCGTCTCTGTTTTAGCTTAATCACATTGATTACGAGGCAACGACCTCGTCGGCTGGGTTTCAGACGGTATTCTGTACAGATTCAATTCGGAGGAACTTCTCTGTTTTAAGGCTAATCTCAAGTGTACAATCAGAATACGTGACGTACTGCTGTGTGAAGATGTCCAAATTATTTTGAATCTTTCTCACACGGGTTTTTTTTAAAGTGATTTGTTTCCTTTATCTTTTTCGACCAGGAGCTTAAAGCAGTGATGTCAAAATTACTTTGGTTTTTCGTGGTTCTTTCCGCTCTTGTAATGGTGGACCAAACAAAAGGATGGAGAAGGCGACGGTGCTACGCAAGAAGCTGCAGGGTGGGTACTTGGGGCTGGTGGAGTTCTTGTAGCAAAAGCTGTGGTTGGGGACAGCGGACCCGTTCACGCACAATGCTGAGATATGCCACATGTGGTCGGAGTTGTCCATATGCCTTGCGCGAAACCGAGTCGTGCAACAAGTTCAGTTGTCCAAGTAAGGAAGGAGCCTTATCACCCCACTGTTTACTTCTTTTAACCTTGAAAACATAGTAAATATATATTTTCCTGAGTGTGGAAGGTTAGAGAAAATGTCAAAAACGATGCAAGTGCCACGCAAGGGTTGCAATGGGCTCATAAGCATAAGCAAATTCGCGTAACATAAACGGGTAAATCATGACTAAAAAGGCGGTACGTTTGCTCGAACACATCCTTGAACACATCCTAGAACAACAAAACGGCGAATTGTTGAAGGAAGAGCAAATTGTAATTAGTTTTTGGCGAGGTTTCCAAAAAGATAACGACAAAATTTGAAATCGTCTGCCAGATTTTTTCAATTTGACTTAACAATTCAACCTTGTGTATATGTAATCTATTATAGTACTTTTTCATATAGCTTCAGTGCATTTATACACTAGATAATTTGTAACAAATCTAGACATAATCATGCAGTTTAATTAAGGTTTCTGTCAATAAGAATATGAAAAGTATCCTGAAACAAATGTAAGACAGGACTCATTCCAGAATGAAAAAAAAAATAATGATAAATAAATAAATAAATAAATAAATAAATAATCAAAAATAAAAATAGCAGATATAATGATTGTAATATCATGCAGGTATAGCATAGTAGTCTTTGTAGGCGTTGTAGCCGCATTGGTTAGCAGACAAGACATAAGAAAGTCCTGGAAATTGAGAACTTTATTTGCTTCCTCAAAATTACGATAATTTTTTTTACTATCAAAGGTTACATTCTGTTTTTCGATTTTAATTTACAGGTGAAGAGTAAATATTTCGCCTCACTGAAACTCCAAATTGACTAAATTTTAAGCAGTTTATATGGTGATTAAGGCTGCAATAACGCTATCCTACTTCGCTTTTTTTTGAGTACTGGCACCTTTTTAGCAACAGATTGTCAAGCACAGATTAGTAATCGTCCAGGAGCCCTTTTTTTTTATCCCCATATTCTATTTCGATCACGTTTCTTTCTTCTTTATAAAGCCCACTTCACTTTCATGGCAGTTTGGGTTTTATTACAATGCGGTTTGGGAGTTTTGTTTGTTTGTTTGTTTGGCTATAAGAAGTGCTTAGTTGTTTGTTATCACCCTGCAGTTCAAGAAAACAGAACAATGTAAACATTTGCCGTTTTCTGGCTAAATTATTTTTTAATTTTTTTTTTTCCCGCAACCATGGCTCGCCTCTTTTTCTTCTTTGCACCGGTCTCTTTGCGTTCTTCGTAGTTGATCTCTATTTTCTTTTAAACAGTCCTAAGAAAATAGCACGCTGATTGGTTTAAAATCGTGTTTCCATAACTCCATATATAGAAACACAGAACTAGCGCGAGCTGTTGACGTAATGATGGCGCGAGCAAAGAGGATTTACATTTTGATAATCAAAGTTAACAAGTTGTTTTCCTTTTCTTTTCATCACGGTGTTTTCTAAAAGAAATAGAAAACATGTTCTCCATGTTTCTATCGAGTTATAGAAACACTCGTGAAAGTTTGGGAGAACTCGAAAAAGCTGTGGAAACATTCGCCTGCGGCTCGTGTTCCCACAGTATTTCTATTTCTCCCAAACTTCCACTCGTGTTTCTATTAAACAATTACATTATGAGCTTGAGATTTCTATTGCGTGTGCGCCCTCGTCAACTATAGCGGATAGAAATCGAGAGCGAATAATCTAATTGTTTTAGTATAAATCTACTAGTCGTTCAAAACTTTATCTAAATACTCTTCAAAGACACTTCGAAAACGCCAAGAAGCGGCCGTCATTTTGTTAACAAGCGTACACAGAATAGGTGGTGAGTAGCGTAGCCAATCAGAGAACGGCATTTGTGATAGAACGCTAATAGGTTTATACTAAAACTCGATAGAAACACGGTATATGTTTTCTATTTCTTAATCACTGCATTGCAGTCCACGGTGGTTGGTCAAGTTGGAGTGGATGGACCTCGTGCAGCCAATCCTGCGGAACCGGCTCTCAACAACGTTCTCGAACCTGCAGTAGCCCGCGGCCATATTATGGAGGACGATATTGTTATGGGTCAAGCAGTGGAAAGCATATGTGCAACACACAACCGTGCCCTGGTAAGAAATTAAGCGCACTGATGGTCAAATCTCTCTATGCTAAGACGAAATCATTTATAAACGGCAGCGAGCTCGTGTTATTTTGTAAAACCAAGCGAACCATTAAAGGACTTTTAGTTACATGTTATTACTTACAGTTCGCGGAGTCATTGTGGATTAATTTTTTCGCCCCGCGTCCGCGCATTGTATTGAGCATGAAAAGCAACAAAAACAACGGCGTTGGTTTCTTGCTTTGTATTAAGCAAGTTAAGACGTTCACAAAACAAATGTCAATTCAACCTCCGTTTATCTGTATTATTATACATGACTGAGAAAATTACTTCACTGTGATTGGCTGAGAGCAGGCCAATTTATCGTTAATTTCATTTTGCACTGTAGCCCAAATTAAAGCGCGCACGCTCGTAATTTGCTCTGTGATATAATATTGAATGAGTGATCAAATAAACAGTCGCCTTTTCGTGATATTTGAAAATTCGTTCAAATAACACTTGCGTAAAGGCTCTTACAATTTTGAGGGAGTTTTCAAATATCACTCGTTGTACAAATCATTGAACTCACTCGCAGTAATGCGATTTCCTATACTAAGCTTTTTATGATTTACCCAGTTCATGGCGGGTGGTCTAGCTGGGGTGTATCGGCACCTTGCAACGTGACTTGTGGCAATGGCACCGAAATGCTTTTACGCAATTGCACCAACCCCGCCCCTAACTACGGTGGAACACCTTGCCAAGGAGCCGCGAGAAAGGAACAGACGTGTGCATTGAAGCCTTGCCCAGGTAACTACGGCATGGTTTATTTTGTATTGTTTTGAACTGCTTACTGTAGTTACTGTAGAGGCTAAAATAAAAACAAAAAAAGAAGACGAAACACGAAGATAAGAACTGGCGTATATATCTTACCCCTCGTCCTCTCTTAAATTTATCTTTTGATAGCACACCAGCTCTAACCTTCTTGTGGATAAACTAAATTCGGGTTACAAGAATCGAGCAAAAAGGCAGAAAGTGACATAAATTTGCACGGGGCTTCTTCAATAACTATTCACTTCCGGCCGCTTACATTCAGGCTTTTAAAGAAACCTCGATAAAAAGTATTTTTTGTCTAAGCTACACACATACTACAGTCTACAGTGGAATGTCTGCAATACGGACAGAGACGAGACAAAGTTCCCGTATTAGGGGGATCACAGATATGACCCAGGTATGGCTCATTGTCAATGATCTCTTAGGTCAATGCAAATTCTTTATACACCTGTGGATGTTGACTTTTCGCAGGCGCCATTGTATGTCGTTCATATGATAAAGTGATGACATTCATCGTGCAATTATGTTTCAGAAATCAGTAATCTAACTTTCAGCTAGCAAAAAGGCTAAACTTCATGAGTTATAATTAGTAGTGCGTCAATTTTCAGCAGGCACAAATAAAACGTATCGTAATTACCTAGCTGTAATCAGTAAGGGATACTCAAAAGTAACGTGATAATTTCACTTTTTGTAAATAGTTGACGGAGGTTGGTCAAGTTGGAGTGAATGGAATCACTGCAGTAAATCATGTGGATCTGGTTTTCAGCAACGTTTAAGAAACTGCACGCAACCCACGCCCCGTCATGGTGGTAAAGCCTGCAATGGGGCGGGGAGGAAACGCCGTTGGTGTTACCTGCATCCGTGTCCTGGTGAGTGTACGCCCTGCGAAGTCACGATGTAGTGCGGGTATATTTTTCATCCATGACCAAACTATGCTCAATATCACTTATGTGGTTGACGCGGTAATGCACTGGAATTGTACGTCCGTTAACCATATAGCGTTAATTTATAATTGAAATCAGGTATATTTTTGTTTTCCGTCAGATTGTTAAAAAGCTTCCCGCTGATGATGTAATCAAATCAGCTAAATCTTGGCGCAGGGAACCGTCTTATATAAAACACCTTTTCTTTTCCTGTCCATAAGGGTATTACTCAAATTGAACGCCGGATGGGAAACTCATGCAATTCGAGAGTTTTGTCTCCTCTTAGGAATTCCGTATGAGTTATACGACTGGCACACTGGGTTCAACACTCCACAATTTAATTCTTATTACTTCGTTTCAGTGCATGGCAGATGGAGCTCTTGGAGCTTATGGTCTCCCTGTGATAAAGTCTGTGGTAAAGGCGTCAGTGTTCGAACTCGTTCTTGTACAAACCCGCCTCTCTTTTATGGGAACGGTTGTGGTACCCATCATTATGAGTCAAGGGAGTGTGCTGTTAACAGATGCCCGGGTTAGTACCATGTCTACCTGTACGCATGTCTGCCAGTCAATCGGTCGTTCAGTCAGTGTTTCTGTCACTCAGTCAGTTTGTCAGTCTGTCTGTTTAACCGTCCGTCCGTCCGTCCGTTATTAGTCATTCATTCATTCGTTCGTTCGTTCGTTCATTCATTCATTGAGTCAGTCACTCAGTCAGTCAGTCAGTCCGTCAGTCAGTCAGCCAGCCAGCCAGCTAGCCAGTCAGTCAGTCAGCCAGCCAGTCAGTCCGTCAGTCCATCAGCCGGTCAGTCAGTTTTTCAGTCAGCCATCTCATATAAACTACCTAAGAAATTAAAATAACAATTTATGAATTAATAAAAAGAGAAGATACTACTTAACAAATATATAGATGTATAATACCGGTACCATATACGTACGCGAGAAAATGTATATAGCGAAATGTCGCATACAGAGCATATCTTTAGCCTTTACTAGCACTGACTTACAGTCACAGGAGGAATTATAAATTTCACTTTACAGTGCACGGTGGCTGGAATGCCTGGGGTCCTTGGTCTACCTGTGGCAAAACCTGTGGGGGAGCCGTAAGAGAGCGTACTCGTTTCTGTACAAACCCACCTCCCTTTCATGGTGGACGGGGTTGTGGCACACACTATTACGAGTCCAAGGAGTGTGCTATAAATAAATGTCCAGGTGAGGGATAGCAATTAGATTGATTTTCTATAGTTATTGTAATTACCTGGTGCTTATCTAAAAAAAGTTGTATTCTAAACAGTCATGTACAATTCGCATCAATTGATGCCCGGGTGACAGGACATTTCTTCACTGGAGGCTAAAACTGTCTGAGCTTTTCCAGGACCACATATCCGTATCTGCGTAATGATATGGGACTGTGCCCTCCACAATCGTTCGCCCTTTGCTTCCTCCCCTATGGTTAATTTTTCAAGCATCCCACTTGACACTCTAGCCATACAGATTCCTTTTTGGGGGCAGCCTTTGCATTTAGTTCCAATATATGTTTTTATATGAAAACAACGTAGTCCATGGTAATTGGTCAAATTGGAGCAACTGGACAGAATGCAGCGTCACTTGTGGAGTTGGTGTAAGGTCACGCGAACGGCAGTGCGACAATCCCAGACCAGCCTATGGTGGAAGAACTTGTAAAGGAATTCACAAGGACAAGAAGTCATGCAGTACTGGTGAAGTTTGTGTAGGTAGGTGTATAATTAAACCATGTCCACATGACGTTTAATCCTCATAATCGCCATCTACATGTATGTCAGTATATACCTGTATATAGAATGGAGGGAGTACAGAGAAGAAGGAACTGTTCGAACGAGACTACGCAAGACGAAACAACAAAAATAATAACAAAAGAAAACAAAACAAAAAGAAAGAAAAGGAAATTAATATTCAACCCCCTTTAGATTTGAATAAGCGATGACTTATTCCCTGAAATATTCATCTGTTGATTCATTATTAAATATTACATTCGGTGATCTTTACGGCCAACCATCATTATTGGCAAAGTAGGTATAGAGATCGCATGACAAACGTTGGCCCAAAACACAATGGGACCGCAGAGGTCTCCAAGCACTTAAGTACGAAACTAAGTGCCTGATTTATTTTAGTTTGCTTGGCTTATGAAACTGAGATAGAACTCTAACTTAACACCACGCAAGGATTAACTACAATCACGATGGGCTCCTGCTATAACCCAGGTTTTAACAAGCCCGATAAATAAAGTTGTTTAAAATCAACAGGCAGTAGCTAACTTTCGAATACTTAACGATCTTTATTTTAAAATTGATATAAAACAATAATAGTAAAATAGGTATTACGTGTCCCATTCGAAAATGACATGGCTAGTCGAGTCGGGAGGAAACAAAATGATGAGCTCAGTGAATCGATATCTGGGTTCTTTTTAATTATTTTTGTTCCTTTTACAGCTGGAGTTGGTTGCTATAACAGCTTTCCTTCAGATAGACTAGGAAACTTCACTGATGAGATCCAGTGGTCCGGTCTCTTTTCGTCACAGATGCAAAAGATTGTAAAGAAATGCGCTCAATTGGCGGCAAAGAAGCGAAAGAGATTCTTTGCGGTGGAAGATTTTGGCAACTGTCACGGAGCTCGGGTGTTCTCCTCTGGCAGTGAATCAAAAGGAACCCGGTGTATATTTGGTGTAGGTGTTAAGAGTCATTTCTTTGTATACGAAATTTCCTTGTAATTGATACCGAACTCAATTGTGGATAAAAGTAGTATTAGCGAAACAAAATGCGATAAAAAATGGAAACTGAATTTTAGCCATTTGTAAACTTGAAAAAACACTGATGATTAATCGATGAAATTTTCTGTACTCGTAACTAGATTTGTTTTCCTTTGTGTGTGTTTGATTCGATTTCATTTTTAAACCATTTTACAAATTTATTGTGAGAATAAATAAAACATAAATACTTCGTAATATAAATTGTGCACATGTTCAGTTGCTTTAACTGACGTAATGGTCCGAGGTTAGAAGTGAATGACGGGAAGATAAAAGCGAACTTTGGGATTAAGAACGAGAAGACTAGTACAGCGACACAAAAATTTGTATAAAAAATAAATACACAGATAAATAAAAACTACCCTGAACAAACCTTTAATATTAACGTAACACTCAACACCCTAGCAACTCAGTAACTCTTCTGCTCGATAAACGAGGGACTCAGCAAAATTTTAAGCTCGACTTACTCACAGCTCTGCAAGCATTGGCTCGAGAAATGAGACATGCACTAACTCTTTGTCGCGGCGCACGAGCCAGCTGTTGTATTATAAATCAGAGTGTGAATGTACTTCGATGATCTCGTCTAGCACTTCGAATTCTGGAGATCCTTTTTCCTCTGTTGCGTGTCCTGTTAGAGATTGACTTGGTTATTTTGTGACATGCTCCGAGACTGCGCTCTGCCTGCGGTCTTAGTTTGGAAGAACATGGCAGTTTTAAATAGCTGAACTGATATTGGCATTGGTAAATGTCAGGGTCGTAGGGGGAAACCCACATAACTTGCCTCAGTCATGTTTTTCGTTTCTGTTGTTTATAGTCGAGAGTAATGATAACACCCCGAATACCTTTGAAAATAATTTAACCAAGTACATTGCCTCAGTCAATATTTTTCTGGCCACGGCCCTGAATGTTGGAAGCAAAAACAAAGCTTAGACAGTACGACTCTAACATAGTGCAAAAAGTGAAATAACACTCTGAGAAATTTGATGTGAGCATGCCATATGCGTTTGCCGTGCAATTGATGAAGTGTTCAAACGGCCTTAACGCTAACATTTTCGAGAACAATGTTGAACCGATGTTGAATGTTGAAAGTTTTAAACCAATTTAGCTTTAATTTAATCATTTAAAGGAAGCTTCCAACATATTTCACACTCTCGGTGAATAAGTTGAAAACCCAACCTCGTTCCCAGGGTCTCTCTTCTTCCCGTCCCCTGGGAACGAGGTTGTTGAAAGCCCTGTTCGAATGCTCCTGAAATAGGCTATATTCGTATTCTCGGTATTGGACTGGAACTAGCTTGCAACGGAGGCTCATGCGGGGGAATATCATTAAACAGAGATCAATACCATTTGCATTTGAAAAGACTCCCTGCATCGGCCTCAGTTGCAAGCTTGTTCCAGCCCAATACCGAGAATACGAATATGGCCTATTTGGTTCAACCATAGTTAATAGAGGGGACTTGTTATGAAGCCCGGCAAGCATCAAAGGAGCAAACAAAGATGCCAAGATTTCTGTTGGAAGGTCCACGATCGTGCACAATCTTTTGTTTTGCGCTCATACACTATGCATGAATTACGTAACCAAAACGCTTCTATTTGGTTAGTTCCTCAGTACGGAGTAAACAACTATTGTGTTCTGTGCACGATCAAGGCCAAAAAAGCGAACAAAAACGTACAACAAAGAACTTTGTTGGGTTTCATAACCATTCCCCTCTATTGTTCAACAAAGGGTTGAACGCATGTTGAAGCACCTTAAACGGGCCTTTAGTGTTCAGTGCACTTGTTCGGCTATAAATGGTCATAAATCAAAGTCTTGAAAATCGTTCATACTGACTCCCACAGGAGATCAGGGGAATACTAATTCTCCAAAACAGTGAACAAATCATCAAGCTCGTTCCCAGGGCCTTTTCCCTGCCTAGCCAGAAAACGATCACTGATCAAGAACTTGACCAAAATCACGCCGTAATTTCTACGTAATTCTGGTTTACAATGACTACAACTTCCTACATTTTGCAAGCAACAACATTGAAAAATGTGCCGTAAGTCTTATCTTATAAAACTACCTCTACCAAAATAATTTGCCGTGAAAAAAGAATTAATTAATCACTGTGTATGAAATGAGGTTCTTTTTTTTTCTGAAAATCCGTGCTTATTTGCTTCTGACATTATCCCTTAATCCGCGGAATTTTCACAAACAGACCTCTCTTGATACCCACGTACCGGTGACGAACCAAAACGTACCCGCCACGTGAGAAGAGATCGAGATTTTCACTAGAAATTTACACTTTCGCACATAAAAAATCGACAGAACTTGCACAGTGGATACAATATATACCTACCTCACCGGTGTGGGACCTCTTATGTTCTTCTAGCCTCCATTTCTTATTAAAACTCTTCCCACATTCCTTACAAGTTCTACATGCCATTAGGGACAGCGCGTCTCCCAACCCCAAAATGCTTTGGAAACGAAAGAATATCGAGGTCGAAATGTATTATGGACCAAAATATAACAAGACAGCGGGAACCTGGTCTCTAACATTAGTAGGCCTGGTTAATTTTATCATTTTTAGCGGGTAAGGTAAATACTGAATAAAATTTTTCACTTGAATTGCTCCAAGCATTGTTCAATATTTATGTATAGAATGATCCTTGCAAAGTTGAGCCGTCGACAGGGCAAATCCAGCGCTTACAATACTGAGATGAGGTGGTTTTCGAAAGCTTTTCGCCAGCCCAAAACTCGGCGAGAAATCGATCGAACGGGGTTGGTAACGTTACCTGACAAATAGGGGCGTCTGACATATAGGGGCGTCTGACATATAGGGGCGCTATATCAAAATACCAAAAGTTTATCATTACCTCTGCATGGTTAATGTGTCACACTACCAATAAATGGTTTAAAATGACAGCTTTGGACTTATAAAAAAGTGTTAAAACGACAGCTTTTGACTTCTACGGGAAGGAAAAGACTAATAATGAATTGGTTCGCTGAGTTGAGGTTCGAAGAATGGAGGTGTCGAGAAAGATCCACTTAGATCCACTGAAGAAAGATCCATCTAGATCCACTACAACGAATGCTTTCTTTGTCAGTATTTGTTAAGTCCTAAACTTTCTAAATTCGGAATATTTTTCAGGATTTCATAATTCTTAAGAGAGTCATAAATGGCCGAAGTCTCCTCCTACATGTATTGCGACTCAAGTTCAGTAAACTTTAATTTGAATGGGGCGATCTGTTCCTGAAATTGTCACAGAATTGTTACAAACAACTTAAGCCACGCGTTTTGGCAAATTCATGAATGCTTCATGTTTTCAAAACTGATCAATCTATCGCGTAGTCTCTTTCGCAGCCGTTGTTGCGAAGGAATCTACATCGTATCTCTCACGGGAAAAATACAATACATCGTTTTCAATGTCACGCAATAAGAAAATAAATACAACACCATACAGTACTAGTGGATAAAGTCAAGAAATAGGTAAAGAAGATCATTATTTTTCGTACGGTTAGGTCTTTGCGTTTTCCTAAACTTAAGACATTCGTATAAATTTTTCACGGCTATCTTTAAAACGGGGAACGGGGAATCGGGGAATGGGAATGGGAATGGGGAATGGGGAATGGGGAATGGGAAATGGGGAATGGGGAATGGGGAATGGGGAATGGGGAATGGGGAATGGGGAATGGGGAATGGGGAATGGGGAATGGGGAATGGGGAATGGGGAATGGGGAATGGGGAATGGGGAATGGGGAATGGGGAATGGGGAATGGGGAATGGGGAATGGGGAATGGGGAACGGGGAATCTTTAAAATGGGGAATCTTTAAAAGCGGGAATCTTTAAAATTGGGAATCTTTAAAAGCGGGAATCTTTAAAACGGGGAATCTTTAAAAGCGGGAATCTTTAAAACGGGGAATCTTTAAAAGCGGGAATCTTTAAAACGGGGAATCTTTAAAAGCGGGAATCTTTAAAACGGGGAATCTTTAAAAGCGGGAATCTTTAAAATGGGGAATCTTTAAAAGCGGGAATCTTTAAAATGGGGAATCTTTAAAAGCGGGAATCTTTAAAATGGGGAATCTTTAAAAGCGGGAATCTTTAAAATGGGGAATCTTTAACGTGGGGAATCTTTAAAGTGGGGAATATTTAATAGCGTTAATCTTTACTGAAAAGTGAACAAGAATCTCTCAGTTTCCCACCGGAAGCTATTTATTCTCTCACATGTATCAACTCAACAGGTACAGAGACAGTTGTGGAATTTATTCATTGTAATTTTATTGCACGCTATTAAAGCACATCGATTTCGCGTGATAGTGGAGCGGTTCAAATCTCGATTCTCACTCTGAGATCCGCTAGACCGACCAAAGAATCTAACCGCCTGGATTTATCTTAACTCCGGACTGTGACATTTAGTTTCGCAGCGATGGATATTTGTCGTAGCCTTATCATGTGCTAATGGAAGGACTTCCGACTTAACGACAAATATATGGCAGGGAAAACACGTTTTTGATTGTCTAATCGATAAATCAACAGTCCCCTCAGATGACGTCGCTGAAATTCAAACTACAAAACTATTAATCATCCTGAAATTTTACTTTCATGATGTGTAAGAGCAGCTGAAAACTAATAGTCATACAAATTTTTGCTCCAAGTGGGTTCTTGGTTTTGTAATAGACTGCGCTTGAATTTCTAATCTTTTACGTGACGCGGCATTTACATGACGGGCAAGAAAGCTGTCATGTTGGTTAAAAGAGTAACTTATTTCGGGGAATTTGGCTATCTGAACAGTTCATGTATTAGAAAAAGTATTATTTTTAAAATGTTTTTGAGTTCTTGAAGAGATAAATTCACGCTTTTGTAGCAAAACTCAGTGACAGATGTTTCTGTTGGTTTCCGGCCGCCATCCGGATGGGCGCCAGCATGGCGTCTCCATCAAAATCTGTATAAATTTGGGTAAAAAAATTCTCCGCATGTCTTGCGTAAGAAACATTGCTGTGACCTGAATCTTAGCGAAAATCATTGCATATTTACCTTCTTTCTCTTCAAGATTCTGGACTTTATCGTTTGAACTGTTTTGATTTTGATTTTGTTTATTTTGAATTGCATGACACTGAAAACCGGCAATAAAGCAATTCGATGCTCGATGCCCGAACGATGTGACGGCGAATTTCGCGTATAATCCGTCATTGCGTGCTTAATGATACCTCTTTCTACGCCATTCAGTCATGCGAAGACAATTTCAAAGTGCCCATTGCATTCACTTTAAAGAAGAAAGAATCGGTCGCTTTGAAGGTCTTCCACAGTTTAAGTGGAATGATCTCGGCGAACAAGATGTGATAGTCGTTTGAAGCCGTTTTTATCACAAAAACCAGGAACAAGGACGGAAAGTCAAAATAGTGGTTGACAAGAAATCACCCCCTTTTAATAAAGATTCCCCTTTTAATAAAGATTCCCATTTTAAAGATTCCCGCTTTTAAAGATTCCCCATTTTAAAGATTCCCGCTTTTAAAGATTCCCCATTTTAAAGATTCCCGCTTTTAAAGATTCCCCATTTTAAAGATTCCCGCTTTTAAAGATTCCCCATTTTAAAGATTCCCGCTTTTAAAGATTCCCCATTTTAAAGATTCCCGCTTTTAAAGATTCCCCGTTTTAAAGATTCCCGCTTTTAAAGATTCCCCGTTTTAAAGATTCCCGCTTTTAAAGATTCCCCATTTTAAAGATTCCCGCTTTTAAAGATTCCCCATTTTTAAAGATTCCCCGTTCCCCATTCCCCATTCCCCATTCCCATTCTCCGATTCCCCGTTCCCCGTTTTAAAGATAGCCAATTTTTCACAGAACTTTATGGAGCCCACAGTACGGAAACGCCGTGTTGGATTACCTTCGTGGTCAACTAAATATGACGGCCGGAAATACTTTAAACATCTGGAACTTACTTTGGCTATCTAGGCGATCGATTATCTGTATTGAGCAAACGAGCATTTGGATTTAAGCACATTTCCTAATGCTCCAACTTCTAAAAAGGCTAAAAAACTTGAGATAGTTATATATTTTTCTACAAACGCGATCGTAGCTCCATGTCACGCTCCACTGCCATCAAAATACTCTGTTTGAATTGTAAACAGATATAAATTTACCATCTCTTATGCCTGGCTCTCAAGTTTTGTCTACGTACACGTATTTAGAGAGGTAAGATTCGAGGCGTTAATAATTCCCATTTACGGCAAACAGCATATATTAATGTTTTGGCATTTCTCTTGTATACTCCGACATATAAGGGCATATGACAAATAGGGGCATCTGACATATAGGGGCATCTGACATATAGGGGCATCTGACATATAGGGGCATCTGACAAATAGGGGCGTCTGACATATAGGGGCAGCTGACATATAGGGGCGTCTGACATATAGGGGCAGCTGACCAATAGGGGCGTCTTACAAATAGGTGCATCCGACATATAGGGGCATCTGACATATAGGGGCATCCGACAAATAGGGGCGTCTGACATATAGGGGCAGCTGACATATAGGGGCGTCTGACATATAGGGGCATCTGACAAATAGGGGCATCTGACAAATAGGGGCGTCTGACATATAGGAGCGTCTGACATATAGGGGCATCTGACAAAAAGGGGCATCTGACATATAAGGGCGTCTGACAAATAAGGGCATCTGACAAATAGGGGCATCGGACAAATAGGGGCATCTGACATATATAGGGGCATCTGACAAATAGGTGCATCTGACAAATAGGGGCGTCTGACAAATAGGGGCGTCTGACATATAGGGGCGTCTGACAAATAGGGGCGTCTGACAAATAGGGGCGTCTGACATATAGGGGCATCTGACAAATAGGGGCATCTGACAAATAGGGGCATCTGACAAATAGGGGCATCTGACAAATAGGGGCATCTGACATATAGGGGCATCTGACAAATAGGGGCATGTGACAAATAGGGGCATCTGACAAATAGGGGTATCTGGCGAATAGGGACATCTGACAAATAGGGGCATCTCACATATAGGGGCATCTGACAAATAGGGGAATCCGACATATTGGGGAGTCCGACATATATGGGCGTCTGACATATAGGGGCACATGACAAATAAAGGGAATCCGACAAATAGGGGCGTCTGACATATAGGAGTTTCTGACAAATAGGGGCATGTAACATGTAGGGGCTTCGGACATATAGGGGCGTCTGACATATAGGGCCATCTGACAGATGGGGGCATCTGACATATAGGGGCGTTTGACATATAGGGGCATCGGATTTAAGGGTCAATAGCACATCCGAAATTCTCTGTATAAATGTGAGCTGTTGCCATGCCAAGGCAGGCCTTTTTACACCTTTTTGCTTCTATTACAGCTGTTTTAAATATAGCTCTGATCACTATTAAACTATACAGCAATAAAAGCAGGGAATTCCATTGATAGTTGACTTATGTTCCATAGAAGGGATCATCGTAATCGGCGTGGATCATATATGTTACAAACTTCAAATGGTTCTTCTCACCATGCAATATAGTATATGTATTCGTATAAATCAGTATTAAGTATTTACACCACCAGTGTAAGTCAACAGTGGATTAAATCCTTGATCCCAGCCGCTTTCGTACGATTACTCATTTATTATGTAAATTTCAAAATCAGGAAACCGCCTGAAGAATGGACGCCAAATTGGCCTCCTCTCCGCCAAACTTAGTAAAGTAGTAATTTCTTAGTTATATCATAAGTCCAAGAATGAATGAACACAACAACGAACGAACGAATTACAGAAGATGAAATGCTGTGGGGATTTCAGGGGTGACAACTTGCCTTATTTTTGTCAGCTGCAAAAAGACATCAACTACTTGTGAAGTCAGTCACCACATGATTGACTTATGATGTTCACAACAAATGAACATTGGATCTGTTTACACTTATGTCCAGCAGCAAGTATTGTGTATCAAGTAAATACATATACATCGTATTTCTAAAACAATAAAGAAGTTTGGGCGTTCGCAGCAATGGGTCACATGCCAGCAGTATTTCAATTTTTGCGTCATCGGATTTGGTTCTAAGCACCTTTTACGATGTTGTAATTAAGATCAATGAAAACTATCTTATCGCTTCTAAAATTCCTTTGAAAATGTTACCTATTGTGCTCGAAAAAGACAATCAGCCACTATTTTTCTTTTTAACTTGATTTCATTACAAATATTGTTTTCTAAAACCCCCATTTACTTCAGTAAGTGTTAATTCAGTTTAACTTGTCTCTACATAAATTATATGGCTTCTTTAATCAATTTCTTTAATTACTTTGAAGCCAACACGAAATATTCATTTCTAACTGCCTAACTAAGTTAATGAAATATTATATAATTAATAGGTACGGTAAATATTAAAAATCAAATGTCATTCTAACGTGCAAAGTGTAAACTTCAAACAATAGACAGGACAAACACGAAAATGGCCGTTTTTTTTGTTTCGCAGAATTTGAAAAAAAAATGCTTTTTATTGTTATGATCGTTACCATTATCTTATTGTTTGAAGTTTACAGTCTGGACATTAAACGTAATGGTGATTCCAGGTTGTGGCTGTGGTTGTGGCTTTGGTTGTGGCTGTGGTTTGGCCTTTATGTGCTTCAACTTTTTTTGCCGAGTTCTGTTGGCTCGGCACTGATAAAAGCGGTGGCCCTTTCGGCCACAATTCCAGCATTTCCCTTTGTTTGCCTCTGGAAAATTGAAAAGATTTATTTGCTATTTAGTACTATTTCAGAGGCAGCACAAACTGAAGCCCTCACTGGGGTGATTTTATGGTTTTCCCGACGTTTTCGCTATAGGTCTCTATAAGCAATAATCCTTCTCGCTTTGTGCTTCACAACCGAATGTGCGGTGATCAATTGGACTATTCCTATCTTGCACATCAGTTTGCGATCTCAACAGAAGGTTCGTGGTTTTCGAGTCCGTATCGTAGACTTGCTATTATTTGTAAGTTACTTTTGCCAGGACTATGGTGCTTGTTTCCCGCCAAATTGTCTGTCAATATCTAAGGTAGTCAGTTCCCCATTCTAAAAAAAAAAAAAAAATCTTCGGTTGTTTTTCTGTTTTTCTGTTTAATAAAATTAAACCTATAGGTCATCTGACAGGATATCTAAGGAGGCGTTCAGGCGTAGGTTCTGGAAAAAAAGGTCTCTTATATGCCTAACAGTAGCATCGCTGCACAAACGATGCTTCTGCAATATGAGCTAAAGTGGTTTACCTCTATCTCTTTTCCGCCTTTCTTCAATTAACGTTTTCCTACCCTCCTTTCTTCGTCGCTCAACTTCGTCCTGCTGACGGTTTCTTCGCGCCTCATCTAATGATCACAGGGAAACTTATCAATGTGGTCAACTAAGCATATATAGTCACCGAATAAACACTTAGGGAAAATACGAAATTGTCATACAAACTACCTGGCAATGCACACTCGTAGCCTGGACCTTCACTTTTTTTTTTCAGGGCCTTGAAGCTCTTGCCTGGCTTACCCTTTATGAGGCCCGGACTGCTGAGTAGCTATGTACTGTCCTCGTCGATTTTCATTTTGGGTTTTCACGAAATTTCAACTTCCACTATTACAACGCAAGGAGCATGGGTAATTTTAATCTCGCAAGAGCGTAATTAAATGAAGTGTGCTGAACAGCTTCCGTCTACTTAGTTAAGTATTTCAGAAGTCACTGCTATTCCTCTCATCTTGAATTAAGTAATAATACGTATTCTACTTGATACAAGTAAAATATGACAACCATTGTTTACCTCTGTCAAGACCAAAACGCTTGGCCCTCTCTTGTAGTCTCCTCTTTTCGCGGTCTTCACGACGGGATCTACGCTCATCACCTAACGATCCCCGAAAAAAAAAATCTATCAATAGACTAAAACAGATGTGATGAGAAAAATATGACCTTGGCGACGAGTTCAGCTGAGAAGAGTATGAATTGGCAACAACTAGAGTCACTGTATTCTACTTCAGTGCCAGAAAGTTGAATCAACATTGCTATAATTTAAACTACTGCAT
Organism: Orbicella franksi; assembly: GCF_964199315.1. Lineage (NCBI taxonomy): Eukaryota > Metazoa > Cnidaria > Anthozoa > Scleractinia > Merulinidae > Orbicella > Orbicella franksi. Next base: position 10,476,849 of record NC_138153.1, read on the forward strand.
TGATTAGTGCTGCATTGCCTAAAATAAGTTTAACATATTCTTACTTTCACGCGCTTGGACTCCCGACATTTCCGAGGTCTTGCTTACCTGAAATAAAGACAATTTGAAATTGAACTTTTCGATTTGTTTTTCCTTGCCCGTTAAACATGTCTTTCCTCTTACATGCAAGGCATGGCAGGCGTGCATAATCCATCATGCGGAATGGTTGCACGGTCTTGGTCATTCACCATTGCAATGCTTTTAAAGTGTGATCAAGTCTGCTGTTCTTCTCAACTGAAGGTTAATTAAGGCACTTCAGGAGTCAACATTATTCTGCTGTTCTTCTCAACTGAATGCTAATGAAAAAACTTCAGGAGTCAGCACTATTCTGCTGTTCGTCTCAACTGAAGGCTAATTAAGCAATTCAGGAGTCAGCTATGTACACTTTTCCGCGTTTTCGGCATTCTGCTGTTCTTCTCAACAGTAGGCGTGCCCTTACTACATACATCAAAATAATGCTAAAAAGGAGGGAAACCCTTAACACTTTGCCGTAAGAACAGTGACCTCGTTTATTTCTACATTACAGTAAGGTTTTGGTAATTCGGCCTGTTTACTTTTTACACACTGGATAAGACGTTTTCCAATCTTTTTGAATAACTTACCGTGGGGTTGTTGAGATGTAGAAATTGCACCTTGTTCACCGTGTGCCATTTCATGTATGACAACACTCAAAAATGATGCATCTGTCTCTAACTCTTCGTGAAAGATGACAATGTAGAAGTCGTACTTAGGGTTGTGGAGATAATGCGTACAACCAAGCTTCCTAGTCGTGTCTTTGGTTACGCTCGCGTGGTCTTCAGCAGACATACATCCGATGTGAGTTTTGCCATCCGGGAAAGGAAAGTCTTGGTAAATTCCAGCAATTGCCGTGTACAGCTCTTGAACGCGCTTACTTTCCACTGGGTAATTTGCTGCCACACGCCGTAGTTGCTGCACTTTGCCTTCGTTTTGTTTCCTTTCAGTTTCCTTCTTTTGCTCCCTTTCGAAGACATCTTGGCACGGTTTGCACCGCCACTGTGCATTGTTAAAATTACCCATTTCGCACTTACCGTGAAACCAACGTTTGCAGGCAATACATAGCACCATCTCATTGCCATCGTCAGGCATTCTACAGTGACAGTGAACAGGACAGCGCCACTCATAAAGAATATCCGTGTCTGTTTTTTGGAAAGTGCTGCAGGCTTTCTCGACGAACAAAGCCACGTCTTCTTTTTCGAAGCTATTGAGTAACTCTTGACGCATTATTTTTTGATCAAAACGCTCTCTCGCTGGATCTCTTCCCACGCACAGCAATGTCGCAAAGGCTATTGCAAATAAACCACAGTCATTCCCTCCTTCCTGTTGTTGCACGTCGTCAACCAAAAAGGTTACATCATTGGGAGGCTGCATTATTTGGCAAACGCTCTGTTCAACGCGTATGGGGTACCTAATCTTTGTATCTTTATTTTTGTCCACCCCGTGAAGGCTATCGTATATGGAGACTTCTAACCTTAGATTTTGCGCATTAGACAAAGTTATCCAGTGGTTGCCCCGCACATTTACAATTTGTACAAATCCGTCTATAGAGAGCGAATGGGGAAAACCATCTTTCTTTGCCAGACCAGACCGGCGAAATTCGGTGCTATCTTCCTCATCAGTTTCATTGCCGCATTGATGACTCTATCATTTATCCAGTAGTCATTCATGATGAGGTATTTGTCCCGATTCTTAAGCCCCAAATCTTGGATCCAGTAACAATCTGCCAAAGATAGCGGGCGCTGTAAAGTTGTATCAACGTCAATGGGGCCATTCTGACTGCCTAAGACTGATGACTGGGGTGATTTAGGTTTCATCTTTTCCGTAGTGGCTTGTTGGTTATCATTGGGTTGATCTTTTGTACCCGCGACTGATGCCTTGGAAGATTCAGGTCTCGTTATCTTCGGAGTGGCTTGTTGGGCGGCTGTTGGTCGATTCCCTGAACTTGAACCTCATGGGTCGGACGATTCAGGCTCCATCTTCTTTGGAGTGGCTTGTTGGTCAGCTGTCGGTTGATTTCTTGAACCTGAACATGGTGGGTCGCACGATTCAGACTTCATCTTCTTCGGAGTGCCTTGTTGAGCATCGTTTGCCATGTCACCTGCAATATTCCGCTTCTGATGCCCCTTCCTCTTCACAACTATTTTGCTCATTTTATCTAGGACAGCGCGACCGTTTTCATCTACTTTGATCTGGTGTTTAAAAGCAGCTCTAAGTCCGTCTTCTTGACGTCGGTTGATCCTTTCATTATGAAAGTCAATGTTTGAACGAAATAGAAAAATGTGGTTTACTGGTTTCATCTGGTTTAAATATCTAGTGTCGTGATTGTATAGGAGATGGAGCTGCTCATCTTTCTGCGTGTTAAGGTTTCCTTTCAATTCCTTAATATTCCTTACTCGTCTCAATGCCTCTTCATCTCTCTTTGCGTTTCTTTCGTGCAATCGATCAAAGAGACATAAATGCTTATCGCTTCCAGTCACGGGGTGCACCTTTGTAGTACTGCCTTTGTCATTGCCAGCTACGTAGTTGTCGTTTAACCATGGCAGCGATACTTCCAGTTTTCCTTCAAGTGCCTCTTGCACATTTTCTTTAGTCGGTTCCGCAACCATACCGTTGTGCGGGTTAAACATTTCTCTGTTTCTCTTTTGTCCATGTGCAACTAGCATGTTGGCCATATCACTTACCACGATATCTGGCTGGTGTGCCATGGACAAAATAAGATCAATGTAATCCCTTGGACTTTCTGCGCGCAGAACAAACTTCAAAGCATAGATAACGCCGTGCGGACGAGTCCCAGATACCCATCCACCAGAGCGACCCCAAATCTTGTTAAATGCCTTCTTAAACTTTTCGTCGTCCTTGGAAATGGCCTGCTTAATCTGCATGATGACATCCAGTTTTGATCCCTTCGGATGAGTACCAATTGACTGTGAGAATTTTTGTACTTCTTTGTAGGTGGAGAAGAAGAAGTCTTTCCTCTGAAATTTCTCTACACTCACTTTCCAGTTCGCCAGTGCTCCTGCTGACCTTTCTGTGCTCGGTGTTTAGCAGCAATGGTCCTTTCCTTGTATGGCGTCCGATGAAGGGAGACCAGAACAGGAGGTTAGGATTCACCTCAAATTCGGGAATTGTGCGATTTGAGAATCCTCGCAGAATCATTGAGAGCTCCACTTTGCCCCAGAAATCATCACAGTCTACGTAGTCGGCATCATCCACCTGGTAATTTTCCGGCAATTCCAAATTCGAAACATTACAATTAAATGCAACCTTTTTGTTCAAATCCATTATCAAAATTTTTGGATGGTATCCACATAGCGAACAGCTGTATTCATAGGAATGCTGACTTAAGCTATCAAAATGCAAGTTAGCATTAATGACATTTTGAGAATTTAATTGCTGACCTAGTTGGCTTTCCAAAACCTTCACGATACTACCAATGGGCAAATGCTCTTGTAAACATTGTCTAAGAAAGCGACAAACATCGAATCCTATTAGAAATGTATCATTGAAATATAGCTAAGTACAGTTTATAGGGGGTAAATGATTGAAATGAGAGACTCTTTCACACTAAGTAAAAAATACTCGGTTTTGCAGTCTGGGGACTTATGTCATTTTCCGTAATTGTCTTGCAAATGTAAATGGGCCCCGTTTTCATGGAGGAGCGCTGGCTAATTACAGTATACAGTGGGAAATGATTGAAATGACAGACCTTTTCACACAAAGTAAAATATCCGTACTTGTCTTTCAATTGAAAATGGGCCCCGTTTTCATGGAGGAACCCTAACTAAGTACAGTGTATAGAGGTCGAAGGATTCAAATGAGAGCCTTTCTCCCACAACTAAGGATCAGTACTTGTCTTTCCAATAAAATGGGCCCCGATTTGATGTGGGAGCGCTAGCTAAGTACATTATGTAGAGTTGAAATGAGGGACTTTTCAACCCAAAGTAAAAAGTCCGCAGTTGTCTTGCAAATGGAAATAGACCCCGATTTGATTTGGGAGCGCGAAGTAAGTACATTATGTAGAGGGCAAATGATTAAAATGAGAGATTTTTTGCACACAAAGTCAAAGATCAGTCCTTGTCTTCCAAATGAAAATGGGCCTCGATTTGATGTGGGAGCGCTAGCTAAGTACAGTATATAAAGGGCGAATGATCAAAATGAGCGACCTCGTCACAAAAAGTAAAAAAAATCCGTAGTTGTCTTTCAAATGAAAATAGGACCCGTGTTCATGGAGAAGCGCTAGCTAAGTATAGCATATAGAGGGCGTAAGATTGAATTGAGAGACTCTTGAACCCAAAGTAAAAAATCCGTAATTGTCTTCCAAATGAATATGGACCCCGATTTGATGTGGGAAGGCCGGGTAAGTACATTATGTAGAGGGCGAATAATTAAAATGAGAGATTTTTACACAAAAAATGAAAAATCAGTACTTGTCTTCCAAATGAAAGTGGGCCCCGATTTAATGTGAGAGCGCTAGCTAAGTACAGCATATAGTGGGCGAATGATTGAAATGAGCGACTTCTTCACAAAAAGTAAAAAAATTCCGTATTATGCTTTCAAATGAAAAAGGGCCCCGTTTTTATGGGGAAGCGCTAGGTAAGTATAGTATATAGAGGGCGAATGATTGAAATGAGAGACTTTTTCACACAAAGTCAAAAATCCGTAGTTGTCTATCAGATGTAAATGGGCCCCGTTTTGATGGAAAAAAGTAGCTAAGTACAGTTTATAGAGGGCGAATGATTGAAATGAGGGACTTTTTCACACAAAGTCAAAAATCCGTTGTTGTCTTTCAAATGTAAATGGGCCCCGTCTTGATGGGAAAAACTAGCTAAGTACATTTTATAGAGGGCGAATGATTGAAATGAGAGATTTTTTCACACAAAGTCAAAAATCCGTTGTTGTCTTTCAAATGTAAATGGGCCCCGTCTTGATGGGAAAAACTAGCTAAGTACAGTTTATAGAGGGCGAATGATTGAAATGAGAGACTTTTTCACACAAAGTCAAACATCCGTAGTTGTTTTTCAAATGAAAATGGGCCCCGTTTTCATGGGGGAGCACTAACAAAGTACAAAATGTAGATGGCGAATGATTGAAATGAGCGATTTCTTCACAAAAAGTAAAAAAATCCGTAGTTGTCTTTCAAATGTAAATGGGCCCCGTTTTGGATAGGAAAAACTAGCTAAGTACAGTTTATAGAGGGCAAATGATTGAAATGAGGGACTTTTTAACACAAAGTAAAAAATCCGTACGGTACTTGTCTTTAAGAAGAAAATGGGCCCCGTTTTCACGGGGAGCACTAGCTAAGTACAGCTTATATAGGGCGTTTGATTGAAATGTGACGCACAAAAAGTAAAAAATCCGTAATTATCTTTCAAATGTAAATGGGCCCCGTTTGCATGGGGAAGCGTTAGCTAAGTAGATTATTTACAGGGCGAATGATTGAAATGAGAGACTAGTTCACACAAAATAAAAAAACCGTAATTGTCTTCCCAACGTAAATGGGCCCCGTTTCGATGGGAAAAACAAGCTAAGTACAGTTTAGAGAGGGCGAATGATTGAAATGAGAAACTTTTTCACACAAAGTTAAAGATCACAAATTGTCTCAGTTTCAAATGTAATATGGGTGAGCATGAGCTAAGTACAGTAGCTGGAAGGCGCGCGAGATAGAAATGAGAGAATTTTCACATAAAGCTTCCGTTGGCGGGAATTACTCAATACAGAGTTTGTATGGGTGTTCAAACAGGGTTTTGTGACGGCGGTAGTAACTAGAACTGTCCGCTTACGAGAGTGACCACTTTCAAAAGATAATGAATGGCAACAGAATACATTTGTAGGAAAAAACTATGATGTCCGATAAACTCTTAAAAACCAACATCGCCAATATCTCTCAGTCCTATATGTCAGATGCCCTTATTTGTCAGATGCCCCTATATGTCAGATGCCCCTATATGTCAGATGTCCCTATATGTCATGTGCCCATATATGTCAGACGCCCCGATATGTCAGACGCCCCTATTTGTTAGATGCCCCTAATTGTCAGATGCCCCTATATGTCAGATGCCCTTATATGTCATGTGCCCCCATATGTCAGATGCCCCTATATGTCAGATGCCCCTAAATGTCAGACGCCCCTATATGTCGGATGGCCCTATTTGTTAGATCTCCCTATATGTCAGAGGCCCCTATTTGTCAAATGCCCCTATATGTCATGTGCCCCTATATGTCAGATGCACCTATTTATAAGACGCCCCTATTTGTCAGACGTCTTTATATGTCAGACGCCCCTATTTGTAAGATGCCCCTAATTGTCAGATGCCCCTATATGTCAGATGCCCTTATATGTCATGTGCCCCTATATGTCAGATGCCCCTATATGTCAGACGTCCCTATTTGTCAGACGCCCCTATATGTCAGACGCTCCTATATGTCAGACGCCCCTATTTGTCAGATGCCCCTATATGTCAGATGCCCACATATGTCATGTGCCCCTATATGTCAGATGCACCTATTTGTAAAAAGCCCCTATTTGTGAGACGCCCTTATATGTCGGACGCCCCTATTTGTCAGATGCCCCTAGATGTCAGATGCCCTTATATGTCATGTGCCCCTATATGTCAGATGCACCTATTTGTAAGAAGCCCCTATTTGTCAGACGCCCTTATATGTCGGACGCCCCTATTTGTCAGATGCCCCTAGATGTCAGATGCCCTTATATGTCATGTGCCCCTATATGTCAGACGCCCCTATTTGTCAAATGCCCCTATATGTCATGTGCCCCTATATGTCAGATGCACCTATTTGTAAGACGCCCCTATTTGTCAGACGCCCTTATATGTCAGCTGCCCCTATTTGGCAGATGCCCCTATATGTCAGATGCCCTTATATGTCAGATGCCCCTATATGTCAGATGCCCTTATCTGTCATGTGGCCCTATATGTCAGACGCCCCTATTTGTCAGATGCCCCTATATGTCATGTGCCCCTATATGTCAGATGCACCCATTTGTAAGACGCCCCTATTTGTCAGACGCCCTTATATGTCAGACGCCCCTATATGTCAAATGCCCCTAATTGTCAGATGCCCCTATATGTCAGATGCCCCTATTTGTCAGATGCCCCTATATGTCATGTGCCCGTATATGTCATCTGCCCCTAGGCCAGACGCCCCGATATGTCAGATGCCCCTATATGTCAGATGCCCCTATTTGTCAGACGCCCCTATATGTCAGACGACCCTATTTGTCAGATGCCCCTAATTTTCAGATACCCCTATATGTCAGATGCCCCTATTTGTCAGATGCCCCTATATGTCAGATGCCCGTATTTGTCAGATGCCTCTATATGTCAGATGCCCCTATATGTCATGTGCCCCTATATGTCAGGTGCGTGAGGTATACAAGAGAAATGCCAAAACATTAATATATGCTGTTTGCCGTAAATGGGAATTATTAATATCTCCAATCTTACCTCTCTAAATACGTGTACGTAAAACAAAACTTGAGAGCCAGGCATAACAGACGGTTAATTTAAATCTGTTTACACTTCAACCAGCGTATTTTTGATGCAAGTGGAACGTGACACGGAGTTGCGATCGCGTTTGGCGAAAAATATGTATCTAACTCAAGTTATTTAGCCTTTTTAGAAGTTAGAGCATTAGGAAAAGTGCTTAATCGTAAATGCTCGCTTTTTCAATACAGATAATCAATAGCATAGATAGCGAAAATAAGCTGCGTAATATTTCCGGCCGCCATATTGGTTGACCACGAAAGTAATCCAACACGGCCTTTCCATACTGTGAGCTCCGTAATTTCGTGCGAAACATTTCTACGAATGTCTTAAGTCTGGGAGAACGCAAAGACCTAACACTAAGAAAAATAATGATCTTCTTTATCTATTTCTTGACTTTATCCACTAGCACTGTATGGTGTTGTATTTTTTTTTATTGCGTGACATTGAAAACGATCAGTATTGTATTTTTCCCGTCATAGATACGATGCAGATTCCTTTGCAATAACGGCTGCGAAAGAGACTACGCGATAAATTAATCAATTTTGAAAACATGAAGCATTGATGAATTCACCAAAACCTAACAGCCCAGATCCGCGCGTGGCTTAAGTTGTTTGGATCAATTCTGTAACAATTTCACAAACAGATCGTCCCATTCAAATTAAAGTTTACTGAACTTGAGTCGCAATACATGTAGTAGACTTCAGCCATTTATAGATCTCTTAAGAATTACGAAATCCTGAAAAATGCTCCGCATTATTCATACTGAAACGTAGAAAATTTGTGGATCTAGTGAATGTAGATTTCTTGACACCTCCATTCTTCGAACCTCAGCTCAGCGAACCGATTTATTATTAGTCTTTTCCTTCCTCTGATAGTCGCTACTGATTAGAAGTCAAAAGCTGTCATTTTAACACAAACCATTTATTGGTAGTGTGACACATTAACCATGCAGAGGTAATGATAAACTTTTGGTATTTTGATATAGCGCCCCTATATGTCAGACGCCCCTATATGTCAGACGCCCCTATTTGTCAGGTAACGTTACCAACCTTAGTGAATCGATCGACAAATTCAAAGCCATGATCTGGGACAATCCTACTGACGATATGCTACCAAGTTATGGTAAGTTTTTTTAAAAGAAAAATTAAGAAATGACTTCATGTGGAGTGATGTCGTGATGTGTAGGCTTATTTTTCCAGGTATATCCTGAACTAGTACTGGAACCGGCTAAAATATGCAATAAAGTTTATGTAATTTTGAAGATAAACAAAACGAAAATGCGTGCACGGGCCCGAAAAAGTAAAATGATGTAAAATAGAAAATGGGATATGCTTAGTTTGTAGCTGAAAAAATGCGATTAGGGTTTTAGACATGGTGTCGAAGGGTGGAAAGGGGGTTGGGGGGGGGGGGGGTTTGGGGGATGCCATCTCCAATACAGTATCACAGTTTTGTTGAATTAGAAACCAGTGACGCTTAGAACTTTATAATCTTATATACATCTTTGTCCGCTAGCAGCCTACTCCAACTCCACTTTTTTAGGTCTATTACCCCACTCCCTTAGAAAATATTTAATAAAGCCTGATTGTGCTGAACGCTCAAAGTATAAGAGATCGTTTTTGTTTACTCTATCATTGCAGCTCTGTTTAGTTTTATTATCGTTTCTATCGTTTCATTGTTCGTGCCCTTTAATCATTAATCAGAGCGTTTTATATCATGTGATTTAGCTATCAATTTACTTTAAAAGCCAGCCGCTTACATAACTCACGCAGTCATCTCAGTATCGGGGTCATCCGAGTGTTTAGGAGTCAGGAGTTTGAGTTATTTTCTTGGAGTCTATGTGTTTACCTCGCTAACGCAGGATCAGACGTGAGTTTCTATTGCACATATTGATCGCTTTTTTGCTTTTTATGATTTCTATTTTCGCTTGTTATTTATTTAGGTTCGTTTCTGATTACGCAATCAAATTTGCCTTGTATTTTTCACCGCACGTGTACGATAGCTGATTCATTAAAGTAATTTAAAAATCAAGTTTTGTACGCTGTGGTTGACGCTTACCGTTCCCCATGTACTTGGGTACGCGACAGTGAAAAGTCTGGGCGATCGACGAAAGGAGGTAAGCCGTATCTTATTATTTAAATACGGAGCCAGCAACGATGGCAAGCCGAGATGCAGAACCGCCAAATGTCGGCGGAACCAATGAGACCGGAGCTAGAAGTAAAAGGGGAATAAAATTGACACCGAAGGCCCTGCAAAACGCCGTTGAAGATAAACGAAGGGAAATTACGAAATCTCGTAAAAGGCTCCTTAGTGTAATGAAATCGGTAGAAGAGTTAAGCGAGGACAGCGAAATCGAGACCGTCGCGCGTGAACTCGCAGTCGCCTCGGAAGAATTCGGAAAGCTGTTGAAGGAGTTGCTTGACCTGTACGGCCAAGATTCACACGAAGATCACGTAGGAGAAGCTCACCTCGATGAAGAGAACCATATCTTAGAAAGGGCCCTCTTACTTGTAGAGAAGTTAAAAAATAGAATTAGTAGACAATCCAGCAAATTGTTGGAGTTACGATCTGTCTCTTCTCGTCACTCCTCGCGCCGTTCATCAGTCTCGAAAACTAGCAGTACAATCGCTAGGTTGCGAGCGCTAGCCGATGCTAAAGCAGCGAAAGAAGAAGCTCAATACACGCGGCTAATAGCGCAAAAAGAACTCGAGCGCAGGACGCGCGACGCAGAGGCAGAAAGAATTCGTCAACAAGAGAATGCACGGTTTGAGTCCGAGATGGCGATCTTAGGAGCGGATAAAAAAGCCGCGATAGCAAATGCTAAGCTCAAAGTTTTTGAGAACGCCCTATTGGAAGAAGACTTAGAAAGGGAGTCAGAATTGCCAGAGTTCAAAGTTCCCAAAATTAAGACAGAGCAGCGCACTTCACAATGGGTTCACTCTTCTCTCACGCCTGGCCCCCTACCCACGGGAAATTCATTTCGCCACGAGTGCGAACATGATCCGCTAAGCGCGTCAGAGACAACAAAGCCACTATTGTCCGCCGCCCCAAAATTAAAGACATCGGAAAAAACACCTCAACAGCGAATTCCCCTCCTTCCAAACCCAGATCCGCCAGACCAGAATTTAACTAACGAAGATCACAGAGAGCATCGAAACACTGCCTTCCATCGACAGCCACTCATAGCTTCAACTCCGTTCAAAGATATGACCGGAAGTCAGCTAATTGACTCTCTCACAGTCGTGAACCAACAAATAGTAGCTGGTCTGGCTAGGCAAAATCTCCCGAAATGCCAACCTGATGTGTTCTCGGGGGACCCTACCCTTTTTCACCCTTGGAGAAGTGCCTTTAAAGCCATGCTAATGGATACTGATGTGTCCCCAACTCAGGAAATTAACTACTTAAGAAGTTTCACTAGCGGAGCACCACAGCGCTTGGTTGACAATTACAGGAAGCGACAAATGCGCGATCCCGTCGCGTTGCTAAGGGATTTGTGGGCGGAACTTGAGAAGCGATTTGGAAGCGCTGCGGTTATCAGTAACAAACTGCTAGAGCGCCTGCGAAACACAGTGACGTTCAGCGAGCACGAAAACGATAAACTGCAACAGTTCGCAGATCTTTGTGCTGACATCGAAAGTCAAGTGACATTTCTCCCGGGACTCGCATGCCTTAACTACCCGAGCGCTATCCAACCAATAGCCGAGAAACTACCACAATTCGTCCGCACTAAATGGGAGATAGAAATCGCGAATTATTCCGACAGCCACCGAGGAATGTACCCCCCCCTTCTCCAGATTCTCCAAAATTGTTCAGGAACAAGCCAGGACCAAGAACAATCCGAACATCCTCGCTGGTAAGGATGGTGCCCACGTTCCCCCGCCAAAACAACGCAGGGAGCGAGATCATAAATCGTTCAAGACAGGCATTCGATCCCCGGCTGAAAACAACGAAGTTCCCGGAAAAGAGAAGAAGGAGAATCCCGGAAAGAGAGAGACAAGGAGTAAGCATTGTCCATATCACGAAAGCAGCGCGCACAACCTATCGGAGTGCAAGGCCTTCGCTGCAAAAACACTGGAAGAACGCACGCAGTGGATAATGGACGCGCGCCTGTGCTTTCGCTGTTTCAGCAACGCTCACATTGCAAGCGAGTGCAACACGCCTATACAGTGCACGATCTGTGGGGACAAGCGCCATAGTGCCTTACTGCACAAGGAGAAACAGCCGCCCCCCAAACCGGAGAATGAAGCAGTCAGCGCGAAATGCACTGCACTCTGTGAACCTACAGGAGGTGTGTCTTGCAGCAAAACCCTGCTGGTGGACGTCTATAGCCAGCGTAGCCCACACCTTACCAAGCGTGTCTACGCCATCGTCGATGAGCAGAGCAACAGCTCTCTCGTCACCAGCGAATTAGCCGACGACCTCGGAGCAGGTGGGCCCCTAGAGAAATACTTCCTATCCACATGCAGCGGTGAGAGAGAGGAGAAATACGGCCGGCGAGTAGCTGGCATCACAGTACGGTCTATCAGTGGAGCAGAGTTTGTCTTGCCTACCCTCACCGAGTGCGATACCATCCCACAGGACAAACGTGAGATTCCAACCCCAAGCATGGCGAGGAGGTTCCCGCACTTGACGGCCATAGCTAGCGAAATACCTCCCCTAGATGAGACTGCCAAAGTTCACTTGCTAATCGGCCGGGACGCACCAGAACTGTTAAAGGTTAGGGAATCCAGGAATGGCCCGAGAGGAGCACCCTGGGGGCAGCGACTGGCCCTCGGCTGGACTATCAGTGGTCAGATGTGCCTCGACTTCCCTAGTGGCCCTGCGCACATTCTCGCCCGCCTCACAAATCTGTCCACTAATACATGGAGAGAGAAGGAGCCTGGAGACGGAAGCTACGAACTGGTGCCCTGCCCCAACCAATTCAAGATCACAGACCCCCCTTTGGAGTGCCCCCCTGATAGTATCTTCAAGACTACGCGAAACGACAACGAGCCCAGTCTCTCCCACGAGGACCGCGCCTTTCTAGAGATTATGGAGAGAGGGATACACAAGAACGCAAGTGGTAACTGGGAAATGCCCTTGCCATTTCGTGATGAACGCCAGACAATGCCAGACAACCGAGCCCAAGCCATGCAACGCCTACAAGGGCTTCTTAAGATGTTCAACAGGAAACCTGAAATGAAAGTGGACTACCTGGAGTTCATGGGCAAGATAATCGAGAAGGGCCACGCCTCTCCTGTCCCGCGCGATGACGCTCCGCCTCCCCCTGGGCGTTCTTGGTACTTACCGCATTTCGCGACCTACCATAACACAAAGCACACTATTCGCGTTGTGTTCGACTCGAGTTGCGAGTTTAGAGGAGTGTCGTTAAACAAAGTGCTTTTACCTGGCCCTGACTTGATGAACAACCTCATTGGAGTTCTAATGCGTTTCCGCAAGGAGAATGTTGCCGTCATGTGCGACGTCGAACAAATGTTCCATTCATTCCACGTAGACCCGGCACACAGAGACTTCCTTCGTTTCCTGTGGTTCGAGGATAATGACCCGTCGAAACCCGTCACAGAATATCGCATGAACGTCCATCTGTTTGGCAATGGACCGAGCCCCGCAGTCGCCACGTATGGACTTCGCAGAACGGCGGTAGACGGCGAGGAGAAGTACGGCGAGGAGGCCAAGAATTTTATATGCCGCAATTTCTACGTCGATGATGGTTTGGCTTTGCTGACGACCGCCCAAGGAGCGATAGACTTGGTGAAAGGTGCACAAGCCACCCTAGCCACAGCTAAGCTACGACTACACAAAGTCGTGTCAAATTCGGTGGAAGTCATGGAAGCCTTTCCCGCTGAGGACCGAGCAAAGGATGTGCGTGACCTCGACCTGCGCAGCGACAGTCTGCCCGCGCAACGGTCGCTAGGAGTTTTCTGGGATTTGGAGACGGATGCCTTCACCTTCAAGGTGTGTTCACCGGAGAAACCATTCACCAGGAGAGGAGTCTTGTCTATTGTCAACTCTGTGTATGACCCGCTCGGTTTTGCGGTACCTGCCATGCTCGAGGGGAGAAAAATACTACAGCAGCTCGTACTCATGGGGGAGCGAAGAGCCGAGAACAAAACCCCCTTAGCCTGGGACGACCCTCTTCCTACCGCAATGATGAACCGGTGGATGTGCTGGAGAGATTCTCTCCTGGAGTTACAGCACCTATCTGTCCCCCGCTGTTACCACCCAAAGGAATTTGGCACCGTGACCAGAGTGGAACTACACGCCTTTTCTGACGCGAGTCAGGACGCCATTGGAGCTGCAGTCTACCTCCGCCAGTTCAACAAAGTAAACGAGATGTCCACGTCTCTCGTCTACGGTCAAGCCAAGGTTGCCCCCGTAAACCCTACAAGCATCCCACGACTCGAACTGTGCGGAGCAGTGCTAGCAGTTCAAGCAGCTCAGAGAGTTATCAAAGAAATTGACGTAAAGATCTCGGAGGTGACTACTACACCGACTCGAAAGTAGTGCTAGGCTACATCACAAACGAAAGCCGCCGGTTTTTACGTCTACGTGGCCAACCGAGTACAGCTAATCAGAAGTCTGTCTACCCCAGAGCAGTGGAGATATGTGGAGAGTGAGCAGAATCCAGCAGATTTGGCCACGCGCGGAGTTCCCCCTGACAAGTTAATGGCATCGACCTGGCTCGGAGGGCCAGGATTCCTTAAAAGACCACAAGGTACCCCTCGACCGGATGAAACGTTCATACTCGACGCGAGTGATCCTGAAGTTCGCAAGGGAGTGCTCAGGGCCAAAGTCACAATGGATAAAAGAGGCGAAGAACCAGACGTTTGGGAAAAAAGATTCCAGAGGTTCTCTTCCTTAAGGTCCCTGCAGCGCGCAGTCGCCAATCTTATCGTTGTGGCAAGAGAATTCAAACGCCGTAGAGACTCCAAAGCACGAGGAGTTAACCCTAGGAGTGAAGTGCCTAAAGGACCGCGCAAACGTAGACTCCCAACAGTCGAAGAGTGGGATCAAGCTCTGCGCGTCATAATAAGCACCACACAGAGAGCAGTACTTAGGGAGTTGTTGCGAGATGCCAGGACGGAGCCCGAGCTACCGAGAGAAGTTCAGCACGGCGCAAAGAAATCCCTCAAAGGCTCACATCTGTACCACCTTGACCCGTTCCTTGACAACTACGGGATCCTGCGCGTCGGAGGCAGATTAAGGAGAGCAGAGATGGAGTACGGAGAGAAACACCCAATCATACTGCCAAAGAATCACCATGTGTCACGGCTTGTAGCGAAACACCACCACCTCCAGGTGCACCACCAAGGAAGACAGATTACTGGAGGAGCCATTCGACAGGCAGGATTCTGGCTCATCGGAGGTCATGACACTGTGACGAAAGTCGTCAGAGCTTGTGTTCCCTGCAAGAAGCTAAGAGGACCACCACTGGAGCAGCGCATGGCAGACCTTCCGCCTGATAGGACTGAAGTCTGTCCTCCCTTCACTAACGTGGGCTTCGATGTTTTCGGGCCTTGGGCGGTGCAAACGCGTAAAACAAGAGGAGGAACCGCGAATGCTAAACGCTGGGGTCTGGTCTTCACGTGCCTCAGCAGTAGAGCCATACACATTGAAGTCCTAGAAGCCATGGATGCCAGCGCCTTTATCTGCGCACTGAGGAGATTCTTCGCGCTACGAGGCCATGCTACGCTTCTTAGGTGCGACAGAGGAACTAACTTCATCGGAGCCAAAACAGAGCTTGGAGAAGCAGTGTCGGAGCTCAACGACAAGAAAGTGGAGAAATTTGTGACGGAGTACGGATGCAAATGGGAGTTTAACCCTCCCCACGCATCACATTTTGGCGGCGTGTGGGAAAGGCAAATCAATACCATCCGTCGAGTATTAGATGCTATGTTTGCCGAACTGGGCAGGCCTCAGCTGACACACGAGTTGCTTATCACACTGATGGCTGAGGTGGTAGCCATCGTTAACGCCAGACCCATATCTGCGCTGCCATCCGACCCAGACGACCCACTACCTCTGTCTCCTGCGATGTTACTGACAATGAAAACACGCCCAGCTGGACCTCCTCCAGGTCAGTTCCTACGCCCTGACATATACGCTCGTCGTCGCTGGAGACGTGTTCAGTTCCTAGCAGATCAGTTTTGGACGAGATGGCGACGGGAGTACCTACAAAGCTTGCAGCCCCGACGGAAGTGGACAGAGATGCAGCGAGACCTACGCGTCGGAGATGTCGTCCTCATGCGAGACGAGTCACAGCACCGCAACGACTGGCCACTGGGACGAATCTCAGAGGCCATAAGAAGTGAGGATGACAGAGTTAGAAAGGTTAAAGTTGACGTTGTTAGAGACGGAGAAAGGAAGACCTACCTACGACCCATCAAGGAGCTTGTCCTACTATTGCCTGATGACGGAGAAGAAGTTGATCCAAAACCAAACTGAATAGTGACATGTAACAAATAAGTAACAAGGATTAGAATCCTTGGGCGAGGAGTGTGCTGAACGCTCAAAGTATAAGAGATCGTTTTTGTTTACTCTATCATTGCAGCTCTGTTTAGTTTTATTATCGTTTCTATCGTTTCATTGTTCGTGCCCTTTAATCATTAATCAGAGCGTTTTATATCATGTGATTTAGCTATCAATTTACTTTAAAAGCCAGCCGCTTACATAACTCACGCAGTCATCTCAGTATCGGGGTCATCCGAGTGTTTAGGAGTCAGGAGTTTGAGTTATTTTCTTGGAGTCTATGTGTTTACCTCGCTAACGCAGGATCAGACGTGAGTTTCTATTGCACATATTGATCGCTTTTTTGCTTTTTATGATTTCTATTTTCGCTTGTTATTTATTTAGGTTCGTTTCTGATTACGCAATCAAATTTGCCTTGTAGTTTTCACCGCACGTGTACGATAGCTGATTCATTAAAGTAATTTAAAAATCAAGTTTTGTACGCTGTGGTTGACGCTTACCGTTCCCCATGTACTTGGGTACGCGACACTGATGAAAAGTATATCATGTTGTTACTAATTAACAGGATTGACTGCAGATGAGCTTGCCTGTCTTGCTGCATCGGGAATGCAAGGCTGGGTCTATACTGATCACGTCACATGGGTTTTAAAACAGCTTAATGACATGCAAAACGATACCATGCTACTATGCCCAATGTTGTTGTTAATATCTACAATGAGATGATGAGGAAAGCTAAGTTACTTAACCCTGGACCATTAAAAAGGCTGGTTTTCACTCTGAATGTGGGACAAAGATATGGCAAAACTTTCATTGGCAACCCTCAAAATGGTGGTAATCATTGGGTACTGGTAGATGTTGAGCTGCGACCTTTCATGAAGATCATATACTGTAAGATGCTGGCTTGGCAACCTCCCCCAGACTTCATTGATGTCGTCAATGATTTTGCACGGTACATTCCACAAGTTGGAACGCACAAAAAGAGTCATTTGGTGCTTGCCCACTCTCCCAGTATGACTAATTGGCAGGGTCATGAATGTGACTGGCGATGCCGTAACTATTCCCCGCAAAGTTGCACTGATACATGTGGTGTTATTACTCTGGTGAACGCAGCTGTGGTAGCCTTGCACAGCCCTCTTTTCTGATGGTTAACGGGTCCAGTGATCAAAGAATCGATCTTCTTGCAACACCTGACCCAATACTGGTTATATTTTGTGTCGCCCATGAGCAGAGACGAAGCCATATTCTTGTCAGTGTGAAACAAATTTTTAGTTTGTTTATTGTGGAAGTGCCACAACTTCCACTGATGACCACTCCATCTTTCCCTCACCCCCATTAGTGGTCATTATATGGTTTTACACATTGTGCTGGCATTATTTTGAGCATAATAGCGAGGCAAAAGAATCTAGCATTACGCGGGAATAACAGTGACAAAAACTGGCCGATGTCTTTTGAGCATAATATATAGTGAGATTTTTTGATCATCGAGCATTTGCATAATGACAACAAATTTGAGCATTATGTGTAAAACCCTATTTCATGACCCATTTCCAGTACTATTCTGATATTTACAACACATGTTTGCAAACACAAAATCCTTTAACAACAGAAAGACAACAATGTTGGAAAGGAATACTCCTTCTAACATGAACCAAATGCACTGCCCCATGAAAAATGCAGGACATGTGGTTAGTGTAGTACAAAGATAGAGTGCTTTTAGAAACCTTTTGACCTAAGTTTTCATCTCTAAAATGGCCCTTGTGATATGATCAGTAGCAGGCTGTACATGTTTTCATGACGATTTGAACAGCTAGAGATAACTGTGTAACCTGACACTAGCCTTCTAGCAGGCTACTGCCATATTGGCTTATGATATTGGCTTATGTTATCCACAAGTCTTTAGCTTCCTCATTGTGAAGAACATCATCATAATTTACTTTGATCAAAATGAAAAAGATCACCAGGGATAATGAAAACCTGGATCTGCAGGTCCCTTGGCAAAATTGTTTGTTTGATGCTGTGCTAAGTAGAGAAGATGATGTCATTATTTAGAGCATTTAGTGCAGGAAACATTTTCACACTAGAAAATATATGAAATCATTACAGGTCAGACTAGTGAAATTTTAAAAGCTGATTCTAACTGTTTCTGGACGACCCATATGGAACATGCCAGGTCTCTTTCAACTGAAATCATTTTGTTATTAGTAAAAAAAGGACAGAGCAGTCATTCAAGACTATTCCAGCAGCTTGTATTAATAATAATATTAGACCATGTTTTTGATGTTCTGTAAAATAGAACAGGGATAAGCATGTGAAATCATTATTGGCATGAGGTGAAACTAGTCTTGCGTTTCACACATTTAATTTCAGTGAGCTATCACAATACTGGGCATCGTGCTTTGCATAAATATTTGATCAATCAGCTCATTTCTGTAGGATTTTTATCAACTTGATCCCCACCACAGATATATGTATGTACATGTACATGTAAGTACTGAACGGCACAGTGCGAACTATATTGATTTTGCAACAAGTTTACTATAAATTTAATATTTTTTTGCCGTACATGGCTCGAGTAACATTCTAAGGAAAATTGGACTCTGAGTACATGTCTGACATCTACTGTCATTTCAATATTGTCATATAGTTATTTCATATTGTTCTAGAGTTTTTACTGCTTTTAAGCAACAAATCTGAAACAAACATTACATGCAGAAACAAAACAAACAGATAAATATTATTATATATTATATTATATATTTTCAGGCTTTCAATGTTGGTATGTGTGTGGAATTATAATGGGATTACGGTATGAAATTCTGTATTACTGCATTAAATACACGACAAGCCGTTATGATTATTGTTAATCAAATTAAAGAAACTACATATAATTTCTACATACACAACACAAGCTAAGGTTCGTTTACTAGTAACAAATAGGTCAATGAATTGCAAGATAATAAATACCGTGGTGCACAACCGATCTGATGAGCAAAAATTTCTCTGACTGAGACGTTCGAGGGATAATTTGTGTTTCCTTTCAGAAATATTTCGAGAAAACGTGGGCTGGTGGTCGCTAACTGCGTTTTAAAGCTGAAATCAACCAGGCGTTTCAAGTGTTAGAGACCAGGCTCCCACTATCTGATTATATTTTGGCCCACAATACATTTCGATCTCGATATTCTTTCGTTCCCGATGCATTTTGGGGTTGGGAGACGCGCTGTCCCTAATGGCATGTACAAGTTCTTCCCTCATCTTCCACGTCCGCCATCTTTTGTTGTTTAGGGCATAAGAGTCTGGGTTCTAAGAACATTCGCTCTCAGGTTTTCTCACCTTCCTGCGCCGGGAGTGCAGGAAGACGAAAGACTCTGGGAACGAGATTGACAAGGAATCATTTGAGTATATGTGGAGACTTCGCTGCATTCCTGTGCTTATCAGTCGCTCCCCTAACTGCTCGTGATTTACAAGCTTTTCTCGTGTTCTGATAATGCCCTCTTTCCGGGAGTAATAGCTCTGTCAATTCCAAGCCCGCCCATGCCAGCCCCCCCCCCCCCGATACTTTTATTATGAATTAAAATGCGATGCTTTCATACGATGCTTTTATTATGAATTAAAAAAGTCAATAACTTACCTTCGAAGGTTTCTGTTAGAATTTCTAGGTACTTTTGTCTTACCAACGACCCACACCATACTCGCTTCTCGCCTCGATTCTCTCGCACGTAGAAGACCTATACGAGCTAGTTTCCAATGGGTTATATATCAGGAAAATAATTTACATCTATGTTCCTTACGCACAGTAGGGTTAATCCTTTTGATGTTGAATAAAGCATACAGCTGGCTTTCGTTTTTCAAAAAGTTCCAAATTACATTTCTCTTTATTTGACTAAATTGTCAAGTGCCCCGTCCCCGATCGCGATCGCGAGCAACCTCTTGCGATCAAATGTCCCATAGTGGGGACCTACGACCTGTCAATGCCCGTAAATGCCGGGGGAGGGTGATGGGTGAGGGTGATGGTTTGGAATTGGCAGAGCCATAATATAAGCAAGCAGATATAAATCACAAAAATGATTGCCAATCTACTTGTTAACCTTAATTAATTTACGTAAATTGTTCACAACTTGTTACTGAATTTGTTCATGCATTTGGATCCGCGCAATCAGTTTTGTTTGCGTTTTTGTGTCACCAATAAATAATGAATATCGTCTTTAAACGGACAAACTACATATACATATACATATACATATACATATACATATACATATACATATACATATACATATACATATACATATACATATACATATACATATACATATACATATACATATACATATACATATACATATGAGGGTGAGCCCACAAGTTGGCCAGCGAAAATACAAAATTCGTGCCACCCAGTCTCAACCGCAAAGCCGGAGAGAATCTGGGCTCGATTTACAATTTTTTGGTGTCCGAGTCTTCTCCGGGGTCTCCTCTTAGACGATTAGATTATGAGCTCGAGATTTCTATCACGCAGAGAAACCGAGAGCTAACTGTTTTAGGATAGATCTACTAGCGGTTCAAAACTTTATCTGAATCCTCTTCACAGACACCTCGAAAACGCTAAGAAGCGGCCCTCATTTTGTTAACATGGGCACACTGCTACGCTACTCGCTATCTATCAGAGAATAGATTGTGAGTAGCGTGGCCAGTCGGGGAGCAGCATTCGTGACAAAACGCTAGTAGATTTATACTAAAACTCGTTATAGTTCACCACTAAATTTTTTCCGATTCTTATTGGTTTAAGTTGATCACGTGACGCGAAAGTGTTCATCCACGGAGAGGCATGCGCACTATCAGCCCATAGTGCCCGTCCGAGGAAAATACCCGGATCGATAGTACTCGTTCGTGAAAAATTTTCTGTAAACAAGCGAGCTTATAAAAGAATAAACAAGTGAAATTGTATTAAGCGGGTTTTGTTTATTTCCCTTTTTAAATTTTACATTTGGCTTTTACGGCTTTCTTCTAAAAAAGTTGAAAATATTTCAATATGATTTTTGAACTGGCGAGCGGAACTCGGAACCATTAGTCTGACAGTTGCCCCTTGGAAATTTGATGTTCTTAAAACTAGCATATTTGCCCGAGAAGCGAAATTAAACAATTAGATTATGAGCTTGAGATTTCTATCCCGTGACGAGGGCGCAGTCCGAGTCAACTATCACGCATAGAAATCGAGAGCGAATAATCTAATTGTTTAAATCTACTAGTCGTTTAAAACTTTCATCTGAATCCTCTTCACAGACACTTTGAAAACACAAAAAGCGGTCCCCAGCGCTCGCTGCTATGCTACTCACTATCTGTCACAGAATAGAACGTGAGTAGCGTAACCAATCAGAGGTAGTAGATTTATACTAATTACTCGATAGGTTATATCGCTGCTATTTTCTGCGTCAAGTAATTCCAGAACGTTCCAACAATGTAATCAACAACAACCGCAAGTCCGCAGCGGTCTCTCAATCTAGAAATTTCCTCTGAATTGAGAATTCTCTGGAGAAAGCTGCTGTTTTCCATATTTTTCTCAACACGGCCGCGGGAACAGCGTGGGAGGAGGAAGGGAGAAGGGAGGAGCTGGGGGTGTAAAGCCGAGAAGACGCTGGGTACGAGTTTTTCAGAAACCCTGATCGTCAAGGCTGCACAGTTTGGAAGGTAGGAAGATCGCTCCTTGTTGAAGGCTCTTTTCTCACCGTCGGTAGCATTTTGAGTTTTCCTATAGAACCCCGCTTTGCCAGAAAATGTGTGGTGCTGAATCTTATGTAAAGTTGCCCAAGAAGAATACGCTTGGATCTAAATCTAAATCTTTGCTGCGAGAAACTACCGGAGCGAGAATCATAAGCTTATGCATGCGGAAATGCAGAATTTGCGTTGTCACCGTCACGTCATGTTCCGTCATGTGGATCTCGTAGATCCTTGTAAACTACACCAGTACACACATCAAGAGATATCGAGCAAACGACAATCTAAGAATTAGCTGAAAGTCAATTAGAGAATTGAGTAAACACGTCCGCTCTCGAAGCAAGACATTTCGATAAAAGGTTATGCTCAGGTTACAAGTAGCTAACGCTATCAACCCTATTTTATTCTGTATCTGTTCTGTTTGGTGTCTGTTTTAAGTCTCAGATCATAGTTAATAGAGGTCAGATTGTTAAATTGTCTTTGTTCTAGGTGTCGATTGTCTCGAATATGGCGCTCCGTCTTCCTCTCCGGTCGCTTTCTCGCGTTGTAGCCCGGGGGCGATTTGTTCCATCCGCCTCTATCAACAGGTTTTCTTATGCCACACTCGCAGAGGTAATGTAATGTTGATATTGCTTAATTTTAGTAGTGTGTCATTTCATGCTGGGGAAATGACGACTGTTAGAAATAACAAACTGAACACGGACTTCGAGCACAACTCTTACTATTGTATATCGAATACGCTAATATTAGACAGGCCATCTAATTGTTTTCGTCGCTTCACAAAAGTGAAACTTTTTCAGTGTAGCAACTTTTGCCATTATGCTAGCTAGCGGTAGCGTTTATACCATAACGACTGAAATCAGTTATGAGAGAAGGTTTACGAGGTATTTCTTGTCGAAAACCCCACCGTGAAATGCATACGTTCAAATTTGCATATTGCAATAGGATGAAAACAAAACAATAGAATACCAATTGAAAGCTATTTAGATTGCCTGAATAGTTTATACCAAGAGCGTTGGAGTATAAAGTACGTAATGAATTGTCTGGCACCGATCTCACAAGTCTCTTCATGAATACATAGATGGCTAGGTAAGGCTAGATTGGTAATCATTGCTGTTTTACATCTGAGTAGTAGGGGGTCTTGGGAATACATACATGTAACTTCCTGTTTGTGAATAGCATACATATGTAGGATGCGTCATTTGGCTACAACTGAAGGACTCGCTTCATTTCTCTTTTATTATTTAAATTTTTAAACCACAGAGAGGTTAACTAACAATTTCCCTTCTGCTAGTTTGCATTAGAAAAAGAACAAGTGAGGTATTCTGGTACTTGTAATCAAACAACCCCATCAGTTGCCTGCTGTTTAATACACTTTCCAAGGTAAACTGGGAGTTGTTCTGGTCGGATTAAAAAAAAAAATGTTAAATGCGGTCAAAAGTTAAGTGAGACTTTGTTAAATACTAAGAAACCCTCCGATGGTTTCTAAAAGGGTTTGATTTGGCTGGATAAAATCACACACACAACAACTGCAAAATTATTCAACATGGCGAACCCTAACAAGAACTGGGCCACCTCACTTTAATGCACATGCATTAAACTGCTGACAATACATAACCGACTTCTTTCAATGAGTCCTAGCTGTCACCATATGTATGTACATGACCGAAGTTGTTTTCTTCCCCAGATGTTGTGCCACCAAGCACTCATCCCTCCCTAGGGCTGGTGACAGAACATCTCTATTTGTCGTAAAAAAAACAAAACAAAACAAAACAAAACAACAAAAAAACAACAAATAAACAGTCGAGCAAACAAAAATACAACCACTGAAGGTAGATTTCTTTGGGATGATCTAAATCAGGATCATTGATCTAAGATCACTCGGATCATGCTGCATCCAACCTTGACCATGATGCAAGTGTTGTTGTGCGACTGATCCTGGTCTAGATTATTCCAATGAAATGCACGGCTTAATCATTTTACAGAAGTCTGGCTCTTTTAATCTGACAGGTAAAGATTGATGACAGCCCTGAAGTAAAATACAACCAGGTAGGTTTAACTCTATTTACATGTACATGTTTTGGAACTCTTGTTATCCACCTTCTTTAAGGTCATCTAATTGAAGAAGGCCAGGCACACAACTTAGGTGAATCCAGTGTAGTATCTTAGACACCAGTATCAAAATAAATATTTCATCATGAGATATTGCTTTAAAGAGGAAAGTGCAAGATATCTTTAATTTTTTTTTACTAGTTACTTTCTTTCTGTAATAATGAATATTTCCTCTCGTAACAGTTCTGATATTTTTAGATAATTTTGTTATTCATTAATTAACAATTAAAAGCCGAAGCCGTGTATTAAACTGTGATAAAACACAACAGGCATTTGAGAACACGAGGGAAATGTAGAAAACAGGAGCCGCAGGTGAGTGTTTTCTACATTTCTTGAGTGTTCTCAAACGTCTGGAGTCTTTTGTCACAGTGTCATACATGTCTTAGGCTTCTTCATTTGCTTTTTTGTAGTAGAGGTAGTGTGGCGAAAAACAATAAAAGTTACATGCTTTTTCTATGTCTTCTACTATGATAAAACATGGACTTTTGACCAATCAGAGCACGTACAGGGTCCTATCTATATTATAATGTTTTTAACTTGTACCTGTAAAGTATGTCAATTGATATGTTTTGCTTCTCAATCCACTGTTAGGTTTTCGTCAACAACCAGTTTGTGGACTCTGTCAGTGGTAAGACTTTCCCCACAATCAATCCAGCAACAGGAGAGAAAATATGTGATGTAGCTGAGGGTGATAAGGTATTGCGAAGTATATGTTAAACATGTTTTCTTACTGCAATAGCCGTTTATTGCAAGCTCTGTCAGCATTTTAAATTATGAATTTAAGAGGTGAGATTTGCTTAATGGTTATATAGTCCACTGGACCCGGGATCGAGCCCTTCCCAGTCCTAGTTGGGATCATTGCATTGTTTTCTTGTGCAAGACACTAAATACTCTCACAGTGCCTCTCTTCACCTTTTTTGCTCTGTCAACATTACACTTACAAAATGTGACAAGAAAAACAAATGAAAAAAAAAAAAAAAAATTAAGAAATTATTAATTCTCTTTGAATAGAGGGGTTTTCAATTGCAGGTTTTCAATTGAGAGTCAAAAGTATTTTGACAGTTTCAATTGCTTTTGGTTTTGGTTTTACATCAGTTCAAAATTGGCTGAGTACTCTAACTGGTAAGTAATTGGTTTGATTTTGGTTTTGGTTTTACGACACTGTTGTAATCACAAATAATACCAAATCAAGCTATAAATGCTCAGAGACCAAAGCAACTTATAAAGAATAATGTTTTAGCAGTGGGAGTAGGCATATAGCACCTCCAGAAAGGCTGCCTAATAAGTTCATTGCATGTTATCCAACCAACTTCTCACAGTTTGCCCTAGCAAAAGCCATAAGAGTTAAAAGTTCCACTCTAGAAAACAACACTGTCATTATTTTCTTTTCCACAGAATCTGCCATCCAGTGTTCTAACTGTTTACATGTAATTGATAGAAAATGTCCTTACAGCTATTGGCATGTGTTCAACTTGTATTAGTTGTAATTTGAAGCACCCACTGCTGAAAGTGGCTGGATTTTAAAATAATGCCGATTTAATGGTCAGTTGTATAGCTTGGTAGACATTGATGTTGCTGTGTAAATTAAAGCACTTGCATGGATTTTGAATTCAAATTTAATTGATGTAGCTTTGAATCCGATATCTAGGCAGACATTGATGTCGCTGTAAAAGCAGCCAAGCAGGCCTTCAAACTGGGCAGTCCTTGGAGAACAATGGATGCATCAGACCGGGGAAGACTTTTGAACAAACTGGCTGACTTGATTGAGCGCGACCAAGCTTATCTTGCAGTAAGTTCAACTTTGTTCCAAAAAAAAGATTAAGGCCTTTGAGAAACCCATACTGTTCTTCCAGACTGGAATCTAAGTCAATGAATTTAAATTTGCTATGATTAAATGTAATTATTATATTTAATCATAGCAAATTTATTAATCTTGATTTGCTGATTGTTGGTGAGTTGTTAATAAAATGTCAGGCTGAATATTCTGAAATGCACATGTGGTCATGTGGTCAAATACAGTGTTTTATATTTGATACATTTATTAATATCTTGTAAAGAAAGCAATCCCATTTTTTTTTTTTGCTGCAGAGTTTGGAGACTTTGGATAATGGCAAGCCATTCAGTGATTCTTTCACAGTTGACTTGGAGATGACAAAGAAGTGCTACAGATATTATGCTGGTTGGGCTGACAAAATTCATGGCAAAACAATACCAATTGGTTAGTATATAGACTCCTGAAGTGCACATGTATGTTACAACTGCATAAAGACATCAACTGTTCTCTAGGTCTAAACTGTCTGGCCAGACATCATTTTAGTTTTAGCTTTTTGATAGGATTTTTATGGCAGGTCCACACCAGCCCTTTGG